>NC_046635.1:15402779-15706841 GCF_900324485.2 Mastacembelus armatus
GTGATTATTATTTATTGTTTATTTTTACCACTGTTATGTTTAAATAACTTTTTCAAAGCCAGAAAATATGTGTGTCGATATAGGTAAAGACTTTTGTATTTAGGTGATTTTACATTTTTGTATTATCTTGGAAAAAAGAGAATTTTTTCTTTGGTTTTAATAAGATTTTGTTTTGTCCGACTTGTTTATTTAGGAAGTATTCTACTGAAAGAGTTTTAATATTTTTGAATATAAGTTGTGCACTTTGTGGAAGACAAAAAGTCTGTTCTTTTGTTATTGAACAAAACTGTATTAGTTAATAAAAGTGCTTTTCTTTTTACTTTGTCTGGGTTTTTAATAAATTAATAATCAATTAAAACAAAACACAAGACACCTGAAAGTCATGAAAATGTATTTATGTTTGATAATGCATTAATTGTCAAAAAGTATCGGAATCTGTATCAATATCGGTGACACTAGCCCAGTATTTACTTGATATCACATCGACACCAAAGCTTGCAATATCGCCCACCACAACTGTAGAGTCGTAATGTTTACCGCCTGGAATGCACAGACTTGATTGGCTGAGTGGTATCACGTGGGATGGCTCAACTCGCATGCAATTGGTCTGTGCATTTCCACTACTGTAAAGTCTACAAAAGCCGGTAGAAATAAAAGCGCCCCGTTAGGTTTTAAATCATAACCTTCTCTTTTGGCTGTAAGTCCAGGTCCGTATGGCGCAGCTTTTGGGTCCACACCCGGACCGCGGTCCGCCTGTTGGTGACCTAGGCTTTAGGCTATGTCATTAGGAAGCACTCTATTAATTGTTGGGATTGCTGTGCAAAGCAGCAATCCCAAGATATGTTCTTCGTTTTTTCTCTTTATTTTTATTTTTATTCTGCCGTTTTTCGGTCGCTATCTAGTCCTACACCGTTCGACGTAGAAACGTCATTCAAACACCGTCGCGTGCAGCTCGATGAGGAGATGGGTGCTTCTACTTTTTTCAGCGATATATTTCATAATTTCCGAAATATTCCAGGTTTTGTGGGAATTTTTTCCCATAGGAATGAATGGAGAGTACGTTAAAATCTCCTTTCAACTTTGTCCTCTTTGAGCCTTAACTGTGTCAGCATACTTTCAGCTAGAAACACCATTCGACCTTTAAACGGGTCAGAAGGCATTAATCTATTAGTCTTGTATTCAGCTTTTTGATATCTATTACGGTTTTTCTTTAATGGCAGTTTAAGTTTTATGGTTTTTTTAGGAAATTTCTGAATTTTACATTGGTGTCTATGGGAGAGAGCTAGAGTGCGTGACGTCACCGCTAGAGCGGGAGAAGCTGTTAAGTTTATTGAAAATTTTTCTCTCTAACTCGCCGTCACGGCCATAATTTTGACTCTTCATACACCATTTTCTCAAAAGTAGTAGAGATTTTTGTCTTCTTTCAGGCAATGTTTTTCTTATTTTCATAGGACCTACGGTTTTTCCGCAACGTGGCCAAACAGGCAGAGAGTGACGGCTCAATCTCTCATTCACTCCCATTCTAAAACAGCCGTAGCGTTTTTGGGGAAAATGCAAATGAAGGCTGTTTCTAACTCGCTACGAATCCTTAATTCTTTGGAATATCTTCACAAAAAGCAGATCAGTCTCTTCGTTGAAGCCTCCTGGTTCTGTTAGTGAAAGAATTATTTCGATAGGTCTTATAGTTTTCCTGTAGTCCTCCGTTTTGTGAGGTGAAGTTTGTTAGCTTCTCCTTCACTCAGCGTGTGCTAACTGCTGCGTCAGTCCCCCTCCCACTCTGGGCTTAGGTCACCATAGTAACAGCTCCAAACAAAGCGGCTGTCTGTGCTTCGTACCTGCCAAATTTCATATATTTTTATGGATATTTAACTGTCTAAAATTTATATTAAAGTGACTTTGACGGCTAAAAGCTGCGAGAATGCTTAGATCGCGCTTGGGCGACGCTCTTTTCCCGGCTAAAGTGTGCCTTTATTTTTGCTATACTCGGGAGATCTGCTCTCAAACGAGTGCATTTTGTAGCTAGCTTGACGCTATTTTGTCTAGCTAATTAAAGTATACGATAATGTCACATAAACCTGCTTGGAAACAAGTAGATAAGTAGGATGACAAGAGGAAAGTTGCAGCCGCGGAAAAGCTTTTAAAGAATCCACTTGACGTTTTTGTTTCTTAATGATCATTGAAGCATAAAGGCCTATTGAACAAATATTTGCAGCCGGATGTGTTGAAAGTATTGTGGTAAACTCAGTCTGATGAGGAACAAGCTAATAACCCCCAAAAAATCAGCAGGACAAAGTGGATGCAGCGAGCAGACGTGGGCGGTCACAATTGGACAATAGTTTACATTACTCGTATTGATTTTATTTGGAATACACATGGCTATGAAATTACGTATATTCCTTAATACTAACCAAAATGTGTGTAACAATCATGGTAACGTTAAGTGAGGAGCTTTGCCAGTTTTCAGTGAAGTTATATAGTTGACGATCTGCTAGCAAGGAACAGCCCTTCTTGCTTCATTGGCAGCTCGTTACGTGTGTGTGTGTGTGTGTGTGTGTGTGTTCACAGATACTTGACGTGAACATCGGAGCACATGACTCGCGTATTGTGAATTTTCATTAGGCGATTAAGAAACGTTATATTTCCTTTAATCTCATCCCGTATTGCCAGCGCTAGCTTGCAGCACTTGCTTCCTGCCCGAGAGCGAGAGAGCTAGCGATTGCTGCAGGGACAAATTTAGACTATATGCACCTTATTATTTTGGTTTGTGTGAAGATAACATACCAGAAGGGATTGGAATTATCATTTGTCATTAACAGATACAAGAAAATTCAGTTTTAGGTTTACATTAATGATAGATTTTTTTTTTCAAAGAAAACAACCAGGTTCAGGTGAGAAAGTGAGGTCAAAATGACACTACCTGACTGCATTTCCCATAACAACGCAATATTCAATTGGAGCAATATAAATATGTATGGTTCAATCGATGCCTTTTATTAGATGATTGATTCTGTGATTGGATGTCAAGTTTGCTATTTGGTAGTGATGGGCAAATGATACCGAGGCTTCGGAGCTTGTGTCACTCTTCCTGAAGCGGAGTATATTTATATTGCTCACAGATGAATATGTGTGGGGTTTGCCTGCCTTCAATATTAAATAGTAAAATATTATTGTAGAAATGCAGAAAATAGCTGTTTTATTCAGTTTTGTATTATGTTATTGTTTTGAACTCAAGTTTATGACATTTCCGAGTGGCCCTGAACGCCACTTCAGATACAACAAGGAAACATCGGACCGACGGCTCATTCTGCTCCGAGTACTGTGGTGAGTATTTCAACAGAGTCAAAACTCTTGTTTACCTGGACGAAATAGAGACTGGGTTGTTTAAAATGACCTGAAACCGGTGTGATAGCAA
This sequence comes from Mastacembelus armatus, assembly GCF_900324485.2. Lineage (NCBI taxonomy): Eukaryota > Metazoa > Chordata > Actinopteri > Synbranchiformes > Mastacembelidae > Mastacembelus > Mastacembelus armatus. The sequence goes on from NC_046635.1 coordinate 15,406,192, forward strand.
ATATTATGTTCAAACAATAAAGGGAACGTTGTCTCTATGTGTGTTTATTACTGTTATATTAGCTAATATTGGCGGGCAAAGATGCTAATGGTAGAAAAGGCTGTATTTAGCCATTTTAACTGGCAAAACGGTAGCTAGCTCAACAGTTTGTTTCCTAGTAAAAAACATAATATTTTCTTGCTCAGCTTCTCACTCACAGTCCTGACTGCTCAATATTTACCTGTACTAAATACGAGTTTGGTTGTTTAAAATGACATGAAACTGGTGTGGTAACCAATGAGAACTTCAACCAATACTGGGGATGGCTCTGTAGGTTTATATTAGGTAATATTGGCAACGATGCTAAAAGCAGATAATGTTATATTTAGCCATTGTAACACAAACACATGTTAGGTATATAAATCAGGAAATTATCAAAATAAGCTTCTTAAATTTTTATTGTTAATTTAAATTAATTTAATTTAAGTTTGTCATTGTTAAGGGGGTGCTCTGTCAATGAAGTGCAGGTCTGTGTGTTTGGTGAGACCTTGTGGTGAAGTACTAACATGTTAGGCAATATTTTGCCACCTAACACACAGACATTCATGCATGTAGAAAGAAAAAAAGCTTTCACGTGTTCCTTTTCTAGGCAAAGGGAGGACGACCTGTGGTGAGTAAAGGAAAATGCCTATTTTCTAAAATTTTTTTTTTTCTTTAGATAGGGTAAAATTAAACTTCAGTACAAAGCATATTACAAGCATGGCATTTGTTCTAACATTCTGACAAATTCACTAATCTTCAGTAATTATTTTTCTGAAATCAATGTTTTTTTGTTTGTTATATTCTGCAAGGAAGAGTGATCTTCGAGAAATAAGTGCTTGTCCCATCCCAACCCCAAACCTGCTTTCCTCTGTCCTGCTCTACCTGTTGTCTCTTCCTTCTTTCTCCTTCCTTTATTTCACGCTTTCAAGTTCGCTGGCTCTGTGGGAAACCACTAAACAGCCCCATTCTGAGTTCGCTGGCTCTGTGAGAAACCACTAAACAGCCCAAACTGATTTTGTTGATCCATCTACTTACTAAGCCTGAACAAGCCTTTTCTGAGTTCGCTGGCTCAGTGGGAAATCACTAAACAGCCCTATTCTGAGTTCGCTGGCTCTGTGAGAAACCACTAAACAGCCCAAACTGATTTTGTTGATCCATCTACTTACTAAGCCTGAACAAGCCTTTTCTGAGTTTGCTGGCTCTGCTTTCTGAGTTCGCTGGCTCTGTGGGAAACCACTAAACAGCCCTAAATACTAAGCATAATACTGCATATATAAAGTCTGATATCTGACAAATCCCAGTTGAAATCCTTGTAACCATGCCAAAGAAAGGAAAGAAGTCTCAATCTGCAAAAAGGCGCTGGCAGAAGTTTGGTGAGTTTCAACACTCAACGGCAGCTGAACTGACAGTGAGTTGTCCTCCTCATAGCAGCACAGAGGTAAGCTTTCCTGAGCCTTCCAATGCTAAAGTTACATATGTGTTAGCATCACGCAGTCAGAGGCATTATCAGTATGGTGATTCAAACAACAGCCAATGCACCTGTAACTCTGTGACATTTCTAGCTTTTTTACATGAGTTGGGACACCTTCAGGGTGCAGATATTGATCTTGTTTTAGATAGAGGCCATGCAATGTATACTCTTACTCTGGGTCAGTTAGAAGCTGATGGGCGAAAAGTTCACAGATACTTAAATACAGATGAAATTCCTGAGATTCTTTTTGGCTACAGAGAGCAGCACATAATGACAAAGTGTGAGTCCATTTATGGCAGATTTACAGCTTCTACTGGTGTAGATGACAACCTGACCCTTGCAAACAGACTTCAGTGTTTGTCATCAGGGGTGAACTATACATTGTTGATAATGAGTTCCTTGTGCATCGCGGTTTTCCGAGACCAGCAAGGAAGGTATGGCTTTTTTGACCCACACCCTAGAGGACCTGATGGGCTACCCTTTGGACCAAATGGTGGTGGCACAGCTGTCATGCTTCTGTTCACAGATTTAAGTGATCTCATAACAAAACTTGTCACATCTTTCAGTGTACTAGGTACTAGCCCATATGCTCCTTTTGAGCTGATGCCTGTGCTTTTTCAGAGTATAGATGAGGTCCCTATGGAAGACAATTTGCCACATGTAGATTGTACTGAAGATATGGCTGTTTCTGACACAAGGGAGCAGGCCCTTTACACTATGTCTAATCCACTGGCTGAAATGGAGACGTCAGTGTCATCCTGCTCAGTTACACAGTTAATGACACACACTGTTCATATTGCATCTGACGCAAATAAATCAGTGCTTAATAAAGACACCAGCAATGGTATTGCTGAACAACCTTCATCAGAGATACCGCAATGTATCCACCCTATGCTAGAGTTGTCTAAGCTTAGTAAAGAGAAAAGGAGAAAGTTTAAAAGGAGAACTGGGATGGAAAAACCAAAAGTTGCACATGATAAAAATATGAAAGAGCGGAAAAAGTATGCTACAGATAAATTATACAAAGAACTTAAAAAATCAAATACAGTCACTCGTTACAGACAAGATTCTGAGTTTAAACAGAGGCAGAGGTTTTACATGAACCGTCGCTACTCTCAAGATTCTGAGTTTAAACAGAGGCGGATGTTTTACATGAACCGTCGCTACTCTCAAGATTCTGAGTTTAAACAGAGGCAGAGGTTTTGCATGAACCGTCGCTACTCTCAAGATTCTGAGTTCAGGCTCAGACAAAAGGCTTATGTTACTAAGCGGTATGCAAATGACCCTATATTTAGATCACACCAAAAACAAGTAATGAAACGTCTTATGCAAAACAAATACAGAAAAAACTCTCGATATAGGATCATGCATAACATGTTATGTGCACTGAAAATAAAGCAAAAGTACAGGCAAATGAGACGACAACATAAACAGAGCAATGACAGTGTGATTAGAAAATCCATAGAGGTTTTTCAGTCACAAATAAAAAATGGGCCAACATATGTTTGTACCGTTTGTCATAGAGCATTGTTTTCAAATCAGGTAAAACCTTGCAATAGGACAAATTATGTTAAAAACCCAGATGTTTCTGAAACTTGCCTCACAGGGATGTACGTTCATGTTTGTAGTAACGAATGCCAAATCTCACAACAGTGCACAGTACCAAATGAGCGAAAGAGAGAATGGATATGTTATACTTGCCATGATCACCTTAAGAATATGCCATCCATTGCCATGGCTAATAATTTAGAGCTTGCAGCTATTCCAGCTGAACTGTGTGACCTGAACATACTGGAGAGGCATCTGATTGCCAAATGTATAGCATTTGCCAAAATTATTCCACTTCCCAAAGGTCAACAAAGAGCCATTCATGGCAATGTGGTCTGTGTCCCCTCTGAGGTGCAAGAGACAGTCAGTGCCTTACCTAGACTGAGAAGTGAGTCTCAAGTGATGAGAGTGAAGCTAAAGAGGAGACTGAGTTACAAAGGACACCAGATTTTCCAAACTGTGACTTGGACAAAACTTGTGAAAGCATTGCTTAAACTAAAAGAAATCCATCCACAGTATGAAGACGTAACAATAAGAGATGAGGCTCAGTTATGTGACACAACACTTGATGAGGATAATGATGACAGTGATGAGGACGAAAAAGACATGGATGATTGTGATTATAACGAGGAACATTTGATGGAAATTGACAGATTTAATAATGATGGGCTTTGCGAGGCACAAAGTGATCCTGAAAACAATGATCAAAGTGTGCACCATCAGTTACATGACGACGATCAGTCGAAGGAGCAGTTGGATAACGTGCAGCAGGAAAGTGAGGAACCTAATGGTGGTATTGCTCTTGAGTCATGTCTTCAGCCACCTGATGTTTCAGAGGAGATACTAAATTTTGGCGAGGGAATCTATTCTGTTGCCCCTGCTGAAGGAAACGCCTAAACTGGAGGCCATGGCTTTCCCTGTTCAGTTTCCCATTGGTGAGAATACACTAGACGAAAACAGACCTATTAGATTAACACCCTGCAGTTATTTCAAAACTAGGCTCTGCTGTGTCGATGATCGTTTTGCTAGAGATACAAACTACTTGTTCTTTGCTCAGTTTGTGACTGAAATACATCTGGCCACTTCCAGCATGAGAATACAGTTGCGTAAAGGTAGGCCCTTTACCAGAGATGGCCGCAAAATAAACAATGCCATGTTACAAGATAAATGTGAGGTTGAAAGACTAGTGCGTAATAAAGATGCAGTCCGATTTATGATGCCATTGAGAGGCACCCCAGCCTATTGGGAAAAAACCACTAAAGACCTCTTTGCCATGATCAGACAGTTGGGAACACCCACATTCTTTTGTACATTCTCTGCTGCTGAAATGCATTGGAAAGAGGTTATCACAGCCATTAAGACTCAGCAAGGCGAACAAGTTAATTTTGATGAACTTGACTGGTCCTCCAAGTGTGAGATATTGCGAAGCAATCCTGTCACAACAATGCGCATGTTTGACAAACGTGTTGAGGCTCTGTTCAGAGAGTTGATCCTGTCTCCTGCACAGCCAGTTGGCAAAGTGGTTGACTACTTCTACCACTTTCAGCACAGAGGAAGCCCACACATACATGGTCTCTTATGGGTGGAAGGTGCCCCTGTGTTTGAAGAAGACTCTGATCAGACGGTGTGTGATTTTGTGTCCAAATACATTACAGCTGAACTTCCTGATCCAAACACGGAACCGGAACTGTACAAAAAAGTCACAGAAGTTCAGATGCACAGCAAACGTCACTCCAAAACATGTGTTAAAAATCTTGGCTCTAGCTGCCGATTTGGATTTCCAAAACAACCTTCCCCAAAAACCATGATAATAAGACCCTCAGAAAATGTTGATCCAGATAGAGAGTTAACAGCAAAAACAAAGCTCAGAAACCTGAGTAGGTTGCTTCATGAATCTGAAACTGCATCTCTGAGTTTAGAGCGCATTCTTGCTATGTGTGAGCTCACTGTTGATGAATACACACAATATTTGTGTATGACAGTCTCATCCAGTGCAGTGATACTGAAGCGTGAGCCAAAAGATTGCTGGGTAAATGGATACAATCCATATCTCCTTGAAGCCTGGGATGGAAATTTTGATTTGCAGTTCATTCTCAACCCATATTCCTGCATCTTTTACATTTGTTCTTACATAAGCAAATCGGAACACGGTTTAAGTGAGTACCTTAAAACACTAATAAAAAACTTGCGTTATGAAAGTGTCAATGAAAGCGAGGAAATGAAGCTAATTATGCAGGCGTTTTGGCGCTGATTTTGCTGCCACGTGTAGAAGTGTCTATGGAAAACAAGTTAAAGGTAAAAATGTTCTGCCACTATTGAATGGCATGGGATACGTTCAAAGGAGAACAAATGGTAAACCTGCTGTCATTAGGTATCACCGTGTTTCTCAGGAAAAATATCCAGAGGAGTTTCATGGCACATTGCTTAAGCTTTACCTTCCACATCGCTCAAAGGCTCAGCTTAAAACCTGCAACTTCCCTACTTACCGGTCCTTCCATGATTATGCTGCTGTTCACCTACCAGGTTCAGAGCAGCCTGAACGCGTGCGTGACATTGTCAGACGAAACAAAGAGAAATACGAAAAACATAGACAGGACATTGAAAATGCCATTGAAGAGTATGAACAGAATGGTGGCCTGAGAGATGAATGGTGCAATCTGGCTCCTGAATCTGAACTACAAAGGTTAGAGTGTATTGAAGAACTTAAGGCTAAACATATTGAAAATGACAGCATACAAGAGGATGTGCCAGACTTTCAACTTAGATCAGAAGCAAGGTCAGAAGCTGCAATCGTGAGAGAAGCCCCTGAGATGGACCCGACATTGCTACTGCAGATGTATCGGAATTTGAACCAAAAGCAAGCATCTGTTTTCTATGCCATAAGAGACTGGTGCATAAAGCGTGTGTCTGGTTTAAATCCAGAACAGTTTTACTTTTACATTAATGGTGGTGCTGGAACAGGAAAGTCACACCTTATCAAATGCATCCATGCAGAGACATCGAAAATACTGAGAAAACTACCAAGAAATGCAGAGGAAGCAGACATATCTAAACCTACTGTTCTACTAGCTGCATTCACTGGAACTGCAGCATTCAATATTTCAGGTACAACACTGCATTATCTCCTTAAGCTGCCAAGAAGTTTAAAGCCTCCATTCCAGGGTCTTGGCAATAAATTAGATGAAGTCAGGGCAGAGCTTTCAAATGCAGAAATACTGATCATTGATGAAGTGTCCATGGTCTCAAAGTCTCTCTTTGCCTATGTAGATGCAAGATTAAAACAAATCAAAGGAATTCAGAGACCTTTTGGTGGAATGTCAGTTCTTGCTGTTGGAGACTTCTATCAGTTACCACCTGTCAGACAGGCTAAACCTCTATGCGTATATGAACCAATGCAGATTGACCTGTGGCGAGACCATTTTCAGATGATCACACTGACTGAAATTATGCGTCAAAAAGATGACGTAACTTTTGCTGAGATGCTAAATCGAATCCGTGTGAAAAAAAAGTCAGATGCATTGTCAGAGGAAGACAGAGCTTTGCTTTCACAGGCTATCACTGACTCAGAACATTGTCCAAAAGACACACTGCACATTTATGCTACGAATAAACAGGTTGAAAAACACAACTCTGAATCATTAGCGCTATTTCACTCTGACATCATCAGAATAGATGCAGACGACTATAAAAAAGATCCCAAAACTGGTAGAATGATGAGACAAACTATCCCTTTTCAAGGGACCAAAAAAGAATTACCCGATACAATAAATGTTGCCATAGGTGCTCGTGTGATGCTCACCAGAAACATCAGTGTGCAATCAGGTCTTTGCAATGGAACATTTGCAAAAATAGCAAAAATAATGACAAGTGAAAATACTGGTGGCCCACACATTACTAAGCTTGGTCTAGAATTGTTCAGTGACAACGTGGCAAACAAACAGAGTAACACGGGTACAACTGATAATATTGTGTTCATTCAGAGAGAGGAGGAGAATCTGAAGCAAAAGGGTATAGTTCGAAGGCAGTTTCCTTTAAAGCTTGCATTTGCATGTACAATACATAAGGTGCAAGGTATGACGAATCCCTCAGCAGTAGTTTCGCTAAAGCACATCTTTGAACCTGGCATGGCTTACGTGGCCCTTAGTAGAGTAACCTCTCTTAGTGGACTCCATATTCTTGAGATGGATGAGAGAAAAATATTTGCCAATCCAGAAATTACTGCAGCCCTTGAAAACATGACAAAAACATCTTTAGAACAGGTAATGCCTTTGTTTCATATCACTGCCTCATTAAACAGACCAGATGCACTTATTGTCATCCATCACAACACAGAAGGACTGCCATCTCATATTGGAGACATCCAAAGTCACCATGAACTGCATCTTGCCGATGTCCTTTGTCTGACAGAAACCCATTTAAGAGGATCACTTGTTGGTGAAAGTCTCCATTTAGAAGGCTACAACATGTTTAAACGTAACAGAAACGTTTCGTATGCGAACTACCCTCACATGGCCAACAAAGATGGTGGTGGGGTCGCTGTCTATGTAAAAAACCATATCCAAGTTCATGAAAAGCGGTACTTGCACAACACTACTGATATTGAATTTATCGTCATCAAGGCTGATGGTCCAATCAACGCTCTGATTGCTGCTGTCTATAGGCCTCCGGACTACAGAATTCACCCATTCTTATCAAACCTGCAAAGCCTCTTAGAATCGTTAGAGATCATGGATCATCATCTCATCATAGTTTGTGGAGATTTCAATGAAGATCTGTTGTCCAAATCAAGCAAGCCAATACTTGAACTGTTTCAATCTAAAGGTTACACGCAACTCATTACCACTGCCACCACAGATAAGAAGACACTCTTGGACCCCATTTTTATCTCTCAGCCACAGCGCTGTGTCCATTCAGGCGTGCTTCATACTTATTACAGTTATCACAGTCCCGTGTACTGCATAATAGACTGAAAAACCATAAACTTAAGTTACAAGTATAAACCAATAATCAGTGTGAAACTACACATTACCACTGTATTCATGAATGTAAGTTGGCTTTGTGTAACTTATTAAAAGTAAATTTATTTATGTTTTACAAGCACTTGGTATGATGGGAAAAAGAACAGAAAGTCTTCATCAACAACTTTTACATAGTAAAGCATTAGTCAATACATGAAAGTCAGAAATTAAGAATTGAGAAGGGGGAGGGATCGTCCTTGGCAGCCATGCTGTAACACCTGCTCTGGCTGCTCCAGTCTGTCACAGGCTGGGAGGGAGGGTGGGATGGAGGGATGATCTCACCTCCAAGGAAAAAAGTAAAAAAGGTGTAACTGCCTATTTTTTGAGTATATGCACAGAGAAGACAAAGGTGGGGGTGCTCAGGTAAGCATCACAGATTCATATGTTCTACAGCTGCATGATTCATTTTTGAGATAGAGAACATTGATGCTTTAGACGTCAAAGAAAATTATATTGTCACTTCAGTACTTATGATAAATTATGATTCTTATTTTGACTGGAATCATGCAGCACTACCACTTTAGATGTGCTTTATCACTTCTACTAAAACCAAACCTAAGTACAATTTCCTAGTACTTCTACTTTGTTAATAGCTGTGTACTTTTTGTCACTTTTTGTGCACTAGTGCCTCACAGATGCTGCAGACATTCTGGAAAATGACCATCAGTCCAGGATGAGCTAAGATGTCTGGCAACACTCCTGAGTTCTCACATTATTTGGGAAACAGACCCCTACCCTAAAAAGGAAGATACCACACAACAAAGAACCTTCTTTCCTGCTTCTCTACTAGGTATGTATGTGTGAATGTTTTTATATCGCAGTGTTCATCATCTTTCTCTGTGTCTGATTTGATTGCATGTTACTGGCTGGATTGGAGTCATTTTTCTATAGGCGTCTTCAGCAGCACAGCCTGAGCCTGAGACCCTTGTATTCAGCAGTAAATTGCAAATGTTGCCTATGTGATTTTCAGTCTTTATCAAGCTAGTGAGCAGAGGAGAAGACTGACCTGCACCGAAGAAACAAGGCAACACCAACAAAGGTGAGAGTGGGTAATAAACAAAGGTGAGAGTGGGTAATAGGACAACTAGTGGTATTCCACCATATGGCCCCCATTTTCTTCACATTTGCACAAGTTAAGCATCACCTCTAACAGAATAGTTAAAGGCTAAGAAGGTAGTGGATTGCAAATGCGTGCAATTAGCGCAAAAGTCACTGGCTCTTAAAACTTTAGAAGGCAGAAGGGACAGTTTTTGAAACGCAGATAATTTAATTGATAAATGCAGCTTATATGATATTTGGTTGTTTAATGTAAGACACAAACTGCTAATGCATCTGTAAATTGGGATATATATCACAGAAGCAGCATCATTCTGACAGAACATTTTCAAGTTTTTAATAACAGTGTGCTTTTTGTCACTTTTTGTGCACTAGTGCCTCACAGATGCTGCAGACATTCTGGAAAATGACCACCAGTCCAGGATGAGCTAAGATGTCTGGCAACACACCTGAGTTCATCATTATTTGGGAAACAGACCCCTACCCTAAAAAGGAAGACACCACACAACAAAGAACCTTCTTTCCTGCTTCACTACTAGGTATGTATGTGTGAATGTTTTTATATTGAAATGTTCATTATCTTTCTCTGTGTCTGATTTGGTTTCACATGTTATTGGCTCTATCAAAGCTGGATTGGATTCTTGTCATTTTTCAGTAGGCATCTTCAGCAGCACAGCCTGAGCCTGAGATCCTTGTATTCAGCAGTAAATTGCAAATGTTGCCTATGTGATTTTCAGTGGGTCAGAGTGGGTGATAAGTCATAAGATGTCTGGCAATACTCCTGAGTTCATCCTTTTTAGGGTAAAAGATTCCTACCCTAAAAGGAAGATACCACACCACAAGAGACCTTTCCCTGAGCAATGTTGTGACAAGAGGCAAAGTAGGTTACATATCACAGAAGCAGCATCATTCTGGCAGAACATTTTCAACATTTTAATTGTGCTAAAATTCAGTTGCTATATTATGCAATGTAAGGTGTATGTATGTAAACACTGATAAATTAGATTAGACAATATATTTTATTGTATTGCTGAGACATTTAGATTTGCAGTGATAATTGTCATAATCTTGTATTCTTTGTGCACAAGTGTTTAAGAAACAAGCATTTCACATGAATGACAACTGGCAGCAAAAACGGAGATGTGTAGCAACACCACATATATTCAAATTATCTAGGTAAGGGATACTGTATTCCAACAAACAGGTATGGGCTGTTGGTGCTGGTCCACACTACGTAACTAATGTAAAGGTTTTCTCTCCTCTCCAGCAGGTAACACAAGACACACATCACAGAGCTAGTGCTACATTGACCTTGGAATAAGTAAAGAAGGGGAAAGCAAGACCTGAAGACACCAAAGTGAACCTGAAGTGGCTACACCGTTACCATCCATCCATCCATCCATCATTATCTATACCCGCTTATTCTTGACCAGGGTCATGGGAATCTGCTGGAGCCTATCCCAGCTCTCTTTGGGTGAAAGGCAGGGGGCACATCCTGGACAGCTCACCAGTCCATCACAGGGCAAAGGCAAACAAGTCTCACACTCACTCCAAGGGGCAATATGGAGCCACCAATAAACCTGATATACATGTTTTTGGACGGTGGGAAGAAACTGGAGAAAACCTATGCAAGCACGTGGAGAACCAGTTGTGAACTTGGGCCCTACTTGCTGTGGAGCAATGGACACACAGTTACCATTTTTGACAATTTAGAGCATATTTTTGAGCTGGAGTCAATCTGTTTCCAGCCTACAGAGATAGCGGAGTAGTGCTAATGTTAATAGTTTTTTTTCCACAGTCATACACATGTAGACAAATATTCAGATGCAGACAGACACTTATGTAGAAATGTCATCCAAACGCTAAACAAATTACATAGTTTTTATGGCTTTTCACAAATAGACCATTTATAAGCAATATCCTGTCATTGCATACATTTTGCACCCTTCATCCACATTTTCATATGTCAATGCTACTTTGCTGTTTGTTTATACAAAGTTATATCTGTTAAGCTTATAATTCTGAGCTATTCCCACTGTGCCTAGCAATTTGAACCAGCTTCAGCTTTTTAGCAGTGAGTAACGTCCTTTAGCTCAAGCTTTTTTATGCAGCCATCATTTTTTTAGAAATTGCATATTACATATACAGACACACACGGACAGATATACTCAGACACATACAAATGAAAACATTCACATATACAGTGGGTACGGAAAGTATTCAGACCCCTTTAAATTTTTCACTCTTTGTGTCATTGCAGCCATTTGCCAAAATCAAAAAAGTTCATTTTATTTCTCATTAATGTACACTCAGCACCCCATCTTGACAGAAAAAAAACAGAAATGTAGAAATTTTTGCAAATTTATTAAAAAAGAAAAACTGAAATATCACATGGTCATAAGTATTCAGACCCTGTGCTCAGTATTGAGTAGAAGCACCTTTTGAGCTAGTACAGCCATGAGTCTTCTTGTGAATGATGCAACAAGTTTTTCACACCTGGATTTGGGGATCCTCTGCCATTCTTCCTTGCAGATCCTCTCCAGTTCTGTCAGGTTGGATGGTGAACGTTGGTGGACAGCCATTTTCAGGTCTCTCCAGAGATGCTCAATTGGGTTTAGGTCAGGGCTCTGGCTGGGCCAGTCAAGAACGGTCACAGAGTTGTTCCGAAGCCACTCCTTTGTTATTTTAGCTGTGTGCTTAGGGTCCTTGTCCTGTTGAAAGGTGAACCTTTGGCCCAGTCTGAGGTCCTGAGCACTCTGGAAGAAGTTTTCTTCCAGGATATCTCTGTACTTGGCCGCATTCATCTTTCCTTCAGTTGCAACCAGTCGTCCTGTCCCTGCAGCTGAAAAACACCCCCACAACATGATGCTCCCACCACCATGTTTCACTGTAGGGATTGTATTGGGCAGGTGATGAGCAGTGCCTGGTTTTCTCCACACGTACCGCTTAGAATTAACGCCAAAAAGTTCAATCTTGGTCTCATCAGACCAGAGAATCTTATTTCTCATAGTCTGGGAGTCCTTCATGTGTTTTTTGGCAAACTCTATGCAGGCTTTCATGTGTCTTGCACTGAGGAGAGGCTTCCGTCGGGCCACTCTGCCATAAAGCCCTGACTGGTGGAGGGCTGCAGTGATAGTTGACTTTGTGGAACTTTCTCCCATCTCCCTACTGCATCTCTGGAGCTCAGCCACAGTGATCTTTGGGTTCTTCTTTACCTCTCTCACCAAGGCTCTTCTCCCACGATTGCTCAGTTTGGCTGGACGGCCAGGTCTAGGAAGAGTTCTGGTCGTCCCAAACTTTTTCCATTTGAGGATTATGGAGGCCACTGTGCTCTTAGGAACCTTGAGGGCTGCAGAAATGATTTTGTAACCTTGGCCAGATCTGTGCCTTGCCACAATTCTGTCTCTGAGCTCCTTGGGCAGTTCCTTCGACCTCATGATTCTCATTTGCTCTGACATGCACTGTGAGCTGTAAGGTCTTATATAGACAGGTGTGTGCCTTTCCTAATCAAGTCCAATCAGTTTAATTAAACACAGCTGGACTCCAATGAAGGAGCAGAACCATCTCAAGGAGGATCAGAAGAAATGGACAGCATGTGAGTTAAATATGAGTGTCACTGCAAAGGGTCTGAATACTTATGACCATGTGATATTTCAGTTTTTCTTTTTTAATAAATTTGCAAAAATTTCTACATTTCTGTTTTTTTCTGTCAAGATGGGGTGCTGAGTGTACATTAATGAGAAATAAAATGAACTTTTTTGATTTTGGCAAATGGCTGCAATGACACAAAGAGTGAAAAATTTAAAGGGGTCTGAATACTTTCCGTACCCACTGTATACTTGCACACAAGCAGTGACACAGACACGTATACACATACACAAGCATGCACCCAAACACATACAGGCACACAATTACAGACACACACTCATAGATAGGCACACAGACAGACATACACAAACACATTCACAAATATAGAACCACACATGCAGACAAATATAGACACAATATAGACAATCACACACATGCACACATGAATACACATTCATACATAAAGACACAAGATACATATACAGATGTACTCAGACACACACTTGCAAACATGTAAGAGACATTTCTGTTGCATTTTCTATATTCATTATGTGAACTCAGTGTTAGCGCTCTTTTTAAAATATTTATTTATATATTTATGAAATACCATATATTTTTAAAGGTGTATTTTTTTAATATTTAATATTGTTATGCAGTAGAGGTTTCTATATTAATAAATGAACTGACCTGAAAATACTTTTTTTTGCTGCCATTACTGTCAATCATGATGTACCTTGAAGGGCTTAAATTTTGCATTAAACTACATCATGTACATGAGCTCCAGTCTGATTAATATACAGTGTCTTGCTAAGTCCATTCCACACACAAGGCAAACAAGTGGGGTTCAAGACTCTAGTCAGATTTATTCTCATCACTGACAAAAATTTTCTGCACAAAACAATAGACGGGCGATTTAAAAAGCACACATCTGCTTTTCAAGGAGGGCAAGGATCACAAAACCATGATCAGACAGGTGAATATAGTAAACAATCAATCCACCTATATATATGTAATTCACATATTTTTACATATTTGCCTGCAAACAGTAACATATATTAAAAGCCTGCATTTCTTTCTGAAGGTTAATACAGCCACTCGATTTATAGCATTTCTGTTACCTTGGCAACTACGGTCTACCGGTCCTGACTTATTAACGTTTCTGTCCCACCACTACTTTAACATTGACTAACGGTTGTTTCCAAGGCACTTTTTTTGGCATTTTTTGCAAATTAAACTTCAAGGTAAGCCATTGTAAAAAATACACCACTTGCCAGGTGTATCTTTATTGTGTTGTCATTAGGGCTTTAAGATACTTTTCATCCAGTGCCCAGCACTTCTGTATTGTAGGCAGGTAGCCTTAGATAGTGTTCCGTAAAGTTTTAACATTGTAATGGTCCAGTACAGCCGAACTGATATTCATCTCAAAGGTGGTTAAATAAAAATCCCTCTGTTGCTTGTTACTAACTGTATGCTTATTTTGTTGTGTTTTGGATTAAATGCCAAGTTTAGCCATATAGCTAATGTTTCCCACCGTCCTACAGACCTCTAACACTTTTGAATTACTGGGAGCTAACCTTGTTTTGTGTCCCCACACAGTTGTAACATTGTTTCAATGGTCAGTGAAGTTACATTTTTTTCAAAATTTTATTCAGCGTGTTAGCTTGACAGTCTTAAACTGTCACATATATTTCCATGAATAATGTGTAGCTGATAATATTTGTCCAACTGATAGCCCTACTATAAAGTGGTACGCTTGTTGAATACTGCAGGCTACTATTATGACAAGTATGACCATAGCTATATCATAACAGAGTCCAGATTCTTGATTGAGGTCCCAAGAGTCTCCTGCAGCACTTTGTCCTTTCAAAATAAAAGCCCCGAAATAGCATTTTCTCAATAGAAAAGCCCTGAAACAGCAACTCAATATTAAAACGGACGTTGGTTATTGGCATACAGCTTCAGGCACCAGGTGAGGTCATTTTCTTTGTCAGCCATGGTTTTTGACATGGTCAGACTTTCACAATAAAAGTCTACAGTTATTTATAGGAAGATATCACATTTTTGTAAAGTATGAGGAATATTCAAAATAAAGTCCAGATTCTTTTGTGAGTTCCCATGAGTCTCCTGAAACTCTTTGTCCTTTCAGAATAAAAGCCTTTTTATAGCATTTTCTCAAAATAAAATCACCCTCACTACAGTTTATCGCAACCGCGTCAGTCGATTGAAAACGTGCTTCGGCAACGCGGTTTGCCTCGAGGTTTTCGCGGCAATCGGCAATCCCAATGCAATTTCTTCAGAAATTGCATTGTCTAGTTACCACTGCTATGCAGATAACACTCAGCTGTATCTGTCTATGAAACCTATTAACACAATCCAGTTAACCAGACTTCAAGCGTGTCTAACAAAGTGTGACATAAAGGCCTGGATGACCAGTAACTTTCTACTTTTAAATTCAGAGAAAACAGAAGTTATTGTATTTGAGCCTAAAAACCTCAGAAATAACTTTTCTAAAATTATAGCTACTTTAGATGGCATAGCCCTGGCCTCCAGCACTCCAAGGATTTTGAGTTATTTTTAACCAGGACATGTCTTTTAACTCACACATAAAACAAATCTCTAGAACTGCCTTCTTTCACCTACTCAACATTGCCAAAATTAGAAACATCCTGTCTCAAAATGATGCAGAAAAACTAGTCCATGCATTTGTCAAGGCTAGATTAGTGTAACATATCTGGAGTGTCAGACTGAAGACTACAGTGTGTACTGCAAGGAGGCTGTAAGGAGGATCGCCCCCTGTTGGTGTTGCTCTCCGGGTAAGCAAATCACTTTTGTCTTGCAAGCGTATCGTGTTGTGTGTGTTGTATAGTTCGTCTACAGACTAGCAACAGACTAGCTATAGTTTAACACACCTAAAAACTAACTAAACTCTAAACAATTCATTAACTGCTACATTCCGGTACTAGTCAAGTACCTTTCTATTTTGACCGGTATTTATTGCTATTTCCAGACTTAGCGCTCGTTAGCCTGCCGGTTAGCTTAGCTAGCTAGTTAGCTAAGCTAACATGGCCTCTCCCTCTCTCTCTCTTTCTTGCTCGGTGTGCCACATGTTTAGTTATTCCTCTGCCTCCTTTAGCGATAATGATACCTGTAATAAGTGTAAGGTTCTGTTAGCCTTGGAGGCGAGGATCACTGATTTGGAAGCGCGGCTCCGCACCTTCGAACAAAAGCCAGCTAGCCTAGCCCCGTTAGCAGGTGTGGAGCCACCGAGCTCAGGGTTTGTTAGCGGTCCAAGGGCAGCTCCGGAGCAGCCCGGAGAATTAGCCTGGGCGACGGTCTGACAGAAACGTACTCCTAAGCAGAAGCCCACGGCTCATCACCTGCCTGTTCACGTTTCTAATAGATTTTCCCCGCTCAGCGACACACCCGCTGAGAAACCGACTCTGATAATTGGCGATTCCATAGTCAGGAACGTGAAAATAGAGACACCAGCGACCATAGTCAAATGTATTCCTGGGGCCAGAGCGGGCGACATCGAGTCAAATCTGAAGCTGCTGGCTAAGGCTAATCGTAAATATGGGAAAATTATTATTCACGTCGGCAGCAATGACAGCCGATTACGCCAATCGGAGGTCACTAAAATTAATGTTGAGTCGGTGTGTAATTTTGCTAAATTAATGTCGGACTCCGTAGTTTTCTCTGGACCCCTCCCCAATCTGACCAGCGATGGCATGTTTAGCCGCATGTTGTCGTTCCGTCGCTGGCTGTCTAAGTGGTGTCCAGCAAACGATGTGGGCTTCATAGACAATTGGGCCACTTTCTGGGGAAAACCCGGTCTGGTAGCGAGAGACGACATCCATCCCACTTTGAATGGTGCAGCTCTCATCTCTAGAAATTTGGCCAAGTTTATTAGCTGACCTAAAGCCTGACAATCCAGGGTGGGGACCGGGATGCAGAGACTCAGTCTAAAACGCCTCTCTGCAGTTTCCTTAGAGCCGCCGCCCCCCACAAACCACATAGAGACTGTGTCTGCCCCTCGAATATATAAATCAAATATATCAGAAGTTAACAGAAGAGGAGTTAGTCATAAAAACTTAATAAAAATTAAGACCACTCCTCTTATTGAACAGAAAAACAGAACTGTCAAATGTGGACTATTAAATATCAGGTCTCTTTCATCTAAATCTCTGTTAGTAAATGATTTGATAACTGATCACCAAATTGACCTACTTTATCTTACTGAAACCTGGTTACAGCAGGATGAATATGTCAGTCTGAATGAATCAACCCCCCTCAGTCATAAAAATTATCATGTTCCTCGAAGCACAGGTCGAGGTGGAGGAGTAGCTACAATCTTCCACTCAAACTTATTATTAAACTTTCATCCTCAGAACAATTTTAACTCATTTGAGAGCCTCACTCTTAGTCTCTCACATCCAAACTGGAAAACACAAAAACCAGTTCTACGTCACTGTGTACCGTCCACCTGTCCCTTACTCAAGAGTTTTTAACTGAATTCCCTGACTTCCTGTCTGATCTAGTGCTTAGATCAGATAAAGTTATTATAGTGGGAGATTTTAACATTCATGTAGATGTTGAAAATAACAGCCTCAGCATTGCATTTAATTGTATATTAGATTCAATTGGTTTCATTCAAAATGTTAATAAACCCACCCACTGTTTCAATCACACCCTTGATCTTGTTCTGACCTATGGCATTGAAATTGAACATCTAATAGTTTTTCCCCCAAATCCTGTTTTGTCAGATCATTCTTTAATAACTTTTGAATTTAAAATGATGGATCATGCAGCGTTTGGAAGAAAATTCCACTACAACCGATGTTTATCCGACAACGCTGTTAATAAATTTAAGAAAATGATTCCATCTTTATTTACATCTATGCCAAGTATAAACATAGTGGAGGGCAGCTGCTTCAATCCCACTCCCTACCAAATTGATCATATTGTTGACAGCGCTGTAACCTCACTGCGTGAAATGCTTGATTCTGTAGCCCCTCTGAAAAAGAAGTTAGTGAATCAGAGAAGACTAGCCCCATGGTATAGTTTATATATTCGTACCTTAAAGCAGGCATCACGAAGGCTGGAAAGGAAGTGGCGTTCCACAAACTTAGAGGAAATTTTTCTAGCCTGTAACAGGCTACTAAAATAAAAAAAAGCTCTCCGTAAAGACAGAACTGCATACTATTCATCACTAATAGAGGAAAATAAGAACAATCCCAGGTTTCTTTTCAGCACTGTAGCCAGGCTGACAAAAAGTCACAGCTCTGTTGAGCCCAGTGTTCCCTTAGCTCTCAGCAGTGATGAATTTATGAGTTTCTTTACAAATAAAATCACAACTATTAGAGATAAAATTCAGCAGATGCTTCCTATACCTGCAATAAATGAATCTTCTACTACAGTAGCTCTTGAATCATCTGTAGGACCTCAGTTATGTTTAGACTGCTTCTCTCCCATAGATCTCTCTGAATTTACATCAGTAGTTGCTTCACTGAAATTATCAACGTGTCTCTTAGACCCCATCCCGATTAGACTGCTTAAAGGCACCCTGCCATTAATGAACTCATCTTTATTGGACTTGGTAAATTTATCTCTAGTATCAGGCTACGTACCACAGGCCTTTAAGACTGCAGTAATCAAACCTTTACTCAAAAAGCCTAGTCTTGATCCAGGAGTCTTGGCTAATTATAGACCAATATCCAACCTGCCATTTATTTCTAAAATCCTAGAAAAAGCTGTTGCTAAGCAGCTATCAGACCACTTATACAGGAATGAACTATTTGAAGATTTTCAATCAGGATTTAGAGCACATCATAGTACAGAAACAGCACTGTTGAAAGTTACCAACGATCTTCTCTTAGCCTCAGATAATGGACTTGTTTCAATACTTGTCCTCCTAGACCTTAGTGCAGCAACGACACCATTGACACCATTGACCACAACATCTTATTACAGAGACTGGAGCATGTGATTGGTATCAGAGGAACAGCGTTAAAGTGGTTCCAATCCTATTTATTGGACAGATTCCAGTTTGTTCATGTCCATGATGAACCTTCCACACACACAAAAGTTAGTTATGGAGTTCCACAAGGCTCCGTGCTAGGACCGATTCTGTTCACCCTGTACATGCTTCCTTTAGAATATGTCATTAGGAAGCACTCTATTAATTACCACTGCTATGCAGATGACACTCAGTTATATCTATCTATTAAACCTGTTAACACAAACCAGTTAACCAGACTTCAAGCCTGTCTAACTGACATCAAGGCCTGGATGACCAGTAACTTTTTACTTTTAAACTCGGAGAAAACAGAAGTCATTATATTTGGGCCAAAAAATCTCAGAAATAACTTTTCTCAAATTATAGCTACTCTAGATGGCATAACCCTGGCCTCTAGCACTACTGTAAAAAACCTTGGAGTTATTTTTGACCAGGACATGTCCTTTAACTCACACATAAAACAAATCTCTAGAACTGCATTCTTTCACCTGCGCAACATTTCCAAAATTAGGAACATCCTGTCTCTAAATGATGCAGAAAAACTAGTCCATGCATTTGTTACCTCAAGGCTAGATTACTGTAACTCATTACTATCTGGATGTCCCAATATCTCAATAAAAAGCCTCCAATTAATCCAGAATGCCGCAGCCAGAGTCCTGACAGGAACTAGCAAGAGAGATCATATTTCTCCTATATTGGCTTCTCTTCATTGGCTCCCTGTAAAATATAGAATAGAATTTAAAATCGTTCTTCTCACATACAAATCCCTTCATAATCAAGCTCCTTCATATCTCAAAGACCTCATAGTAACATATTATCCCAATAGACCACTTTGCTCTCAAAGTGCAGGTCTACTTGTGGTTCCCAGAGTTTCCAAAAGCAGAATGGGAGGCAGAGCCTTTAGTTATCAAGCTCCTCTCCTATGGAACCAGCTCCCAGCCTGGGTTCAGGAGGCAGACACTCTCTATACTTTTAAGGCTAGACTTAAAACCTTCCTCTTTGACAAAGCATATAGTTAGGGCTGGCTTCAGGAAACCCTGAACCATCCCTTAGTTATGCTGCTATAGGCCTAGACTGCCCGAGGACCATCGGTGCACTGAGCTCCCCTACCCTAACCCTAACACTCCCTTCCCTTCCCCTCTCTTCCTCTCCTCCCCTCTCACATTCCACCATTGAATGTCACTAACCTTGTGCTCTCTCTCTCTCCGCTATAGTTTGTGCTCTCTCCCTCTCTCTCTCTGTACCTTCTGCAGGTGTCCCCGGTCCTGGAGCTGTATATCGCTGATGTGCAGTTACTGGTCCCACCAACCTAAAGTGTCTATTTGTTGTTTATTGTTCTATTTGTTCTTTTCTTTCTCCTCTATCCACTCACCCCAACCGGTCAAGGCAGATGGCCGCCCAAACTGAGCCTGGTTCTGCTGGAGGTTTTTTCTTCCGCTGAAGGGAGTTTTTCCTCTCCACTGTCGCCAAGTGCTTGCTCATAAGGGAATTGTTGGGTTTTTAGGTTTAGTTTTTGTAAAGTGCCTTGAGATGATTTGTATTGTGATTTGGCGCTATACAAATAAAATTGAATTGAATTGAATTGAATTGAAGAATAAAAGGAAAGGTGTACAAGACAATGGTGATACCAGCAATGTTGTATGGTTTAGAGACAGTGGCACTGAGAAAAAGACAGGTAGCAGAGCTGAAGATGTTGAGGTTCTCTCTGGGAGTGACGAGGATGGATAGGATCAGGAATGAGTACATCAGAGGGGGACAGCTCACGACATCAGAGGGGGACAGCTCATGTTTTTTTTTTTTGCAGAAAAAGCCAGGAAAAAGGATGGTAAAAGGATGCTGAGATTAGAGCTGCCAGGAAGGAGGCCTTTAGAAAGACCAAAGAGGAGGTTCTTGGATGTAGCGAAGGAGGACATGAGGATAGTTGGTGTGGGTGTGGAGGATACAGAGGATAGGGTTGAATGGAGGTGGATGATTCGCTGTGGCGACCCCTGAAGGGAGCAAAGGAAGAGAGAATTGCAGCTACTCCTCCACCTTGACCTGTGCCTCGAGGAACCTGATAATTTTTATGACTGAGAGGGTTGATTTATTTAGACTGGCATATTCATCCTGCTGCAGCCAGGTTTCAGAAAGACTTAGTGATCAGTTATCAAATCATTTAATCATTCATCACTAACAGAGATGTAGACGAAAATTACCTAATAACCTAATACCTTAATAATCCACATCTGACTTATCTGTTTTTATTTTCAGTTAGAGGAGTAGTCCTAATTTTTTTAGGTTTTTATGAATAACTCCTCTTGTGTTAAGTAATTTATTTAATGATGTAGATGTTCAAAGGGTAGACACAGTCTCTATGGCGTCTGGGGGGGGGGTTAAACCCTGTGGGGTTGATGCATGCGCTGGCGCGTTTTGACACATTTTTTTCTGATAACGCCGAAACAAACTTAAAGTACTCCGTCAATTCTGATCGTACAGATAAAAGAAATATATCATTCAAATCTGTATAGGGTCTAGTTTTTAGTTGTATACCATCATAATAACAACAAAACGTGCTTTTTTTTAAATAAAGAAAGCCGACGGTGCGCTCTCGGTCGTTTCTGTCTCTGTCATTTCTCTTCACAGATGCGTAAATAATACAACCAGAATCTCAGCGAATACTTAAAAATAAAATACTTAATAATAAAAAAAACTTAAAAATAAGAATTATATGGCTAGAAAGCTTGAAATGTTTTCTTTTAAATGAAACAATTCAGGTTGAAAACAAATCATCACTTTTTATTTACTATGAACGTAAGTCAAGTCCGTTTTCTCCTGTCTCACCTCATTACAGGTAATGCGACCCCGCCTTGTACTCTGTTCACTGTTCACATGTAAATAATCTCAGGTGAACCAGGTAAGTATGTGCACGCCCCCGAGAAATGACACAAAATATCAAACTTCATCATAGAATTAACTCACTTTTTCGGCGCGTTTGGATGATGGCGCGTCACGGACGTGAAGAAGCGCTTCTTATATTCCACACAGAGATAAATAGTTTAGCTTGTCCTCAGAGTAAAAACACTGATTTTAACTCAAATGACGAACGTTTAGCTCCTCATTGTTTTGTATTGTGCTGCACTAATTCCCTCTCAGCTACATTGACTGAAAGGCTCATTATGCGCGTCTTTGTCTGGTCATTCAGTGCGTCTTTTGTCTTCTTAGGTAAATCACATGACTATTCATCCTGAGACGCACCTTCTTGCATATGACCTTTCTGGACAAAAAGTGTCTTAGAAATTTTAAATCAGTGTATTATTTAATGTGAATGTGTGAACAAGATGACTTTCACAACACTGTGAAGTAAACACTTTAGCCTACAACATGCAGGTCTCCAAAGTCTTGTGAACCAATGTTCTGTTTGTGTTTTATGGTCTTATTTCAGTGAGTAAAAAATTTTAGTTTTGCACTAACCATGGATAAACACTTTTTTCTCAAAAACACAATCATGTATAAACTTGAAGCTCACATATTATTGTAGCCAATTTTGTGCTGATTACAGTTTTATTAGACTTTAGACATTAATATGTTTAAAAAACACTGAAAAAAGCACAAATGTCAGGACATGTCAAAATTTGTCCAGGCCCCAAAAACCCCCTCAGACCCCAGAGGGTTAAAGTCTTGAGATAAGTGTGTGAAAGTGATGATAGATTATTTAATAACATTATTAGTAGTATTAGCACTTTGTTCTGCAAAGATCTATTTCCTTCAATGTCATTTGCCAAAACAAAGATAAGAGGCCATTTTGGACTATAGTCTCGGGTTTAGTCATGTGACATGATGACATCTGTTTTACTGAATGACAATGTACCACTTTAATCCTACAATTTTCTGCCAAGTTTGTATTTTTCATACAATATTGAACAGCAATCATGAAAATGATGTGAGATTAATCTATTTAAACAGTATTAATACCTTTTTCTTCAAAAATAGAAAATCAATTGCTTATGGAAGTTATGGAACTGACATGGTGTCATGTCACTGACTTATGTGTTGAATTGCCAACCTGACTTTGTTACTACAACGGCAGGTGTAGTAAAACCTGTAACAGGTATCTTACAGTTTGATCGAGCTGTGTCGTGTGTGCATTCTGAGGATTATAATGTTGAAAATCAGTTGAAACTGTCCCTATGTCTGTGGTCTCCCACATTTTTAAAATCTATAAAGATCGATTAAAATCGTCTAGTGGGTACCCAGCCTTAGGAGAGAAGACCACTGGTCAATTCAGTCAACTCGGTACATAGTCAAACGTCCTTTTGACAGGGAGAGCTTAGAATCCTCTGTGTCCAAATCTCATAGGCAAAAAGTCCCAAAAATAATCCAGTTGCTCGTTCCAGTCCTCTTAAGCATTGCCTTTGCACAGGGATTGATTCATTGGCTGAAGGATATCTCCGTGTTCTATGGCTCCACACATCTTAACAGGGCTCGGCTAGCTGGCTTTTGTTCAAAGGTGTGGAGCTGCACTTCCAATTTAGTGATCCTCGCCTCCAAAGCTCTCAGAACCTTGCACTTATTACAAGTACCCTCACTAAAGGAGGCAGAGGAATAACTAAACATGTGCCACACTGAGCAGGAGAGAGCGGTAGAGGGAGAAGCCATGCTACTAGCTAGCTAATCTAACTGGTAGGCTAACGAGCGCTATCTGGAAGTCTGGAAATAGCAAGAAATACTGGACAAAATAGATAAGTACTTGACTAGTACAGCAATATGTAGCGGTTAATGAATTGTTCTGAGAGTTTAGTTAGTTTTTAGGTGTGTTAGACTAAAGCTAGTCTGTTGCTAATCCATAGGCAAGCTGTACAGCATACACAGCACAACATGCTTGCAACAGGAAGTGAGTTCTCTTACCAGGAAACAGTGTCACAGGGGTAAGCATTTACACCTCTATTATGGATGTGTTGTTTCTTTTATTGTTTTATACTGTTGTAGTGCCTTGAGCATAAGAAAGGCGCATTACACATAAAATTATTATTATTGTTGTTTTTGTTGTTATTGTGAACTGACAGTTCTGCTGCACATAGGTAGCTGCTGGGCCATTTTAAACAGTTCTTTGGTAGGCCTAGTTTTCCACTGAGATGATTGTTGCAGTTAATAACAATCAATGCCAAACAGCAGCAGGATAAATTGGAAGAACTGAGCCCCTTGCTAATGCATATACGCAAGTATATTTTGACATAATGCTTAGCTTAGAAAAAAGGTGGGCATAAATATTCAAATCAGGAAAGTGATATGTTCAAATATGTTAAAAAAAATTGAGTGTTGGTTTGTACTTCTTCTAGCAACACACTCCAAAAATGTTGTCTCCTACAGATACTATAGATCTAAAATCAAATAGAGGAACACATCCACTGGATAAAGATGATAGCATGAGTTGTGAGAACCAAAAAAGGCAGACGGCAAACCAAGTGATGCTCAGAACACTACAATACACTGCATCTGTCAGCATTAATAGATTAATACATGGATGTAAGTTTAGTTTGTTCACAAGGTTCAGAGTGTTAGGCACTGATGGTTGCTCCCCTAAATCTGGAAAAAAAAATAGACGAGCTTAATTTTATGCGCCGTACAGATTCTTGAACCCACTGCTCTGCTATCAGAATACATTGTGTGGTCATTAACATAGAGAAAGAATGGAAAGCTGTGTAAATTATGTATTTCACTGGTATTGGTTAAAATGTTAAAAAAATTATGTCCAGAATAATTTATCAAATTAAAATTGGATATTGGTTTTTATGGATGTCTTGTAGTCATGCCGACCAATCTTTCATTATGAACTCCAGCTGCTAGGTTCATTTCACGCTTATTTTTAGAGCTGGCTGGCTGAGTAATCCTGTGTTATGAAATAACCCTCAGCTCCCACCACAGCGAGGTGTCTGTACCACAAGGTGCAAAAAAACAGCAACAAACTGCTGTGCCAAACTGGCTGCATTTAAAAGCTCTATACAAGCTAAATGCAAAGTTTCACCCTATACTATAAATGAGACTAGCTTATAGCTGTTATAGCACATAACTAATCACATAACTAATCATTTGGAGTTTTGTTAGCAAAGAGTAAATTTCAGAATAAAACATTAACATCATAAAAAGTGTCTGACAACTAAGCTAAGCATGACCTTTACTCATGCATATGAATATTTGTAACATGTTCATAATTTTATTAGTAATTGTTGATATGTTATGTTATGTTATTGACTGGGTCCCTTTATCTATTCATTATATTTTATTATATTTTATAGTGAAATTTCTATGTTTAAGTATCTATCTATCTATCTATCCAATTTCAAACTGTCACATTATTTCATGTGATATATACATGCTCAATTATTTCCTTTTTTTCATGTTGTCTTCTCTGATTTTATTTAATATAAGATTTTTCTGTGTGATGCAGTATTTACAGCAGACATTAAATATTCAAGTTCAGTCATTAATATCAACAGGCTTTAGTGCCCTGTTGCTCATGCCTTTAGGTCATCTTAGTGGATTTCCCTCCCTGTCTGAGGTATAAATTCAGCGACGACAGGGTTATGATGTCATTACTTAATGCCAGACATTACTATCCAAGCTGCACAAGATTGAAAAGTCATTCCTGATTAATCATGTCTGTTGGGGAATAAATTTTCATTTTCACTTTAGCATTGTGTCTTAGTGCCTCTCCTTCCTCTCCTTCCCAGTCTGTCTTTGCTTCTCCCTCTGTCTTTACATGTATTCTTTTTCACATATTCTGTTTTTCTTACTCGGTGTCCCCTACTGACACCATCAGTAGCACTTCATATGTTCTACATGTATATTATAATGTATATTAAACATTTCAGCACCTATAAGAATTAAAAACAAATAGTTAATTTCCTCCAGTACTCATTACATCTATAAGTAGCACTCTCTTTCACAGACATTCAAACATTACCTCTTTGCTCTTCATTGAACTGTGTACTGTGCAGTAGTTAACTGTGCAGTAGTTAACTGTATTGAAGTGTGTGTGTATTCTCTGGTCTCACTGGGCAACTAATAGGACACTGAAGCACCTGAAAATTATCAGTACTCAATGCTTGATTGTCTTGCTTTTACTGTAGCAGGTGGATATACATATACAATTGAATTATTATTTACTAAATATGTCCCTGTTATAAACAAACAAAAAATAATAAAATCCAGTAGGTCATCTGGTAATTAGCTCATTAAAAACCATTGTTATGCTTTATAACCCTCTAGCAACTATGATGACGAGAACAGAGAAAATTAGTTGATGTAATATATAGAGTGACAAAGGTTGCATTAGCCAGAGGTTGGTGTGGATAGGTGCATTAACAAACAAGATTTTCACATGAAAAACCACTGTCCCTTTATCATCCAATAATTTTTTTTTTTTCATAATCACAGCCCTACCAAGTGTTACGATCTTATCTATTGTAATAATGATAATAAAGATCCTCTAATAACTAAGTGCTTATTTTAATGGTCTATATGGTTAATTTGAATAACTTGTTGCTGATAAACAGAAAGTGTAAACAACATATTGTAGGATTGCTTGAGCAAAATACCGAGCCCTAATATTTTCTTAATTGACAGATGATTCTGCAAGAGCTCAGGACATATTCCTGTGTATTTTAATGTACTGTACATGTGATCAAATAGACAGAAAATAAATGTAGTAAGGCCTAGTTCTCCTAGTGAGTGAGTAAGTGAGTGAGTTTGAAATTGTTTGTTTCCCATGTGTATTATATTAGTATACCAAGCAGATGACAGACAGCTAGTTCCAACATCTTGTTCTTTGGCACTGATTCAACGTCACCTAATTGCCACTGTGTGCATGTTCATATATGTGTATGGGAATGGATGCGATTGTGTGTGTGTTCGTATATGTGTGTGTTGTGTGTCTGTGTGTATTTATTATAAGTAAATGTGTGAACAAGTGCTTCAAAGTCCCAGCAGGAGTCTAAAATGAAATTCTCACACGTTATTCTCATCTGCGTCTATGAGCTTCAGCCACAAATACCTTTTGTACAATCGTCTGTAGAGTGTATTTAATAATATATCAATTATATAAACACTAGCTGAATTTTAGGGGAATTATCATCACGGTTGGACATTTGGACATTTCTTGGATGGAAGAACCTATTTGATGAATGGGCTGAATTATTTTTTTTCTCTCTGAGTTTTACATAAAGATGCTTAATCTGGCAGCAATATTAAAAAAATTAAATATTAGGAGTACTGTACATGCTACAAGAATCATGCAGTTTTATTTCTACAGGAGCATTCAGTAAGCATAACAATGATACACAATTTTCACAATTATGACATTATTGTTAGTTTTTTTGTTTTGTTTTAATTAACATAAAATTAAATAATGTTTGGTATTTAATTAGAAATTAGGTTCTTTACTTACAGGGTAAATATGTTGAGGCATTTTGTAGTTAAAACTGTTTCAATAATAAGCAAATTTGTCAAGACACTGTTTTCGGTCATTATGATTATTTTTATGATAATAGGAGTTACTGTTGTTTTTGTACTTACAAGTTTAAAAAAATATTTAGGTGTTTAACAAAAGAATCCTGAGTATCATTGTTAAAGCAGGAGCAAAAAGATCATAACCCTGAACCTACTGAAATGGACTCAGATTTTAGCAAAATTTTATTACTGAAATAATTATTAAATACTGAAAAATAGTTCAGTTCATATCTGAAGATACGTGACATTTTCAGGCAATCAATAATTAGTTGTGCATTGAAATTTAAAATGCAGCATCACATTTCAAAGGCAGGCAACCATCTGGGGTCCTAGGTTTGACAAAATAAATAATTTCCACGCTCTGTCTTTCCAGATGTCTATTTTATTTTCTTTCTGCATATTTAACTTTCAAGCAGGTAAAAACACTGCTGGTCTGCTGCATGTGATAAATTAAAGTGACACCAGAAGAATTTAACTGTAGTTGTTATTAGTGTATCACTGGTGCCAGATTAAATAGGTATAGTATATGTTGCATCTGCTACATTTTTGTATCAGCTTTCATACTTGCTATCACTATGTACCAGTAAATACGGTGGTGAAAAAAAACAAACTGAAAAAAAATAATTTTAACTGATATACACTGAAAGAAATACATACACACAAATGTGCATGCATGTGTTGGAGTGAAAGATAAATCTAAACTAATAAGGTTGAAAAATTAATTCATAAACAGCCTAAATGCACCATCATCCTATTCAACAACATGCAGAATTTTCCCCCAGTCATACTTTCACTGAAATTGCAGTATTTCCAGGTTCACAGGGCAATACAGGCACAGATAATACCATTAAACCTGCACACACACACACAATAGAAATGCACAATATGAGACATCCAGGGGTAGATCAGCGTTCAGGGAAAAGCTCAAGAACTATACAGGAACAAAATATTAATATTTACACACACACACACACACACACACATAATTATAAGGAAACTAGCTAGAAATCATTTTCCTCTTTATTCATCTGCCATATGAAAGGGAGAAATACAGATAGATGGGCATTGAGAAAAAAAGGGAGGAGAAATCCACATAGAGACGCTATTGATAAATGGTTTTCACCAAATGAGGCAAATGTTAATACTTTCTTCTCTATCTACAACATGAGCAAATTCCATGGCCACAGTATCCCAATAAAGACCAACTTGTTTGCTGAAACACAGCATCAGTGCCTTGTCATACCATCAGACTCTCTCTCTACACCCACCGCAGTCAACCGTAACTCTGTGAGTATGACTCCACAAAATCATGATTTCCCCGCTACATGCTCACTAGATGAAATTTCATCCCGTATCTCTGAGTCTGTCAGCATGTTGTGTTTATGGTAACAAAGGCAACTGCGATAGTTGTCAAGATTTGCCTTACACAAAAAATACTAGTGGTTCAGAAGTGAGCCCTCGTTGCTGTCCACACTTGGGGGAACTACATGAATCTGGTCGAACTGACTTATTTTCCATTTGGTTTACACAGTATGCAGGCCCAAAAATTTGCATGCCTACACTGTTCCCCAGATTTAATACTGTGTCCGAGTTTCTCACATGGAAACACACGCTAGCACTATTATGCTTATAGGCTGGCTCTCATTCTCTCCTCTTTATGTCCTTTTCAGTATATCAAACAAGCATGCACAAAAGGACACACGCATGCAATACGAGCGCGCGCCACACACGTCTCTGTGTCTCTCTTTTTCGCTCTCACACACACACACGCACACATCACACACACACAAACCCACATACACTAACGCTGTCCGCAGCAACGAATTAAGCCACATTTCTTTTCCTCACTCTCCCAAGCGCGCATACGCCAACAGAACCAACCTGCCAATAAAATGATCCCCCTCCAGCACACGCGCGCACATAATATGTATTCTCGCGCGCTTGCACACGAGCACGCACACAAACACGCAGACGAATCGAAAACCCTCCAAAACTCACCCTTGGACGAGGAGAAATCCCAGATGAGAAGCCCCAGTAGGAGGAGAAGCGGGAGGTCGCATCTCAGCCTGCCTGATTTCTTCACATTCAGCCGCCTCCTCACCAGCAGGATCTCCGGCGCTCCCAAATCCGTCATTTTGTTGTTAAATAAATCCAAGATGGTTTAATTTTAAAGGCTTTCTCCCCACCTTGCCGCTCTGCCTGGCTGAAGGAAGCGGGGGGGGGGGGGGACGGCCGCCCCCAGGCTCTCTTTTCTTTCGTTTTTATACAAAACAAAAGAAAAAATTAAATGCACCCGAAGATCAGTCACGAATACTCCACACACACATGACAACGTTTGGACAGGATAACGGCTTAGGCGTTGAGGGTCTAAGATCGGCCAACACGCCGCTGGTGTGAGCTGTCATAGCAGAGAGCGGGTATAACCAGAGGAGAGAGACTGAGAGATGAAGAGATTGTGTGAAGGAGAGGAGAGAGATGGTCGGTAGGTCCGCAGAGCACAGCGAGCAAGCGACGACTGAGTGAGGGAGAGAGACGACAGAGACAGAAGAGAGAGTAGTTAGTCGGGGAAGTAAAAGAGAAGTGTAGAGGGTGAGTAAATAAATGACAGAAAGTGGGAAGGATGAAAAAAGATGAAGAGGAGGAAAGAGTATTTTAAGAAAGGAAGAAAACAAATAGGATAAAAAAGATCAATTTCAGAGTGCATTAAAAGGAAAAAGATGACCTATTTGGTTTTCAATAAACACTATAAAGGAATGGAAGAAGGGAACCATATCAGTAAACAGATGAAAAAAGGGGAAGAGGGGACTGAAGATTTTCAATCAGGATTTAGAGCACATCATAGTACAGAAACAGCACTATTAAAAGTCACCAACGATCTTCTCTTATCTTAGCCTCAGATAATGGACTTGTTTCTATACTTGTCCTCCTAGACCTTCGACACTATTGACCACAACATCTTATTACAGAGACTGGAGCATGTGACTGCTATCGGAGGAACAGCATTAAAATGGTTCCAATCCTATTTATCAGACAGATTCCAGTTCGTTCATGGCCATGATGAACCTTCCACATGCACAAAAGTTAGCTATGGAGTTCCACAAGGCTCTGTGCTAGGACCGATTCTGTTCACCCCGTACATGCTTCCTTTAGGCTATGTCATTACTTCACTTTATTAATTACCACTGCTATGCAGATGACACTCAGCTGTATCTATATATTAAACCTGTTAACACAAACCAGTTAACCAGACTTCAAGCTAACTGACATCAAGGCCTGGATGACCAGTAACTTTCTACTTTTAAATTCAGAGAAAATAGAAGTTATTGTATTTGGGCCAAAAAACCTCAGAAATAACTTTTCTAAAATTATAGCTACTTTAGAGGGCATAGCCCTGGCCTCCAGCACTACCGTAAAAAACCTTGGAGTTATTTTTGACCAGGACATGTCCTTTAACTCACACATAAAACAAATCTCTAGAACTGCATTCTTTCACCTGCGCAACA
The DNA here is from genome assembly GCF_900324485.2 of Mastacembelus armatus. NCBI lineage: Eukaryota > Metazoa > Chordata > Actinopteri > Synbranchiformes > Mastacembelidae > Mastacembelus > Mastacembelus armatus. Next base: position 15,436,897 of record NC_046635.1, read on the forward strand.
TTGCCAAAATTATGGATGTCCCAGCATCTCCATAAAAAGCCTCCATAATGCTGCAGCCAGAGTCCTGACAGGAACTAGCAAGAGAGATCATATTTCTCCTATATTGGCTTCTCTTCATTGACCCTGTAAAATACAGAATAGAATTTAAAATCCTTCTTCTCACATACAAATCCCTTCATACCTTAAAGACCTCATAGTACCATATTATCCCAATAGAGCACTTTGCTCTCAGAGTGCAGGTCTACTTGTGGTTGCCAGAGTTTCCAAAAGCAGAATGGGAGGCAGAACCTTTAGCTATCAAGCTCCTCTCCTGTGGAACCAGCTCCCAGTCTGGGTTCAGGAGGCAGACACTCTTTGTACATTTAAGACTAGACTTAAAACCTGCCTCTTTGACAAAGCGTATAGTTAGGGCTGGCTTCAGGTAACCCTGAACCATCCCTTAGTTATACCCGAGGACCATTGGTGCACTAAGCTCCCCTACCCTAATTTTCTGAGAACAAGATCAAGGGTGTGATTGAAACAGTGGGTGGGTTTATTAACATTTTGAATGAAACCAATTGAATCTAATATAGAATTAAATGCAGTGCTGAGTGTTATTTTCAACATCTACATGAATGTTAAAATCTCCCACTATAATGACTTTATCTGAACTAAGCACTAAATCAGACAGGAAGTCAGGGAATTCAGTTAAAAACTCTGAGTAAGGGACAGGTGGATGGTACACAATGACAAGTAGAACTGTTTTTTGTGTTTTCCAGTTTGGATGCGAGAGACTAAGAGTGAGGCTCTCAAATGAGTTATGTTATGACCCTGGGTCATTATGTGTGAGGTTTGTGTGATTTGGATGTTAGCTCTCTCCTCCCCAGTTCTTGGTGTGTATGTGTGTGTATGTGAGAGAGAGGAAGGAGTGGGCGTGGAGTCTAGGTGGATCCATGGGGTTGGTCCTTTCAAATTGGATTGATTTTCCTGGATTGGTCCAGTCCTTCCGGGAAGACTATAAGAAGCTCCCACTGACTGCAGCCGGAGAGCTCTACTCCAACTCTGCCACTCCCAAGCCAGCACTTTTTGTGGTGAACTCTGTTGTTGTAAGAAGCCCAGTTATTTTACTTTCGTTTTCTCCTGTTTTTGTTAGGAGACTAGGGTAGAATACCTGTCTTTTTGTTGGTTTTGTTTGGTAGGTAACAATAGGGTTACTTTAGAAGTTTTGTTTGTTATTTTGGGCATGTGAATATTGGAAGTGATAATTACTGATTATTTTCGGAAAATAAATGGCTTTCTTTAATTGTATTTTGTTGTCTGCTGGACTCTATTGAGAGTGGGAAAGTTTGGAGAAAACTCACATCATGTTACGTCCCGGTATCCCCTAGGCCGGGCGTTACAGTTATAACTGTTCTGAGGATGAAAGTTTAATAATAAGTTTGAGTGGAAGATTGCAGCTACTCCTCCACCTCGACCTGTGCTTCGAGGAACATGACAATTTTTATGACTGAGGGGGGTTGATTCATTCAGACTGACATATTCATCCTGCTGTAACCAGGTTTCAGTAAGATAAAGTAGGTCAATTTGGTGATCAGTTATCAAATCATTTACTAACAGAGACTTAGATGAAAGAGACCTGATATTTAATAATCCACATTTGACAGTTCTGTTTTTCTGTTCAATAAGAGGAGTGGTCTTAATTTTTATTAAGTTTTTATGACTAACTCCTCTTCTGTTAACTTCTGATATATTTGATTTATATATTCGAGGGGCAGACACAGTCTCTATGTGGTTTGTGGGGGGCGGCGGCTCTAAGGAAACTGCAGAGAGGCGTTTTAGACTGAGTCTCTGCATCCCGGTCCCCACCCTGGATTGTCAGGCTTTAGGTCGGCTAATAAACTTGGCCAAATTTCTAGAGATGAGAGCTGCACCATTCAAAGTGGGATGGATGTCGTCTCTCGCTACCAGACCGGGTTTTCCCCAGAAAGTGGCCCAATTGTCTATGAAGCCTACATTGTTTGCTGGACACCACCTAGACAGTCAGTGACGGAACGACGACATGCGGCTAAACATGTCATCGCTGGTCAGATTGGGGAGGGGTCCAGAGAAAACTACGGAGTCCGACATTAATTTAGCAAAGTTACACACCTACTCAACATTCATTTTAGTGACCTCCGATTGGCGTAATCGGCTGTCATTGCTGCCGACGTGAATAACATTTTTTCCATATTTACGATTAGCAGCTTCAGATTTGACTCGATGTCGCCCACTCTGGACCCAGGAATACACTTGACTATGGTCGCTGGTGTCTCTATTTTTACGTTCCTGACTATGGAATCGCCAATTATCAGAGTCGGTTTCTCAGCGGGTGTGTCGCTGAGCGGGGGAAATCTATTAGAAACTTGAACAGGCAGGTGATGAGCCGTGGGCTTCTGCTTAGGAGTACGTTTTCGTTGGACCGTCACCCAGGCTACTTCTCCGGGCTGCTCCGAAGCTGCCCTTGGACCGCTAACAGACCCTGAGCTCGGTGGCTCCACACCAGCTAACGGGGCTAGGCTAGCTGGCTTTTGTTCGAAGGTGCGGAGCCGCGCTTCCAAATCAGTGATCCTCGCCTCCAAGGCTAACAGAACCTTACACTTATTACAGGTATCTTTATCACTAAAGGAGGCAGAGGAATAACTAAACATGTGGCACACCGAGCAGGAAAGAGAGAGAGAGGGAGAGGCCATGTTAGCTAAGCTAACCGGTAGGCTAACGAGCGCTGAGTCAGGAAATAGCAATAAATACCGGTCAAAATAGAAAGTTAGTCCCTTAGTTATGCAGCTATAGGCCTGCCCGAGGACCATCGGTGCACTGAGCTCACCTACCCCCCCCCACACACACACACACACCCCCTTCCTCTCCTCCCCCCTCACATGTATATTCCACCATTGAATGTCACTAACCTTGTGCTCTCTCTCCCCCCTAGTTTGTGTTCTCTCCCTCTCTCTCTCTGTACCTTCTGCAGGTGCCGCCCAAACTGAGCCCGGTTCTGCTGGAGGTTTTTTCTTCTGTTAAAGGGAGTTTTTCCTCTCCACTGTCACCAAGTGCTTGTTCATAACAAGGGATTTGTTGGGTTTTTTGTTTTTGTAAAGTGCCTTGAGGTGATTTGTATTGTGATTTGGCGCTATACAAATATAATTGAATTGAATTGAATTGAATTGTATTGTATTGAGGGGAGGAAGGAGGGAGATGGAAGAGCGAGTGACTGAAAGGGGAAAGGAAAGGAGGAGAAATGAGTGACAGGGGGAAGAAGAGAAATGAGTAAAAGAAAACCTCAGGAGATACAAAAGAGGAAAAAAATGGCAGGAAGCACTGGTTAGGGAAGGAGGCATGAAATGAAAGGCAGGAAGGGGGGAAATAAATACCAGAAAAGAAAAAAAGTGGGGTGAAGTGATCAAACAGGGATGAATGAAGGAGGTTGAAAAAGGGATGAGAGTAGAAAAAAGGCACCTATTTCATAAGACAGGTAAAAAGAAAAGGGAAGAAAGAGAATGAAAAGAAGACAAGAAGAGAAAAAAGGTGATGAGAAGAAAAGGAGGAAAAGAAAAGAGGTGAGGTAAGGATGGAAGAAATTATGGGCAAGGAGTGAAAAACGGATTCCTGGAAGGAGCAAAAGAGGGAGGGATGAAAGAGGGGTCATAAGTAATGGAGTGCAAGCTGAGACAAGGATAAAGGAAGAAAACAAGACATATGGGGAAGAGGTAATGAAAGTGAATGAAGGGATGAAAGGGGGGAAAGAAAAAGTGAGGGAAGAAAGCAGAAAAATTAGTCCGGAGAAGAGCTGCAGAGAGAGAGAGGAACTAATGCTGTAGGCTCAAGTCTGTCAAACACACATGCGCAACTTCCAAACACAATTTCAGACTTTTTGATTTGAGAAGGTCACATAATGGTAAACACACAAAAAACCATACTCTTTCTTGTCAATCAATTGCACATTCTCTTACACCTATGTGTGTGTGTGCGCACCCCAAATGGATCCACAAGCCAGTTATTGATCCCCAGTCCCTGGTGAAATGTGCAGAGGATCACACTAACAAGATTACAACACTCCAAACACGATGTGGAGACTTAGCCCGCTGAGCCGCCAAGATGGCCAACAGCAGCAACATTTAGAGGCAAATGCAAATTACACATCACTCCAAACTCTGTCCATTACAGTATTTCACAGCAAGTGCCACCAAATTCTTTCACACCATGAAAAAGGCTAGTGAGTGGGTAGCCCAAAGTATAGACATAGGTAAATGACATCATAAATAGTTCTTTGAGAGAGAATTTTGGAGTTTTAAATGAGAATTTACATCTTGGCATTTATTGTAGTCAATCAAGCAAATGCCTTGCTTTCTTCAATCTCACTATTCATCCTGTACAAAAAGATTAGAATGGTTTTAGGACATTTTTAAAGCCTTCACTTGTCATTACATCTGAAGTCAAATTTTTGTGGAGGATGTTGGGCCCAAGTAGATACAAGTGATGTGGAAACCCATAAATGTATCTACTACAGTTGATCTGTGTAGGTAAGAGAGAAAGATCTGTATATGTTGCATCTAGAAATTGGAATAATCAAAAAAACCTTCATGCTGCTAACTGCTACAACATGAAAAAAACACTAAATTTGAACTAATCATTTTGCTAAACTGCTAAAGCTCCCCTTGGGTCCTCTGACCACATGCTACAGGATTTATAGGCTACAGCAGCTTTTTTTTTTTTAGCTTTAAATAGCTTTCATAATAAAGTTGTTGCTAATCTCCCACCATGTTTATCCTACTGAATTTGTTTCATTTGGCAATCTCCTTCCTCCTTATACATAGTTAACCACCTCAACTTTAGTATCACACTCTGTGTGTGTGCATGCGAGTGTGTTTGTGTCTGTCCATCTGTGTCTGTCTCTGTGTCTGTGTCACGGGTTTATGCAGTATGTGTGTGCATGTGTGTTTCAGTGAGCGGTTGTGTGAGTGTGTGTGTGGGTTGAGCCATTTCACGGCAGTACTGTGAGTCATCTATCAAGCTGGTAGCTCTATGTGCATTGGGCTAGTTTAGTCATTTTCATTTATTTTAAAAAATTACATCTACTGGTGGGAGGCATATTTGTTATTTTCTTTAGCAGTGAGCCAGTGAAGGGAACATGCTCAGAAAACAGAAAGCTAAATGTATGAATAGATAAATACAGTTGGTAGACAAGGGCAGACAGATGGACAAACAAATCTAAAAATTCTAAAAGCAGTCATCCAAACACAGTCTGTAAACCAACCAGGTACCAGGAGAAAGCATCCATTCAGCACCATGGACAGCTCCCCCTGAGAGCTCAATGGAGTAAGGCTGTCATCTACTGGCGAAACAGTAAGTTATAAGAAACCAAAAAAAAAAACATTTTTTCCCTGTGTAGTCAATGGAGTGCATTTTAGGCTAAAGGTGTCTCTGACTGTGGCAGACTTCTGATTATTGTTGAGAAATGCTCCCCTACAAGCAAAAAGCACAGCCAAGCAAAACGAACATCTCTGGACCAGAAGTAGCTCTGTAATATCAAATGTTCCACCTTCACATCCTCAGTGAAAGTCACAAGCAGAGTAAGTGATTATACAGGTATTCAGAAACAGCGAAGGTTTACAGCTTGGGGCTGGGCTCTGATGTGTGAACTACTCTGAAGAACCTCTACCAAAAGGAGTGTAAAAGGATCAGTTTCTTTTTCATAAAAGCTGTAGTACACTTGTAATTATAACAGTAATGTGGCTAGGCATGAAGTACAGCAAAAATGGTTCTAATTTCAGATTGAACAAGCACAGATTGAAAATATACATCTTTACTACTGTAAAAAGTACATTAACTATGAAAACCATAAACAGTTCATCTAGATACATATATGCAGTGAGAAGTTATATCATCCAACCAGTGCTCCGACTTAAGGTCACTTGTGGAAGGACTGTCTCCAGTATCTTGTGTTATGCTATTGTTAGAGTTTGGTTTTGTGACATCCAATGTATGTACTTTAATTTTGGTCTCTGGTTTTTGGTTTCACCCATGTTAGTCATAGGTAGCTTTATGTTCATTAGTTAGACAGTTTTCATATATATTTGTATATATGTCCTGTTTTCCTTTGTTCTTGGTTGGAGGATTAATGCTAGATAACATTTTGTTGTTCGTACAGGAGAGTTTTGTTTGTAGCTATGTGGCGGAGTTAGGTTATTTTGTACGCCAAGTGGCGATTAGTGTTTAGTCAGTGAGTGCTGAGGAAATTTGATGCCGTGTGGCAGAGTGCCTTTTGTTGTGTGCCCGAGCCTGGTGGATCCAGGAGAATAAAGAGACTTGTTTTGTCCTGCAATTGGGTCCTATGTCTGTTTTTCACCCACCTCATATAACAGCCATGTTGGGAATGGACAAAGGAGAAAAAAGGGGGATGTTATCACTCATCCTCTTTTACAAGGAAACATTAACATTACTTAGAGATTGGAGAAATACATTTTGAAACAGTGTTTGTATTGACACTAATTGAAAACAGAGCATTTTTTAAAGAAAACACTGCTTACCATTGCAGATATATTTGTTTTTGTTTTGACTTGATTATGCAAAAACTGGTAAGAACATTCAGAGCCAAACAGTAACAGTTTGCAATGATTCCCATTGTCCCATGTTCCATTGCCTTTGAACACCCCATAAGCCTTCTGAACCACCTGACAGCAGCACCAAGAATTACCAATTTATGGGTGTCAAAGGGATCTAATAGTACAATACAGTCATCAGTGCATTTGATGAGTAGCAGTCAGTTTACACTTTCTACTTCACATAATGTGCCACTTTTATGCAAAATTAACAAAAAAACCCTCCAAAACTACCTAGATGACAACAGACTTGGCTCATATCAATATAGCTAACCTTTTGCTGATGTGTACATCTACCTTTCACAAATCACCAGTCAGATAGTGAGGCTTCCTTCACGGATTACTGCTTGTACAAGGTTTTGTACACCATACAGAAGAGTTGCAACTCCAACATCTTCAAATATCTTGTTTTGTCCAACCAAGAGTCCAAACCCAAATATATTTAATAAATGATGCCTTAAAACAGAGAAAATCCTCTATTGAGAGGCTGTAAATAGCAAATGTTTGGCTTGAAGAATGACAATTTGGCTAAAATGATTAATCTTTTTATGTCATGGTGTCATGGGTTTTTGAGTTCCAGTTATGGACTTTTATTTTGGTCTATTTCCTGTTTGTCACCTGTGCCAGTCAGAGGTAGCTTTATGTTTGTTAAGAAAATAGGTTTCACCTGTGCCTTAATAGTCTTTTGTTCTGAATGTATATAGACTGCCTTAGTTTCTGTGTTCTTTGTTGGAGCATTAATTGACATTACTAGCGCCTATGTCCATGAGGGACGGAGCAAGTTTTGTACACCGAGTGGCGGAGATATTATTGCCTACCTGCCTGCCTGCCCGCTGAGTGGCAGAATTAAATGTGTCTTGCCTGAACCTGGTGAATCCAGGGTTAAATAAAGGAGTTTTGTATCCTACACTTGGGTCCTGCGCTTCATTCTTCACACCACCCATCGTAGCACTTTAAAAATTTATTCTAGGGCTGTACCTGACATTTTGACTATATAGGGTTCAGTTTTCAATTTTGGTGTTTGGATACTGATTTTTCTTTTTTCTAAATATATAATATATTGTATAATATAAGATGGTAGCTGAGTGGTAAGCACTGTTGCCTCACAGCAAGACGTTTCCTGGGTCTAAACCCGGCAGGGGCCAGGGTTTGCATGTTCTTCATATGCTTGCGTGGCTTTTCTCCAGGTACTCCAGTTTCCTCCCACAGTCCAATAACATGGGTGATTCGTGATTCTAAATTGGAGTGTGTGTGTGTGTGTGGTTGTTTGTCTCTATGTGTGACCCTACGATAGACTGGTGACCTGTCCAGGGTGTACCCCTGCCTTTCACCCAAAAGAGAATTTGGATAGGCTCCAGCAGATTCACAATACCCTGAATAGGAATAAGCGGGTATAGCTAATGAATGAATGAATGCATGTATGGAGCTGCTGAGTGTGTTGCTCTCCGGGTAAGCGAATCACTTTCTCTTGCAAGCGTGTCGTGTTGTGTGTGTTGTATAGTTCGTCTACAGACTAGCAACAGACTAGCTATAGTTTAACACACCTAAAAAAACTAACTAAACTCTAAACAAATCATTAACTGCTACATTCCGGTACTAGTCAAGTACCTTTCTATTTTGACCGGTATTTATTCCTATTTCGTGACTTAGCGCTCGTTAGCCTACCGGTTAGCTTAGCTAGCTAGTTAGCTAAGCTAACATAGCCTCTCCCTCTCTCTCTCTTTCTAGCTCGGTGTGCCACATGTTTAGTTATTCGTCTGCCTCCTTTAGCGATAATGATACCTGTAATAGGTGTAAGGCTCTGCTAGCCTTGGAGGCGAGGATCACTTATTTGGAAGCGTGGCTCCGCACCTTCGAACAAAAGCCAGCTAGCCTAGCCCCGTTAGCTGGTGAAGTGGTCTATTGGGATAATATGGTACTATGAGGTCTTTAAGGTATGAAGGAGCTTGATTATGAAGGGAATTGTATGTGAGAAGAAGGATTTTAATTCTATATTTTACAGGGAGCCAATGAAGAGAAGCCAATATAGGAGAAATATGATCTCTCTTGCTAGTTCTGTCAGGACTCTAGCTGCAGCATTCTGGATTAATTGGAAACTTTTTATGGAGATATTGGGACATCCAGATAGTAATGAGTTACAGTAATCTAGCCTTGAGGTAACAAATGCATGGACTAGTTTTTCTGCATCATTTTGAGACAGGATGTTCCTAATTTTGGAAATGTTGCGCAGGTGAAAGAATGCAGTTCTAGAGATTTGTTTTATGTGTGAGTTAAAGGACATGTCCTGGTCAAAAATAACTCCAAGGTTTTTTACAGTAGTGCTGGAGGCCAGGGCTATGCCATCTAGAGTAGCTATAATTTTAGAAAAGTCATTTCTGAGATTTTTTGGCCCAAATATAATGACTTCTGTTTTCTCTGAGTTTAAAGGTAAAAAGTTACTGGTCATCCAGGCCTTTATGTCAGTTAGGCAGGCTTGAAGTCTGGTTAACTGGTTTGTGTTAACAGGTTTAATAGATAGATACAACTGCTAAGCAGTGCCATCTGCATATCAGTGGTAATTAATAGAGTGTTTCCTAATGACATAGCCTAAAGGAAGCATGTACAGGGTGAACAGAATCAGTCCGAGCACAGAGCCTTGTGGAACTCCATAACTAACTTTTGTGTGTGTGGAAGGTTCATCATGGACATGAACAAACTGGAATCTGTCCAATAAATAGGATTGGAACCATTTTAACGCTGTTCCTCTGATACCAGTCACATGCTCCAGTCTCTGTAATAAGATGTTGAGGTCAATGGTGTCGTTGCAGCACTAAGGTCCAGGAGGACAAGTATAGAAACAAGTCCATTATCTGAGGCTAAGAGAAGATCATTGGTAACTTTTAGTGTTGTTTCTGTACTATGATGTGCTCTAAATCCTGATTGAAAATCTTCAAATAGTTCATTCCTGTGTAAGTGGTCTGATAGCTGCTTAGCAACAGCTTTTTCTAGGATTTTAGAAATAAATGGCAGGTTGGAAATTGGTCTATAATTAGCTAAGACTCCTGGATCAAGACTAGGCTTTTTGAGTAAGGGTTTGATTACTGCAGTCTTAAAGGCCTGTGGTACATAGCCTGATTCTAGAGATAGATTTACTAAGTCTAATAAAGATGAGTTAATTAATGGCAGGGTGTCTTTAAGCAGTCTAGTCGGGATGAGGTCTAAGAGACACGATGATTTAGATGAAGCAACTACTGATGTAAATTCAGAAAGATCTATGGGAGAGAAGCAGTCTAAACATAACTAAGGTCCTACAGATGATTCAAGAGCTACTGTAATAGAAGATTCATTTATTGCAGGTATAGGAAGCATCTGCTGAATTTTATCTCTAATAGTTGTGATTTTATTTGTAAAGAAACTCATAAATTCATTACTGCTGAGAGCTAAGGGAACACTGGGCTCAACAGAGCTGTGACTTTTTGTCAGCCTGGCTACAGTGCTGAAAAGAAACCTGGGATTGTTCTTATTTTCCTCTATTAGTGATGAATAGTATGCAGTTCTGGCTTTACGGAGAGCTTTTTTATATGTTAGTAGACTGTTTTTCCAGGCTATAAAAATTTCCTCTAAGTTTGTGGAACGCCACTTCCTTTCCAGCCTTCGTGATGCCTGCTTTAAGGTACGAATATGTAAATTATACCATGGGGCTAGTCTTCTCTGATTCACTAACTTCTTTTTCAGAGGGGCCACAGTATCAAGAGTTTCACACAGTGAGGTTACAGCGCTGTCAACAATATGATCAATTTGGTAGGGAGTGGGATTGAAGCAGCTGCCCTCCACTATGTTTATACTTGGCATAGATGTAAATAAAGATGGAATCATTTTCTTAAATTTATTAACAGCGTTGTTGGATAAACATCTGCTGTAGTGGAATTTTCTTCCAAACGCTGCATGATCGATCATTTTAAATTAACAAGTTATTAAAGAATGATCTGACAAAACAGGATTTGGGGGAAGAACAATTAGATGTTCAATTTCGATGCCATAGGTCAGAACAAGATCAAGGGTGTGATTGAAACAGTGGGTATTAACGTTTTGAATGAAACCAATTGAATGTAATATAGAATTAAATGCAATGCTGAGGCTGTTATTTTCAACATCTACATGAATGTTAAAATCTCCCACTATAATGACTTTATCTGAACTAAGCACTAAATCAGACAGGAAGTCAGGGAATTCAGTTAAAAACTCTGAGTAAGGGACAGGTGGATGGTACACAATGACAAGTAGAACTGTTTTTTGTGTTTTCCAGTTTGGATGCGAGAGACTAAGAGTGAGGCTCTCAAATGAGTTATGTTATGACCCTGGGTCATTATGTGTGAGGTTTGTGTGATTTGGATGTTAGCTCTCTCCTCCCCAGTTCTTGGTGTGTATGTGTGTGTATGTGAGAGAGAGGAAGGAGTGGGCGTGGAGTCTAGGTGGATCCATGGGGTTGGTCCTTTCAAATTGGATTGATTTTCCTGGATTGGTCCAGTCCTTCCGGGAAGACTATAAGAAGCTCCCACTGACTGCAGCCGGAGAGCTCTACTCCAACTCTGCCACTCCCAAGCCAGCACTTTTTGTGGTGAACTCTGTTGTTGTAAGAAGCCCAGTTATTTTACTTTCGTTTTCTCCTGTTTTTGTTAGGAGACTAGGGTAGAATACCTGTCTTTTTGTTGGTTTTGTTTGGTAGGTAACAATAGGGTTACTTTAGAAGTTTTGTTTGTTATTTTGGGCATGTGAATATTGGAAGTGATAATTACTGATTATTTTCGGAAAATAAATGGCTTTCTTTAATTGTATTTTGTTGTCTGCTGGACTCTATTGAGAGTGGGAAAGTTTGGAGAAAACTCACATCATGTTACGTCCCGGTATCCCCTAGGCCGGGCGTTACAGTTATAACTGTTCTGAGGATGAAAGTTTAATAATAAGTTTGAGTGGAAGATTGCAGCTACTCCTCCACCTCGACCTGTGCTTCGAGGAACATGACAATTTTTATGACTGAGGGGGGTTGATTCATTCAGACTGACATATTCATCCTGCTGTAACCAGGTTTCAGTAAGATAAAGTAGGTCAATTTGGTGATCAGTTATCAAATCATTTACTAACAGAGACTTAGATGAAAGAGACCTGATATTTAATAATCCACATTTGACAGTTCTGTTTTTCTGTTCAATAAGAGGAGTGGTCTTAATTTTTATTAAGTTTTTATGACTAACTCCTCTTCTGTTAACTTCTGATATATTTGATTTATATATTCGAGGGGCAGACACAGTCTCTATGTGGTTTGTGGGGGGCGGCGGCTCTAAGGAAACTGCAGAGAGGCGTTTTAGACTGAGTCTCTGCATCCCGGTCCCCACCCTGGATTGTCAGGCTTTAGGTCGGCTAATAAACTTGGCCAAATTTCTAGAGATGAGAGCTGCACCATTCAAAGTGGGATGGATGACGTCTGTCGCTACCAGACCGGGTTTTCCCCAGAAAGTGGCCCAATTGTCTATGAAGCCTACATTGTTTGCTGGACACCACCTAGACAGCCAGTGACGGAACGACGACATGCGGCTAAACATGTCATCGCTGGTCAGATTGGGGAGGGGTCCAGAGAAAACTACGGAGTCCGACATTAATTTAGCAAAGTTACACACCTACTCAACATTCATTTTAGTGACCTCCGATTGGCGTAATCGGCTGTCATTGCTGCCGACGTGAATAATAATTTTTCCATATTTATGATTAGCAGCTTCAGATTTGACTCGATGTAGCCCACTCTGGCCCCAGGAATACATTGGACTATGGTCGCTGGTGTCTCTATTTTCACGTTCCTGACTATGGAATCGCCAATTATCAGAGTCGGTTTCTCAGTGGGTGTGTCGCTGAGCGGGGAAAATCTATTAGAAACTTGAACAGGCAGGTGATGAGCCGTGGGCTTCTGCTTAGGAGTACGTTTTCGTTGGACCGTCACCCAGGCTACTTCTCCGGGCTGCTCCGAAGCTGCCCTTGGACCGCTAACAGACCCTGAGCTCGGTGGCTCCACACCAGCTAACGGGGCTAGGCTAGCTGGCTTTTGTTCGAAGGTGCGGAGGTGATGAGCCATCAAAATAGAAAGTTAGTCCCTTAGTTATGCTGCTATAGGCCTGCCCGAGGACCATCGGTGCACTGACCCCCCCATTATTGTTGCTGTTCTTTTCTCTCTGCTCTATCCACTCACCCAACCGGTCGAGGCAGATGGCCGCACAAACTGAGCCCGGTTCTGCTGGAGGTTTTTTCTTACATTAAAGGGAGTTTTTCCTCTCCACTGTCGCCAAGTGCTTGCTCATAAGGGAATTGTTTGGTTTTTAGTTTTAGTTTTTGTAAAGTGCCTTGAGATGATTTGTATTGTGATTTTGCGCTATACAAATAAAATTGAATTGAATTGAATTGAATTGAATGTATGATATATAATAAAAATGACCTGCAAATCACATTCTCTCAGCACATTGTTGTCTTATTCCTTTTAACTGCCCTATTAAGCTGTGCTATTATATACAGTGTGAAAGGGGAAGGTTTTAATCAAAATTACATAAACAGTTTTTAATTTATCAATTAACTTACAAAGTACAGTAAAGGGAACCAAACTTAAATCTAATCAGTATTTGCAGCATTCCCCTTTGCCCTTAACCCTCTGGGGTCTGAGGGGTTTTTGGGGGCCTGGACAAATTTTGACATGTCCTGACATTTGTGCTTTTTTCAGTGTCTTTTAAACATACTAATGTTTAAAGTGTAATAACACTGTAATCAGCACAAAATTGGCTACAGTAATATGTGAGCAGCAAGTTTATACATGATTGTGTTTATGCATGGTTATGTAACGAACGCCAGAGGACACAGGGGTAAGGAACACATTCAAAGTCGTTTATTAGTTTTTAATGTGTCAAAATTATATGTGTCAGTGGTGACAGAGTCACTGTCTGGTAGTACATGCCATTGTTGACACTGGGGCAGATGTTTCAGTTATCAGTGAAGAATTTAGAGTGTATACAAGTACTCTCCACAAAATGTCTATTTTGAAGCAATTTGTTTCTCTTACTGGTGTCACAGGTGATCCTCTGGATTCAGTTGGATAAAACTGAGTATTGTCATTTCTGAGTAAGTATTGCTCACAAGCACATGACATATGCACTTCAGGTTGTAAGAAACTGAACTAAACCACTGAGTTTGGGCTGGGACTCCCTGATTTCTAATGGTATCATTGTCTATACCTGTAACATGGCTCTTATAGTTGATGGTAAGGTAATGCCATTAGGAAGCCCACACCAATATGTCCCTAAACTGACTAACGTTATGGTGTCCAGTATGGTAACAACGACATAAAGGCACACTCCTCACTTCTATCCCCGTCCGATCTCGTAACTTAAGAACTAATAAACGACTTTGAATATGTTCCTTACCCCTGTGTCCTCTGGCGTTCGTTACAGAAGATTGGACCGTCACCGAGCAAACAGGAGGAGGTCTCCTGACCCTTTTCACAAGCCTGGATTTTCCTGGCCGTCTCCGCGGCCGCTTCCCCGACCGTCTCCGCTGCTCGTCTTCCAGGATCCTCCCAGTGTCTCCGCTGGACTTCCGATCCTTTACACCGGCTCCTCAACCCCTACCACCAGCACAGGCACAAACCATCTGGGAAGAGCTTAAGGCAAAACCCTGGACCCTGAAGCCGCCGTGCCCCAACGCTCCTGTCCTCCCTAAAAATTCTTCCCACCTTCTCAAGTATCCCGAGGACCCAGAATATCCCGAGGACCCAGAGTATCCCGAGGACCCAGAGTATCCCGAAGATCCAGAGTTCCTGCTACACTGATCTTAGCCTAGGGATCCCCTCTACTACTCAGACGGGTAGTGCCTTGACGATGAGGACTGGGACCTCTTATGGACAGACCTCCTCATCGGGGATTCCCACCGAAACCCCTTCGGCAGTACCCGTCTGGCAAAGAGGCCCGGAGGACAGCCATGGAAAGGATCACCACAAATGCTCCTTCGCCACGCCAGTCTTCCTCGTCACGCCTCTCTCCTTCACCACAGCACTCGGTGCCCCCACACCCACCTGACCAGCCGGTCGCGACCGCGACTGCGGAAGCGGCGTAAAGGACCAGCCCGAGAATCGCCGCATCCTGACGAAGTCTCCGCCGCCGGGATTCCTCTCACGCCCCCACAGCTACCGCCCTCTTCAGCGCCGCAGTCTCCAGCACCACGTTTTCCAGTACCACTGCAGATACCTGAATCTCCAGTACCGCCTCGCCGGTCGCCGCCTCCAGTGCCGCCTTGCCGGTCACCGCCTCGCCGGTCGCCGCCTCCAGTGCCGTCACACCGGTCGCCGCCTCCAGAGCCCCTACAGTTGCTTAAATTCCCAGAGTTTCTGGACCCGCCTCTGTTCCCAGAGTTCCTGGACCCGCCTCTGCTCCCAGAGTTCCCGGACCCGCCTCTGCTCCCAGAGTTCCCGGACCCGCCTCTGCTGCCAGAGTCAGAGCCAGAGCCTCCTCAGCCGCCAGAATCAGAGCCAGAGCCTCCTCAGCCGCCTCTGCGCCTCGAGCCACATCAGTTCCCTGAGTCGTCTCCAGCGTTCCCTGAATTGCCGCCGCCAGAGCTTCAAGAGCGGTTCCGCCGTCGCCGCAGCAGCAACAGCCGCTACCACGGCCCCCGGAACCACCTCCTCCGCAACCGCAACTGCCTCTACCGCGGTCCCCGGAACCACCGCCTCCGCAGCAGCTGCCTCTCCACAGTCTCCACAGATCCTGGACTCGCTACAATGCCAGGAGCGGTCCTCAGCCAGGCTCTCCTCCATGACAATCACTGTGATCCGCTCCATCCATCTGCACCATTTGGAGAAGTCCTCCCTTCCATCTCCAGTAAAAATGTGGGGGAAATCTCCATGACAAAGCTATGTTCTCCCGTTTGTAGAACCGGGCTGAAATGGCAGTTCATTCCATAAGTTGGCCATATTCAAGTTCAGTGGCTTTGATATACTTAATTTAACAAAATACAGCCATCCTGCTCTTCACTGTTGTTTGTACAGGGCCAAATATTTAATAAGCTCAGTAGTTGTCTTTTTTTTTTTGTTGTTCAATGTAATTCAATCTGGACAAACTAGTAAACAACTTCTATCATGCAGGGGGCTCATCAAGCACTGGAAAAAGACAAAAAAAAATCTACGAAGGCGCAGGAGAAAAAAAAGAAGTCTGCTGTATCCATCTGTTTCACTCGCACTTTTCATTTGTCAATGTTGAGTTGGAGCTTGAATGTGAACACAATCCGGTTGTATTCCTCTAAAACACCGGCTAGCCAGGCATTAGCTTGTAATATTAGGAGAAGCCATGCTGAAGAGCGAGGTTCACAACATCGGAGGTCACTCGTTCATCCCCAGCAACCAGCAAAACTGTCAACCTCAAATTCCACGGACCCGCTGCCACTAGTGTAATACTTAAGTTGGGTTTGTTGTACTACAATGAATATCACAACATGGGTAGCAAGAAAGCATGGGGACAACTTCTCTTCCCCCAATCTGAGGTGTACTTTAATGGCCTCTCTCAACTGTGGGACAAACAATCAGCTTCATACCTACCACACTCAAACATTGAGTGTTACGCCCCAGCCTAGGGGTTGCCGGAGCGTAACACAATTGTGGAGTTTTCCTCCAAACCTCTTCCACTCTCAACAAACATGAACTAGACGAACTACAATTAACAAGAATATTTATTCTGTCAAAATACAGAATACAATACAGAATGTACAAAACAAACAAAACGCTAATTTAGCCCTACTCAAACAAAAACGCTCCGTGAGCCCTACGATCTCAATCAAAAGAAACAACACAAAATCACAGGTCGCTAGCCTGGAAACTCCTAAAACAAACAGGAGAAAACAAAACACAAACGTGGCCTAAATATCTAAATATTTCTAATCGAAAACAAAGAAAACTACTATTAATACTAAACCTTCAAAACGAAAGAAAACCTAATCTCTAACTAACTAACTCTAAATCGAAATCTCTATCAAAATAGCTGGGAATGGCAAAGGTGGGAGAATAGCTCTCCTGAGCAGCAGTCCGTGGGCTTCTTATTGTTCTTCCGGGAAGTGTTGGGCCAATCCCGGAAGTCCAATCCACAGCTTCCTACGTCCACGCCCACTTCCGCATCCGTCACACACACACACATACACACACGAAATGGGGAGGGGAGAGCCAACAACACACCAACACACATAATGACCCCTAGGGTCATAACATTGAGGAATTAAACAACATTGCATTACTGAATGAAATTACTTACTTAACGTACAGAAATAAAATAAATATCATCTTACAGTTGTTGTGCTCATCTGGGCTTCAGCTGTGCCATTGTGCCGTTGTGATTTAACCCTCTGGGGTCTGAGGGGGTTTTGGGGCCCTGAACAAATTTGACATGCCCTGACATTTGTGCTTTTTTCAGCGTCTTTTAAACATATTAATGGCTAAAGTCTAAAGTCTGTAATCAGCACAAAATGGGCTACAATAATATGTGAGCAGCAAGTTTATACATGATTGTGTTTTTGAGAAAACAGTGTTTATGCATGGTTAGTGAAAAACTACAATTTTTAAGTCACTGAAATAAGACCATAAAACACAAACAGAACATTGGTTCACAAGACTTTGGAGACCTGCATGTTGTTGCCAAAAGTGTTTACTTCACAATGATGTGACGGTCATCTTTTTCACTCATTCACAGTAAACAATACACTGATTTAAATTTTCTAAGACATTTTTTGTCCAGAAAGGCCATATGCTGAAGGTGTGGCTCAGGATGAATAGTCATGTGATTTACCTGAGAAGACAAAGCTACATTAACTGAAAGGCTCATTATGCGCGTCTTTGTCTGGTCGTTGAGTACGCACTCAACGACCAGACAAAGACGCGCATAATGAGCCTTTCAGTTAATGTAGCTTAGAGGGGATTAGTGCAGCACAATACAAAACAATGTGGAGCCAAACGTTCGTCATTTGAGTTAAAATCAGTGTTTTTACTCTGAGGACAAACTAAACTATTTGTCTCTGTGTGGAATATAAGAAGCGCTTCTTCACGTGCGTAACGCGCCATCATCCAAACGCGCAGAAAAAGTGAGTCAATTCTATGATGAAGTTTGACGTTTTATGTCATTTCTCGGGGGCGTGCACATATTTACCTGGTTCACCTGAGATTATTTACATGTGAACAGTGAACAGAGTACAAGGCGGGATCGCATTACCTGTAATGAGGTGAGACAGGAGAAAACGGACTTCTCCTTACGTTCATACGCTGCAGCAAATATTATGGGGAGATGATGTCAAAGGTCAGCCGCAGAATTGCGAATGGGAAACAAGAGGGGAGTGGGGTGAGTGTTTACACTGCCAGGGGGGTGAAGAGGCCTCCCGGGGTCCTGGCTGTGAGCCACAGTGCAATGAAGCAGAAGAAGAAGTGTAAAATGGGTGGTAGAAGGTGTAACACAGTCAGAAAGAAAACGACCGGCCAGGAATACAGAACACAGCATCATTACAGCAGTACTGCTAAAGACATATTTTAAACATGTCACTCAGCCACAAACAATCCGTCGAGTATGTAAAATCGGAACTTGACGTCTTCACAGTACTGTGTACCCAAACATCCATTGAGGAATCAGCATATATTGAAATCCCACCAGTATCTGCCCTCATAGACACAGGGCCCTTGGAATTTTTCATCTCTGTAAGCGGCGAAGACTACCTAGATCTGAATGACACTCATCTGTATCTACGTGTGAAGGTTACAAATCCTGATGGGCCCAACATCACAAACGGAGCTGATGTTGGGTTGGTTAATTACCCCAGCTGTACATTATTCTCACAGGTCGATATAATGCTCGGAGATAGATTAATTACCCAACCATTACTTACCCATATAGAGGAATTTTAGAATGCCTAATGGACGGGATAGTCTTGACAAACAAATCGTGTTCTTGCATTTTTCCTCTGTCTTTTGGGCATGTGATTCAACACATTCTCCACAATCAAATCTTTCACACTACCCGTGGCACCTGTATCAGCTGTAACTCCTGGTGAGGCCGGTAGAGACAATGTTAACACATCCTTTTCACTCTCACCCTGTTTCACCATTGACAAATATCTCTGTAGAATGGCTGTGTACGTTTTAGCCTTCTCATGAACATCAATGTCCGGGAATTGTAGCACATGTGACTGACATTTTCCGGTCGAACTCATTCTGCACTGTCTGTCTTATGGTCTCATTGTCCCGAACTATCTTGAACCGTGATTAACACCATCACGGTTCGTAATAGGTACTCATCAACTTTTAAGCTGCTGCAGGGGCTACTATTTTCACAAAACTCGATCTCCGGAATGCGTACCATTTAATTCAGATCCGGCAGTGCAATCAGTGGAAGATGGCCTTTAAGATGCCACTTGAACAATTTGAGTACTTGGTGATGCCGTTTGGCTCACCAACGCTCCTGCCATCTTCCAGTCCTTTATACAGTGGGTACGGAAAGTATTCAGACCCGTTTAAATTTTTCACTCTTTGTGTCATTGCAGCCATTTGCCAAAATCAAAAAAGTTCATTTTATTTCTCATTAATGTACACTCAGCACCCCATCTTGACAGAAAAAAACAGACATGTAGAAATTTTTGCAAATTTATTAAAAAAGAAAAAATGAAATATCACATGGTCATAAGTATTCAGACCCTTTGCAGTGACACTCATATTTAACTCACATGCTGTCCATTTCTTCTGATCCTCCTTGAGATGGTTCTGCTCCTTCATTGGAGTCCAGCTGTGTTTAATTAAACTGATTGGACTTGATTAGGAAAGGCACACACCTGTGTATATAAGACCTTACAGCTCACAGTCCATGTCAGAGCAAATGAGAATCATGAGGTCGAAGGAACTGCCCAAGGAGCTCAGAGACAGAATTGTGGCAAGGCACAGATCTGGCCAAGGTTACAAAAGAATTTCTGCAGCGCTCAAGGTTCCTAAAAGCACAGTGGCCTCCATAATCCTCAAATGGAAAAAGTTTGGGACGACCAGAACTCTTCCTAGACCTGGCCGTCCAGCCAAACTGAGCAATCGTGGGAGAAGAGCCTTGGTGAGAGAGGTAAAGAAGAACCCAAAGATCACTGTGGCTGAGCTCCAGAGATGCAGTAGGGAGATGGGAGAAAGTTCCACAAAGTCAACTATCACTGCAGCCCTCCACCAGTCGGGGCTTTATGGCAGAGTGGCCCGATGGAGACCTCTCCTCAGTGCAAGACACATGAAAGCCTGCATAGAGTTTGTCAAAAAACACATGAAGGACTCCCAGACTATGAGAAATAAGATTCTCTGGTCTGATGAGACCAAGATTTAACTTTTTGGCGTTAATTCTAAGCGGTATGTGTGAAGAAAACCAGGCACTGCTCGTCACCTGCCCAATACAATCCCTACAGTGAAACATGGTTGTGGGAACATCATGTTGTGGGGGTGTTTTTCAGCTGCAGGGACAGGACGACTGGTTGCAACTGAAGGAAAGATGAATGTGGCCAAGTACAGAGATATCCTGGAAGAAAACCTTTTCCAGAGTGCTCAGGACCTCAGACTGGGCCGAAGGTTCACCTTTCAACAGGACAATGACCCTAAGCACACAGCTAAAATAACAAAGGAGTGGCTTTGGAACAACTCTGTGACCGATTTCATGAACAAATTCACGTTCGTCTACTTGGATGACATGATTTTCTCACGGACGCTGCAGGAGCACCGACTGCAAGTGAGATTTGTACTGCAGCATCTACTTGAAAATTGGTTTGCTAATGTGAGTTTTCACTGCCCAATCCCATTTCTCATGATTGAAAGTGGCAGAGTCCGAGCTGACCCTAGTAAGGTCAGCGCGGTGGCTGAGTAGCCACGACCCACGACCCAGCATCAATTACAACAGTTCCTTGGCTTTGCTAATTTTTGCTTTATTCTGGGCTTCAGCAGCATGGCCCAGCCTCTACCCAGCTCACATTCCCAAAAGTGCTTATCACTCTGGAGGCAGAAGCAGTTTTTAAGAAGTTAAAGGCACGCTTCACCTCGGCCCCTATCCTCAACAGCAATTTATTTTAGAGGTTGGTGCCTCAGACGTAGGAGTTGGGGCTATCCTGTCCCAGAGCCTTGTGCCTTTTTCTCCTGGTGGTTGTCACTGGCTGAGCACAACTACTACGTGGGCAATATAGAAACTGCTAGCCATTAAGCTCGCCCTGGAAGAATGTTGGCACTGGGTGGAATATCCCTTCATATTAGTTTTTGTAAAGTGCCTTGAGATGATTTGTATTGTGATTTGGCGCTATACAAATAAAATTGAATTAAATTGAATTGACTTCATCGTGTAGACTGACCACAAAAACCTGGCCTACCTGCAGTCTGCCAAGTGGCTAAACATGCGGCAGGTGCAGTGGGCCTTGTTCTTCAACAGGTTTCAGTTCACCGTCACCTACCACCTACCACCCGGGGTCCCGCAACACCTAGCCCTCCTCTCCTGCCAGTTTACCTCCACAGAACGTGGCCCCACGCCCATTCTGCCCCCCTGCTGCGTGGTAGCATCGGTCACCTGGGAAATAGAAGACCAGGTAAAACAAGCCCAGTTACATGAACCTGACCCAGGCACTGGCCTCACTAATAAACTGTTTGTACCTAGCTCTGTCCAATCTCAGGTACTCCTGTGGGCCCTTTCAGTCGAGCTTGCCTGCCACCCAGGAATCACCCACACCAAGGACCTGGTACAGTGGAGATTCTGGTGCCTGTCCCTGGACAAGGACATCTGGGCCCCGGGATCGCCGTTTCCTGTCTGTCCCTTATTTTGGTCAGTTTCCTGTGTTCCGCCTCTTTGTGTTAGTCCCAGGTAACTTTGTGTTTCCGTTGTTCATTAGCAGGATTATGTTCACCGGTGTTAATTAGTCTTTAGTTCTGTGTGTATAAATATCCCCCGGCTTCCTTTGTTCCCCGCATTGATAATGATACGTATAGCGTCTGTGTGCGAGGTGTACGACAGCCTGTGTTTCCCGTTCCCGTTTCTGTCCTGTCTGCTTGCCCGCTGAACAGCGGAGATTATTTGTGTTTGCCTGAGCCCTGGACGATCCAGGGAGAATAAAAGCATGTTGTGTTCCGCACTTGGGTCCTCCCTCCTTTCCTTCACCGACACCACACCAGAGAACATAACAGACTTTGTATCCACCTGCTCAGTGTGTGCACAAGGAAAGGCCTCACACCGACCAGCACCCGGACTGCTTCAGCCCCTACCGGTCCCATCATGACCCTTGTCATTGCCCTCGATTTTATCACTGGACTTCCACCATCCCAAGGTAATAATTTCATCTTGACTGTTAAAGACTGGTCCTCTAAGTTTGCACATTTTATTTCCCTTCCCAAGCTCTCCACTGCCCTAGACACTGCCAACCTGCTGCCTAGTTCTGTTAAAGATTTCTTCCCTTAAAGGGAGTTTTTCCTCTCCACTCTCATAAAGTGCTTACTCAAGAGAGATTTATTGAGTGTTATAGGCAGAGTGCTTTGATCTTATGTTGTACAAATAAATATAAAAATTAAAATACAATTGAAATGTGGGCGGCTACTTGTAATAATTACTAATGCTTTTGATATAAAATGTTAGAATGGAGTTTCGTTGAAACCTGACTAGGTTTACAAAAAAATATGTGCGTGTATGTACGTGTGTGTGTCCATAGTGTGGTACAAGCAGTTATGAAATAATGGAAACAAAGTGGAGTCCAGCTCTGTGTGATTCAGGGTAAATGATCTTTGTACCTATTTACTGCACATCATAAACACTGGATAAATAACTTGAACATTTTTAGTCAGTGATCTCACACACACACACACACACACACACACACACACACACAGAGTAATGTACCTCAGTCATGGTGGTTATTGTATTTTATGCTTATGGTTAACCATCAATATCTCTTAATTCCATATACCCAATTCCTAGCAGGGCTGTATTGGTGCAAAAAATTGTCTTTTTTTTGTCCCAGATAGGGCATCACAATTGCTGAGATACCACCCAAGTAAGTAATAAATAAACTCTGTGTGCAAATGTACCATTGTAAGTGAACCACTGCAATCATTCACTCCTGACTGACTCCCAGTGCAGTACAGGAAATTAACCAGTGTCCTTGCTCTATGGGCTAGTTGTTGGCTGAAACATTTATTTCAATCAATTCAATTAACACTAAATTAAATGGTAGTGACCCCAAAGTTTTTCAGCCCACTGGGAAAATGCCTGGTATGCCAGATTATCATCCACAACTGCTTCCTGGTCTGGAAGACAAACAATGATGATCAGAACACAAACACACACCTGAATGGGCTGAACCTGAATGACTTTATGGGTGTTTCTTTCCCAAGGCCAGATAAGCAGATGGACAAAGGGCAAAATAACAATTAAAACCTTGGTTTGGGACTGTTTGAGTTTGATGAGGTGGTGATGAACTGCAGGTAAAGGTTTAGTGATATAGAGCAGCGCTTTAGGTGGATTTTTGAAGACTTGAAGAAAAGGATCTAACCATTAGAAAAACAGTCACGGCTTCAAGGTACATTTCTCCTTTTTTCCTATATTTGTACATGATTCACATAGGTTCATGCTAACCATCATTTAACTAAATTAAATTTTCTATCTTGTATTCATGGTTCAGTTTACAATATATGAATATATGTATATGCATACAAAAATACTTTTTTTACAGTTTTCAACTTTCAGTTTCAGGGCCATCATAATACTGAAGTGGAGTAGACAAGCACAATGGAGGAACTAAAATACAGAGGAAAGAAAAGAGAGGGAAGACACAGGTAAAAAAAATGCTATGTTTGAAGGTTATCACATATCTTTTTTTTTTTTATAAAGGTGGCCATTAATAGTATCTGAAAGACAGAGGATATTATGTGACCTTTGAGTAGAGTTTAAAAACATCACATAGCGATTGCATTACCTAGGTGATGAACAATGACTAGTGTTTGACCGACGTGCTTGGAGTTCTGCCCATGTAGTTCAGTTTGTCAGACTCATTGTTCTTGGTCTCCCTCCTTCTTCATTAAGCAATATATTTTGTATTATTGTATTAAGAGGTTTCTATTAGTATGACTATAATTTATACTGAGGAAACAGCTAATTTCCTCTGTACACTGCTGTGCATGTTTTTATTACTGTTGCTGACATTCAGATATTGACTGCTGTTAGAAGAACACTTTTCTATTTTAATGTTAAATATATGCTACAGTTTTAATAAATTGTGTCGGCCAAAACAAAAAAACAAACAAAAAAAAAACGTATTCTGTATGCACATAGTATCTCTAAAGTCTGATCAAACTTGAAAATAGTTATTTATCTTGCTTTTTTCTAACATATCACCAGCTATGGTGAATTAGTGTTACAGCACAAATTCACTGTGTCATGGTCCTAGTCATGGACTTCTGGTAATGACACTTTTAGTTTGGTTATGTTTCCTGTTGCACCTGGTCTTGTCCCAGGTAGCTTTATGTTTAGTTATGATTATTAGTTTCACCTGCGTCTGATCTATCTTGTATGTGTCGCTCTGTGTTTGTGTGTGGTCTCAGGCAATAAGGTGATAAGTCTCACCTGATACAGATGAGCAATCAGCAACAAGGTACATATACCTGTCGGTTGCCTCACCTTGTTGCCAGATTGTACTCTCATTCATGCACAGTCATAGTCTTGTCTGCACTGTCATGGTCATTGCCTTTGTCACAGTAAAAAAAAATAAATTAATAAGATCAACCTATCTTGGCTGAATTTTTGATGAGTCTTCAGCAGTTATCAATAAAACTGTATTACATGTTATTCATCCAACCCTTTCATTTTACATTGGTACAAACAGACATCAAAATTAATGACCTATCAAAAATAAAACAAAATCAATTTATTTTTGATAGGTTATTAATTTTGATCATTTATTGTTTGTACTCAGGTTGTTGGTTTGTATACATTATCAACCATAGGAAGGGTAAGATAAACATGAATCTGTACCCTGATCCATATGAGGAAATGAACTCTATAGCTTTGGTGTTATTTTTATTGATAGACTATTAAAATATATATATTTCTACCCTTTGGAGATGTAACATTTATCTCAAGCAATGTGTGGGTGTCTTTCAGGGATACATGGGATCCATTCCAGCTTAACCCCATAGGAGCTGAGAAGGAACGTAAGAGAAGATGCTTCCAAGTAGCTCAATACCTGGTGGCTGTTACTGTGGGGTTAGCTGTCTTAACCAGTGCTGTTATTGCTAAGGTAGGATTATCTGTCAGTTCTTTTATCTATTTACAAAGTCAATTATCTTTTTATTTATTATTGAGCCTTAGAAGGGAAAGCAGCATAATGAAGATCCTGGTACTTAATGTGAAACATCAAGCTAATGCAAGCTTGATTAGGATTTAGCAAAATTTGCCTTTCATTATATATTAAAAAAAAACAAAACAACAACAAATAAAAAAAACAACAACCAGGCAGACAATTGTGTTCAGCTATTGTATTTTATTTGCTGGTCTACCCAAGAAAGCTTTTCAATTTCTTTTTAAATTTTTTGAAGTTCCTGTAATTTGTATGTACAATTGAAAGAAAAACTATTGGCACTGCTTGCAGTTTTCTGATTTTCTGCATAAATAGATCATATGATCCTTACCAAAGTTACAAATATCAACAAAATATTTCTAAGCTGAAAACATGTGTATGTGAAATATGAGCACATGGTTTGTAAGTATTGCCATCTCACTGGTTTATAGATTAAACTAAGGGACTACTTTGGCATTACTTTTTAGGGTTTAGGGGTTTCTGTGGTCGAGCTCAGATAAGAAGCTTGACAGTAGAGGCAGAAAAGGCTGTGTTTATTAAAACACAGGTTATTCGCTAAGATAGAGGTGAACTTGGCAACAATACAGAAAAACAGAGTTTATTCCAAACAAACACACCAATTATGGGTTAAATTGATATACAAGGCAGAAAAACAACTTAGAAACCGAGCTTCTGTCTAATATTTTGCAAAACTAAGGGAAGCCCATGAAACGTAACAGTAGCAGGCTTTGGGTCTTAGACAGTCTTAGCAAAGACTAAAGAAAGACTAACAGTAGCAGGCTGAGGTAAGTTCAAGAAAACAACTCAGGCTTACAACTTAATTTGAATCAGACAGACAGTTTTCCCACTCAAAATTCATCACTGAACTCTACGGGATAAGCAGGTAGAAATGCTTTTTATCAGGCAAGGAAAAGTCTTTACCAGAAGGAATCAATTTAAATATAAATACAGATTCCTAGGAATTCATGATACAGGTAATGAGTAGCCGGCAGGGAATGTTCAGTAAGACAAATCAAACTTACTTATTCAGTTTAGGTCCGGCAGGCTAATACTTAAATCCAGGTCAGGCGCTCAGGAATCAGGTTAGGTCCTCAGGAATCAGGGAATTACCTTCATGAATTAGGTTAGGATCTCAGGCATCAGGTTAGGTCCTCATAAGTAAGGTTAGATCCTTAGGAATCAGAGAAGACCTCAGGTTCTCCCTTCAGGAGACAGGTGAGCTCTCAGGTTGGCTTTCAGGAAAACAGGTTCGGCCTACATGAAACAGAAACGGCCCTCATGGAACAGGTTTGGCCTAGATGAAACAGGAACAGCTCTCATGGAACAGGTTTGGCCTACATGGAACAGGAACGGCCCTCGTGGAACAGGTTTAGCCTTCATGGAACAGGTTAAGCCTCCATGGAACAGGAATGGCCTTCATGGAACAGGTTAAATCTTCAGAAATCAGGTAATGTCGTCAAGAATCAGGTGAGGGCTCAGGAAACAGACTTTGGCCTTCAGGCATAAGTTCATGGTAAGGCAGAAATCCATATCAGGCAAGGCTGGACAGTGAACACCATGGTGTAACATCACACAATCTGGCAAAAGCATGTGGCTGCAGACCTGCTTTCATGCAGCAATCCACAGGTGAGGCAGGAAGTCCAAAAGCCAGGATCCTGGCCACCTACTACATACATTATCTAGATGTATGGATAGTGTATTGAAGTATTGCAAAAACACACCGAGATCTATTCAAAATGTCTTTTCTCCCCCACAGATGGACATATTTTTTAATAAAAAAATAAGAAAATAGGTTCAGGTGAGCCAGTAAGACAACCTATAATAATATAACCCCAGTACATCCCAGTGAATTCAGCAGCAATGATGAATGCACTGAGTTGTTGGGTTGCTACCTTTGCTTTTTGGATGACAGCACAAAGAGAGGATGGAGACAGAAAAAGAGAGAGGAAGATGAAAATGCGGATAGATGGTCAGAAAGGTAGTTACTAATGCCATCAGCACCCTATTTGCCCACATTTATTGCAGCTGACTGATATTTTGAGGTGTTCTGAAGTACTAACATCAGTGTGTTCATATGTTAATAAATATAATTTCTCCTCAACTTCTTGCATTTATTAACTCATAAATAGGCCTACTGTGTTTGCTTTATTTATTTAAAGAGTATTTTCTAGTTGATTGCTATATGTTTGTATGTGATTGCCAATGCGAAGATGGAGAGAGGAGGATGGAGAGGGAAGACCTGGAAGAACCAGGTGTATCACCATCCAGAGACAAACACATACAAAAAGGAGTAAAGTTGATAAGTTCATGCTTGGACAGTTCTAGTCATTATGAGTTAATGCTCTCAACTTAGATTAACAAACATTTAAAAAGGGTCCATTCTAAAACAACTGTATACTATTGAAATCTGTAATTGTTCACCTCTAACCATTATTAGTTGTGTTAGAAACATATAAGCCAATAGAAATGGCTTATATTTAACCAGGGATCAAATGCCAATGCAGTTCATTCATATGGATAAATGGGAAATGACCCCAACAAAAAAGATTCATCCACTTTTCATCATAGATTCTTGTTTAGAATTCTGATCAAAAATGAAGATACCTGCTCAAAGGGGGACTACCCCTAATCATGAGGTTAATATTCACACATATATTTTGAAACTATTATTTTTCATGTAATGCTGTTTAAGGATTAAAGAATATATAAATATTGAAAAAATATAATTTTAGAGATTATTTTAGTCACATTGTGATGTTAAAATGTCTGTATCTTGGAGGATACATTGCACTTTTGGGGGCCAAACTGGGCCTAACAAAAATTACAGAGGTTTTTGATTACAGGGCTGGAAATAAGTAGCGAATCTTGCGAATCTTCTTTTCCTTTCAGCTGCTCCCTTCAGGGGTCACCACATATTTTTTCATGAAAATGCTTCTTGGTAAACGATGTTGTCCTATATTCGAGCTCTAGCCTTTTACATGTCTATAAATAGGTGTCACCAAATACAGGTAAACAAGTTCCCCTGGTCTGAAGCAACCTGATGAACTACGGTCGTTTACAGTAAAAGGACTGATTGATGGCGAATGACTGTCCAGAACATAGAGGTGCAAAAGTTCTCCAAGTAAACCAGGACTGCAGGTTATTGTTGTGGTTTAGCATTTGTGTTTCCAGTTATTTTGCGTTCTGATTTCCTGTGTCGTCTGTGTAGATCCAGGTAGCTTTATGTTGATTAGGTTCACCTGTTTTCAATTAGTCTTGTGTGTAATGTATTTATACCCCCTCTGTTCTTTTGTTGTCTTTTGGTGAATTGTTAATATGTGCCCAGCATTTGGTCCACCAATGGGAGGATAAACTTTTCCCTCCACACGGCCTCATTAAGGAGAGAAAGGTGAATGTAGATTCGGATGTCTCCGGATTTTTTTTGGTGCCACTGCCATGCTGGAGCATGCTGGTGTCTATGTTGAATTTTACATTTGTGTTCCTGACTGTTAAGTCCACAGTCCATGCATTTTTGCCTGCATCCTCACCTTCAGTGACAGCACTCTCACATTTGAAAGACCTGCACACTTTGCTGTAATGTATAAATTATAATTAATTATATAAAAGCATAAAATATAACCACTTTTAACATAATTCTTTGCACTGGAATTTAGCATGCACCAGAGGTGGGAAGTAACAAAGTACAAATACTTTGTTACTGTACTTAATAGGTACTCCATTCTTTTTTGTGCACAAGGCCAAAAAATGCATACCCAAATTAAACTAGCTGTTGTCCTTATATTTTAAGGGTTATATTGATAAGTTTGTTATCATTGGAAAGGAGAATATGGCTAGGTCATACTGTACTAAACTTACACAGACACAAGCTTGATAAAAATTATTGAATAATCCTCGCCTAAGTTTTTGATTAGAAAGCCCTAAATGTAGGTTGTTCTGGTGAATCTAGTGACAAAATGGATTGAGTGTCACACTTGTGGACCAATACAGGTCCAAATTTTGTCACAAAGGAGCTAAAATTCAATTTTGTGCATTGTTTTTTGTAAGACTATATCCAGGCGGAACTTATTATACCATTTCGACAGTCCAAAATTGGCACACTTTATGGATGTTTAGAACTGTAAAACACCATATTTTCTATACAAATCAATAGATAAACTACTCAAAAAAAGTATTTATTGTAAAAAAAAGATGCAAAACAGCCAATACAGCTGTAGTGCTGCTGATAGAAGCAGTTGGTTCCTCCTGTCTGAACACTTGTTCCTGTGTTATTTGGGTAGCAATCACTGCTTTACAGTGGGTACGGAAAGTATTCAGACCCCTTTACATTTTTCACTCTTTGTGTCATTGCAGCCATTTGCCAAAATCAAAAAAGTTCATTTTATTTCTCATTAATGTACACTCAGCACCCCATCTTGACAGAAAAAAACAGAAATGTAGAAATTTTTGCAAATTTATTAAAAAAGAAAAACTGAAATATCACATGGTCATAAGTATTCAGACCCTTTGCAGTGACACTCATATTTAACTCACATGCTGTCCATTTCTTCTGATCCTCCTTGAGATGGTTCTGCTCCTTCATTGGAGTCCAGCTGTGTTTAATTAAACTGATTGGACTTGATTAGGAAAGGCACACACCTGTCTATATAAGACCTTACAGCTCACAGTGCATGTCAGAGCAAATGAGAATCATGAGGTCGAAGGAACTGCCCAAGGAGCTCAGAGACAGAATTGTGGCAAGGCACAGATCTGGCCAAGGTTACAAAAGAATTTCTGCAGCACTCACCTAAGAGCACAGTGGCCTCCATAATCCTCAAATGGAAAAAGTTTGGGACGACCAGAACTCTTCCTAGACCTGGCCGTCCAGCCAAACTGAGCAATCGTGGGAGAAGAGCCTTGGTGAGAGAGGTAAAGAAGAACCCAAAGATCACTGTGGCTGAGCTCCAGAGATGCAGTAGGGAGATGGGAGAAAGTTCCACAAAGTCAACTATCACTGCAGCCCTCCACCAGTCGGGGCTTTATGGCAGAGTGGCCTGACGGAAGCCTCTCCTCAGTGCAAGACACATGAAAGCCCGCATAGAGTTTGCCAAAAAACACATGACGGACTCCCAGACTATGAGAAATAAGATTCTCAGGTCTGATGAGACCAAGATTGAACTTTTTGGCGTTAATTCTAATCGGTATGTGTAGAGAAAACCAGGCACTGCTCATCACCTGCCCAATACAATCCCTACAGTGAAACATGGTGGTGGGAGCATCATGTTGTGGGGGTGTTTTTCAGCTGCAGGGACAGGACGACTGGTTGCAATTGAAGGAAAGATGAATGCGGCCAAGTACAGAGATATCCTGGAAGAAAACCTCTTCCAGAGTGCTCAGGACCTCAGACTGGGCCAAAGGTTCACCTTTCAACAGGACAATGACCCTAAGCACACAGCTAAAATAACAAAGGAGTGGCTTCGGAACAACTCTGTGACCGTTCTTGACTGGCCCAGCCAGAGCCCTGACCTAAACCCAATTGAGCATCTCTGGAGAGACCTGAAAATGGCTGTCCACCAACGTTCACCATCCAACCTGACAGAACTGGAGAGGATCTGCAATGAAGGATGGCAGAGGATCCCCAAATCCAGGTGTGAAAAACTTGTTGCATCATTCCCAAGAAGACTCATGGCTGTACTAGCTCAAAAGGGTGCTTCTACTCAATACTGAGCACAGGGTCTGAATACTTATGACCATGTGATATTTCATTTTTCTTTTTTAATAAATTTGCAAAAATTTCTACAATTCTGTTTTTTTCTGTCAAGATGGGGTGCTGAGTGTACATTAATGAGAAATAAAATGAACTTTTTTGATTTTGGCAAATGGCTGCAATGACACAAAGAGTGAAAAATGTAAAGGGGTCTGAATACTTTCCGTACCCACTGTATATAAATAAAAGTACAGAGATTCAGGTGTCCACCGATCTAATTCAGCCTCTAATTCTTCCTCAGAACAGCTTTATTCTTCCACAAGCCGCCGTTAGCATGTACAGTAACAGTTAGCTGTATAGTAGCTTCATATTGCGCTGAATCATCGTCGCAAACGTCAATCACGTGTCCCATTTTGCACCGTAACGGTCTATGAGTGACGTCACACTGTAAAATATGAAGTATGACTCCCCTTCCCCCGTTGCTGCGTACCCAGCGTTACACAATACAGAATAAAAGTCCTCGGCAGGAAGGCCAAATGAGGGTCACGACAAATCATCATAGAGTACAATGCTGACATGGCAGGTGTAGAACTGGCAGACCTGTTTATCACCCTCTATTGCACTCCAAAAAAGTCCCACTGGTGATATCTCTGCATATTTGGCAGTTGTTTGACACTGCTGTCAATATACTCCATCAATGTGATGCAGGAATGCTCGGTGTCAAAGAGCTGAATCTGAAGAGCTTCATATTGGATGTTACCAAGGTGTCTCATCTGCTTTATTAAGGAGACAAAGTGACGGCCTTCCAAAACAAGTGTAGATAGCACATGAAGCAGCCAAAAATTCCATGAACCATCGATGACATGCAGTTTGATGGAATTGAGCACTTCTTATTTTAACAAAGAAAGGCCAGAGCAGGATGTGCCCAACTGGTCAAATGTTCATCATGTGTTAAAAATGCAGTGCAACGCCTTGCATTATCACAGGTCAAAGTCCTCAAAATTGCTTCACAGCATTCCACTGCAGATAAAAATCCCCCAGTCAATCATGCCAAACTGAGTAACACCCACTGAAAAAAGTTTCTGAACTGTTTAAACCTAACAGAGTAAATTTGTGCTATGGATGGACATTTTTTTAAATTTTTTAAATTTTTATTTAAACTTTAAAATTTTGTTTAAAATGTTTTTTAAAAACGTCCAGTCGCCCTGTATTTTGTCTTGAATTTTATACCATAAATGAGCAATGTATCCTGCGGGATACAAACTGTAAGACAGCAAATAACATATTTTGGAAAAAAATTAAGATTGTGTTATTTGAGTCACAGTGTGACATAAAATAACCATACATTAATTTTTGAAAGTGTGTTTATGGATTTGCCCAGTTAAGGATTAAGGTAAATAATGTCAGGGTGGCTGTCTGCAAGCTGAAGCTCAGAATAATCTGGGTACAGCAGCAGGACAATTACCCTAAACACTAACGTAAATCTACAGAATGGCTTTGGAGTGGACCAGTTATAACCCAGACCTCAAAACAACAGGGATACTGTGGAATGATCTCAAGAGAGCCATTCACATCAGACATCCTAAGAATATGATTGAGGAGAAGCAGTTCTGTCCAAAATCCAAAATTCCTCCTGAATGGCTTATCCACAACTACAAGTGCTTCCTTAAGGTTATTGCGACAAAAGGTTGATTCAACTAGTTGGCAAATCATTGTTGCCATTACTTTTTCCATGATCACTTTGTATGTTTAAAGGGTGTGTTGAATATAACCATGAAAGATCATAAAAAAAATCAGATTAGAAATATCGTGTTTACTTGTGGCTTTTATGAAGATCAGATCATATTTCATGACCAATCCAGAAAACCAGGAAAGTTCAAACAGTGCCAGCTGTGTTGCAATTTTGCTGTGGCTTTTATGAAGATCAGATCATATTTCATGACCAATCCAGAAAACCAGGAAAGTTCAAACAGTGCCAGCTGTGTTGTAATTTTGCATGAAAGTCCTTGGAATTCATTTGATTTGATCACATTTTCCCTCAAATAGTATTGCTGTATCTGTGATATCTTTCTTTGGGTGTTCTTTAATAAGTTTTTGTAGGTACAGTTCTTCTCATTTTCATGGTATCTAAAGCTGCTTATGCAAATTTCCCGTGTTCCACACTTTAAAAATAAATTATATTTTGGTTATTCTTGGTGCAGTAATTGTAGTTGTAAATTTTTTCAACCAAAAGTTTCATGTTCACTAAAACATATCTTATCTGTCTCAGCCTGTCAGTCCATAAAGTATCACAAAGATTCCTGCTGATTTATGGTAGGGCAGGTCTTACCACGGAGGAGCCCTTTGTACCTAAGTCAGTGTTTTTGTAGCTGATCTTTCTCTGTATTTTTTGTGTCTTTTTATATATCTGTTTTTCTCTTTGCAGATATGATCTTAATTTCTTTTCTATCTATTGATCTTCTACTCTGCAGTATGTGCATGTGTTTGGATCCTCTGCCTCTCTATTTCTGCTTTTATCACTGGTGTTTTCTCCTAGAACCAGGCTTCTCCTCTTTTTTCAGACTGCACTGTAGTTGTCATTTTGATAAAAAGCAGTCTATCAGTTTTGTTAATTTTTCCCACATTCATCAGTTTACAGTGAACTAAATTTAAAGTTCCAACTACGGAGGGATCACACTCCTCAGCCTCCCGGGGAAGGTCTATGCCAGGGTGCTGGAGAGGAGGATCTGGCTGGTGGTCGAACCTCGGATCCAGGAGGAACAATGCGGTTTCCGTCCCGGTCGTGGAACACTGGATCAGCTCTATACCCTCTCGAGGGTGCTCGAGGCTCATGGGAGTTTGTCCGACCAGTTCGCATGTGCTTTGTGGACTTGGAGAAGGCATTTGACTGGGTCCCTCGCAACATCCTGTGGGAGGTGCTCCAGGAGTATGGGGTCCTTTGCTGAGGGCTATCCGGTCTCTGTACAAACGGAGCAGGAGCTTGGTTCGCATTGCCGGTAGTAAGTCAGACCTGTTCCCAGTGCACGTTGGACTCCGGCAGGGCTGCCCTTTGTCGGTTCTGTTCATTACTTTTATGGACAGAATTTCTAGGCGCAGCCAGGGGCCGGAGGGAGTCCAGTATGGGCACCACAGGATCTCATCTCTGCTTTTTTGCAGATGATGTTGTCCTGTTGGCTCCATGGAGCCAGGATCTCCAGCGTGCGCTGGGGCGGTTTGCAACCGAATGTGACGTGGCTGGGATGAGAATCAGCACCTCCAGGTCCGAGGCCATGATACTTGTTGTGGAGATTTCTTTAAGTTTGAGAGTTGCTAATTCTCAGAAACAACCACAAGTGTGATGAATCATCTCAAGTTTAATCACGGGCCCGGAGAGGACGTCCTTGCAGAAATCCTCTGCCTGTGTTACAACACCAGGTTTATATACAGTACTGTGGACTAATCCTGAACAGACCCCCACATTATTTGTTCAGGTGTCCTCTATCTCCAGGCCTCTGCCAGAACTAACCAAATTGTTGGCCGTTATTTACAACCCTCTACCCTAAAACACTAAACCAATAAACCAGACAGAACCACATACCATCAAAGGGTCAAGCAAACATTCAAGTCACCCCTTGACATCTTGGAAAATCCTCACATACTCAACTGGAAAAAGGTGGCTTGCCATCTCCAGGCCAGGGGAGAGATCCTGCCTCAGGTGGAGGAGTTTAAGTATCTCGGGGTCTTGTACACGAGTGAGGGAAGGACAGAACGTGAGATTGACAGATCGGGGCATTGGCAGCAGTAATGCGGTCGGTGTACCGGTCCGTCGTGGTGAAGAAGGAGCTAAGCCAGAAGGCGAAGCTCTCGATTTACCGGTCAATCTACGTTCCTACTCTCACCTATGGTCATGAGCTCTGGGTCATGACCGAAAGAACGAGATCGCGGATACAAGCGGCTGAAATGAGCTTCCTCGGCTGAAATGTGCTTGTAACTTCTCAAAAAAAGTGGCTGTAATGAGCTGGAAGTGCTGGAGGAGGTGTCCTGGGAGAAGGAAGTCTGGGTAGCCTGATTAGGCTACTGCCTCCGTGACCCGGTCCCAGATAAGCGGAAGAAGATGGATGCATGGATGGATGGATGAATTTAAAGTCAGAGCTGCATACTATTAGTAGTCTAATAGAACAAAATAGGAACAATCCCAGGTTCTCCTCTCTCCTTTCAGTACTGTAGCCAGGCTGACAAAAAGTCACAGCCCTGTTGAGCCCAGTGTTCCCTTAGCTCTCAGCAGTGATGAATTTACAAATAAAATCAACTATTAGAGATAAAATTCATCAGATGCTTCGTATAGCTGCCATAAATGAATCTTCTACTACTGTAGCTTTTGAATCATCTATAAGACCTCAGTTATATTTAGGCTGCCCTCTCTCCCATAGATCTCTCTGAATTCATGTCAGCAATTGCTTCATCTAAATTGTCAACATGTCTCTTAGACACCATCCTGACTAGACTACTTAAAGACACCCTGCCATTAGTTGGCTTATGTTTATTAGACTTTGTAAATTTATCTCTAATATCAGGCTATGTACCACAGGCTTTTAAGACTGCAGTAATCAAACCCTTACTCAAAAAACCTAGTCTTGATCCAGGAGTCTTGGCTAATTATAAAACAATATCCAACCTACCATTTATTTCTAAAATCCTTGAAAAAGCTTTTGCTAAGCAGCTATCAGACCACTTACACAGAAATGAACTATTTGAAGATTTTCAATTTAGAGCACATGATAGTACAGAAACAGCACTGTTACAAGTCACCAACAATCTTCTCTTACCCTCAGACAATGGACTTTTTTCTGTACTTGTCCCGCTAGTCCTTAGTGCTGCATTTGACACTATCGACCACAGCATCTTACTACAGAGATTGGAGCATGTGGCTGGGATCAAAGGAACAGGATTAAAGTGGTTTCAATCTTATTTATTGGACAGATTTGTCAAAAATTTCTGCCATGACACTGGGCTCTATTTCCCTTCCTATTTCCTGTCTCTATATTGCTTGATGATTCATCATATACCCAAGTCAAAGGTTTTTCTCCCTTTCTCTGCTTTTCTATGTATTAAAAGAAACTGTTTTCTTACTGCTTTTTA
Organism: Mastacembelus armatus; assembly: GCF_900324485.2. Classification (NCBI taxonomy): domain Eukaryota; kingdom Metazoa; phylum Chordata; class Actinopteri; order Synbranchiformes; family Mastacembelidae; genus Mastacembelus; species Mastacembelus armatus. The sequence goes on from NC_046635.1 coordinate 15,472,684, forward strand.
CTGGTAAAAGTGCAATAAAGCTAAGAGGTTTCTTTAAAGGCAATCTATAGTAGGACCTAGAAACTTGGGACAGATTGACAGTAAATCCCAGTCAGTCCAAGGAAGTACTACTCATGGGACCTTACCAAATCCATTTAAAACAAGTGGCAGTTACAAATTTCAGTGTAGGGACTGTTTTATGATTTATTTGAAATCTGAGTCGAAAACATTAGAATCATGCTTTTCGTCTTGTGTCCTAGCTGTCCAAACTATTTTTCTTTAACATACTTACTTCTGTCCAATCAGGGCTCCCTCTTGGTGTTGTCGACATTGTCCAGTCCAACCTCCTTGCGCAGCCCAAAGGAAAAACAGTTCTACATGCTGATGTTGGTTTTCTGCCTGGTCTGCCCCAATTTCCTGGTGTTTATTAAATCTCTGTGGAGATGTGCCTTTAAGAGTTTTGTACATCCCAACATGAAGACCATGTCATTTGTATGTGATTTTTTCTAAAACATATTCATTTATTATGGAACCTACTTTGCATTTAATTCTACAAAAATATACTTCCTTATTTACAATGTTACATGATGTGACTTTGCAATATCACAAGAATATTAAAGAAATATTTATTTGTATTTGTTAGAATTTTGTACCTCATAGGTTATTCATAACTCAGACCCACACATAACATTTCAAAAAAATTTACTTGAGTTTTCAAAATAATATTCTTACCTGTAGTCCATAGAAATACACTATGTCTAGACATAATGGTGTCTATGTGTCTTTCCAGATTTGTGCCATTGAGTGTCTGGTTTCTCTTGGTACTTCAATACTGGTACTTGTCGTTATGCCCCAGTTTGATGTATTGACTAATCTCTTCATCAGTGGAGGAGTCTGCATCGTGTCTGCAATATTGCAGATTGTATTCAGACTACAAAGAGAAACGTGGAAAATTGTGTTCCCAATATGTTCCCTCATTCTCACAGTTGCTGGTAAATCTCACTATTTGTTTGCCATTTGAATTAACTTAGTGGAATTAACTGGAAGACTACTTCTATCTTCTCTGGCTTTTTCAAATATGATACAAATGACACCAATCAAAGCTACAATCACAAACCATATCTCTTTTAATACAATTTTCTAAAAATTCTAAAGATTGTATTGTTGAGTTCCACTTGGTTTGATGTTATTCGAGTACTAGCAAAAGAAAATATTTTCATGAACTTAACGAACCACTTTACAAAACATATTTTTCAAAATCTCTTCATATGTCATAATAACCATGCTGAAACCTATTTCCTTATTTAAAACTAGGTCTATAGGGGTGAAGACGAAAGTGGAGTACGATGTCAGTCTTTTACTCTGTTCCTTTGACAGTTCATGTGCAATAACTAATACCATAGAACAAACTGCTGTTTCTCCAGCTTATTTTAAACCCATTTTAGATATAGTTTGTCTTTAAGTCTTGATTGAACTGTCTCTTTAATTATCAGTTATGTCATTTTCTTTCCATTGTGTTGTATTTACATGCTGTTTCACAAGTTATAATTTGAGCATTCAAATGCAAAGTTAATGTAGGTTGAATAATAATATGTACAAGTACACAAGAATCTAAATAGTTAAGAGACTTAGACAGATGTCAGATTGTGTGTCTGTAGTTAAACATGAATACAGAGTCAATGACAAATTTAGGGACAGTTGTGGAGTCTAAATGCAGTAGGGACAAAGGGCATGCTGTAGTGCTCCTTCACACACTGCAGGAGTAGTAGCCTATCACAGATAATTTCATTAATGACATTCCCAATAATTTAAGTAATTAGCCTTGCATGTAAACTCACTGACATGGCAGAGAAACAAAGATACTAACTGCTTTGCTACTTTACTAAATGACAGGTTACTGCCTCCTGGGACTTGACTATTATGTTCGCGTAACATCATATGTGGATAGACAGAGCACTGACTGTTTTGTCTACATTGGAATTGGAATTTTCTCTTCACTACTTGTTTCCCTTTGCTGGTGGGAAAATCCACTGCAAGCTACTAACCGCATGCAGGTACTGTATGTTTTTTGATCATTTGTTTGTATTGTTTTGTCTTCACTGCACCAAGTGCTTCACTAGAAAACTATTTTTATAATCATCTACCAAACTGGAATTAGACCCATTGATTTACTATATTGTAGACTACAATTTAATGACCTTAAAAATGTTAAAACCATTGACTAAACCATTGATAAACAGCCTTTTGCATTATTTCAACAGGTTCATATTGCCAGTTGTGCCTGGTGTTTTCTATGCTTTCTGACAGAGCTTCAGTTTGATATTGATCTTTGGGCTAGTATATTTGTAGTGTACAATCATATTGGTTTGATCAGTGACACTCTTTTCTATCTTTTTTCTTCCTACAGGATACTTTGTCTGAATTGGATGGTTTCAGGGACTTTGTGTTTGTCATCAGTAGTATTTTAAGAATAATTGTGATAGGTAATTATAAAAGCCATGCTTACATATGTAGTAGAAACCTACTGATTCTTAATTGCATGCTAACATTTCCAAATAGATTTATAGTGCATTTTGCAACATGGTGCCACAACACACTGCACAACACAGGAGCTAACAATACAATAAAATGTACAAAAATTTACAACACAATATATATTAGAAAGCACAATAATCATAAAAAGAAAAGGTTAAACCTACTGTAATACAACATGCTCTATCATATATTGTATTAACTGTGTATTATATTTGTATTTCTAATGGTATTTGTATTGTAAATTGCATTTTTATTATAACTATTGCATTTAATTTTGTAGGAGGAGTATACTTGTTCTACCATGTGCTTATTCACAAGTCTGTTGTCTGGTCTGACTTCAACCTAAAGAACAGTGACTGGGAATTACTGCAAGTAGGACTGGTGCTGTTTTTCCTACAGGCAGGTAGAAGGAAGACAAAAACAAAGTCATATCCATCCATCCAGCTAGCCATTTAGAGTTCTTTATTTGATAGCTAACAGATTTAGGTGGGAAACATGAAAAGGGGGCGAGATGGGGAATAACGTGCTATGAAAGTGGACAGCTGGAATGCAGCCATGGATGTAACATGCGCTGTAACTACTTGGCTACCATTATACTGTTTTTAAAAGATGCACAATTCAGCATCACATCTTAATTAATGACATTACAGGTAAATTGGCTAAACTGTGACTCGTTCACATTTGCTCATATGCATCTTTGAAACAATATTGCAAAACTGTAAAATTTGGTTGTGACCTAAAAATATTGACATGTCTATTTCGGTCTGTTTCAGGCCTTCTGCTCAGCAGCCTGCCACTGGTTTGGGGTGGTGGCCTGTAAGATTCATGCAGTCAGGATGAGTTTTGCAATGCCAGTTTGTTGCACAGGACCTGCAGTACTGCTGTTGGGACTAATACTTTTTATAACCCAGGCACAAAAGTTGTATGGAGCAGAGAACCAGAGCATCACAGGTAAGTTTTTTTGTTTGTTTTAATATTAATTAAATATTAAGAATTGTTTGTACTCTGCTGTCTCTGTACTTGTCCTTTTTGTGTGTTTTTAGTCATACATAATGAATTCAAAAAACATTTAGTTTTTCTGTCATGTGGAATTTTGTATATCTATATGTATACATTGTTGCCAGATATATACTAGGAAACTGTCATGTGTGTGTACAAGGGAAGAGGATCCACACACAGATATGATAAGGAAAGAGTCTTTATTTAAATAATGACAGTGAAAAGAGCAATTAATATACAGTGGGTACGGAAAGTATTCAGACCACTTTAAATTTTTCACTTTTCGTGTCATTGCAGCCATTTGCCAAAATCAAAAAAGTTCATTTTATTTCTCATTAATGTAAACTCAGCACACCATCTTGACAGAAAAAAACTGAATTGTAGAAATTTTTGCAAATTTATTAAAAAGGAAAAACTGAAATATCACATGGTCATAAGTATTCAGACCCTGTGCTCAGTATTGAGTAGAAGCACCCTTTTGAGCTAGTACAGCCATGAGTCTTCTTGGGAATGATGCAACAAGTTTTTCACACCTGGATTTGGGGATCCTCTCCAGTTCCGTCAGGTTGGATGGTGAACTTTGGTGGACAGCCATTTTCAGGTCTCTCCAGAGATGCTCAATTGGGTTTAGGTCAGGGCTCTGGCTGGGCCAGTCAGGAACAGTCACAGAGTTGTTCCGAAGTCACTCCTTTGTTATTTTAGCTGTGTGCTCAGGGTCATTGTCCTGTTGAAAGGTGAACCTTCGGCCCAGTCTGAGGTCCTGAGCACTCTGGGAGAGGTTTTCTTCCAGGATATCTCTGTACTTGGCCGCATTCATCTTTCCTTCAATTGCAACCAGTCGTCCTGTCCCTGCAGCTGAAAAACACCCCCACAACATGATGCTCCCACCGTTTCACTGTAGGAATTGTATTGGGCAGGTGATGAGCAGTGCCTGGTTTTCTCTACACATACCGCTTAGAATTAACGCCAAAAAGTTCAATCTTGGTCTCATCTCATTCAATCTTGGTCTGAATACTTATGACCGTGTGATATTTCAGTTTTTCTTTTTTTAATAAATTTGCAAAAATTTCTACATTTCTATTTTTTCTGTCAAGATGGGTGCTGAGTGTACATTAATGAGAAATAAAATTAACTTTTTTGATTTTGGCAAATGGCTGCAATGACACAAAGAGTGAAAAATTTAAAGGGGTTTGAATACTTTCCGTACCCACTGTAATTTCATATGTAACCAATACCCTAAACGTTTCGCTACATTTCCATTGCAGAATTTTGTGAAACCTTAGTCTACCTGAGTGATAAGAACACAACCCCTGTGGTTTTACTCGAAATTACTAGAAGCATCTGTCGAACATCACTTAACAGGTACATTTGTGTGTGTGAATGTGTCTAAGTATGTATACAATTTGTGATTTGATTAAGCAAGATTTGATTTAGCATATCTCTGTATTAGGTTTAAACACTGAATTTTAAACCTGACATTTATACAAGCAGCCTTGGTTGTTAATAACTGTTTATAGTGAGTAATATCCTAAAAAAATATAATGTAATGTAGCTGATACAGTCATCTATGTTTGCATTTAATCTATGAATACATTAGTTTTTGGACTAATTCATTGACAGCTACTACTTACAATGGCCCTTTTCAATGCTGGCACTGGAAGGAGTGTGTATGTGGTCTGGCTTTGTCACATGTACCTACTATGTATGGAAGATCAAGGTATTACACACACACACACACACGCACACACACCTACCTCCCTACCTTGACTTTATGGTAGTTTTTTTTTTTCTTGAAATCAATGAGCTCTGTGGATTCACATTGGAAATAAATGAAAGATATGCTACTGTTGACATTTTTAAATGTAATGATTTCCATGAAATAATTCAGCAGCAAATATAATAATTAAATAGCAGCAAAAAATCTCAAAATCTACCAAAGAAATCTCCAAATTCAACCATAACCATGTGCATTGGTCGGTGTTTTCATTGTAATTTAAACATTTTTAAAGACACACAGAAATTAGTTTAATCTAAACTAAACTATATCTTATGGTTATGACTTTCAGGGTCAAACCTAAAATCACAACATGGCACAATATATTAGCTTACATATTTGTGACATACTGTGTGCATCAGGCACTAGTCACAGATCACGTTCAACTGAGTCTTCCTCGGTCAGAAGGATGGGCAGCATTCAAGAGGCACTTGAGAACTTTTTATGATAACTGAGGGCAGCTACATGGCCAGAGTGTACAGAATTTGAGTTGGGGGCATCCAAACTGGTATGTCGGGGGATGTGTGTGAGTATGGGTGTGTGGTTTTCTGAAATAATAAAGAAACAAGAACAAATGTATATTACTTGCCAAGGCACACGCAAGAGACCCAGACTTAAATGTAGTTGTGATGCAATAGAATTGCTATACTTAAATTGTCCACTAGATGGCATCAATCACTTATACTGTAAACCCATCTATTACTAACTACCAATAAACACTGACAAGATGAATCAATAATGCACACAGAACAATAAACTGCAAAGACAAGAGTATTACGTCCTAATATATTACCAAGGACACAACTGCTATATACAGGAGATACACTGTAAACACGGTCGGTAACTCGTGGTGAGCTACCTATGGAATAGCATTAGCAACAGATTAACAGGCTAGATTCGGAGCGGCTCCAACTCTGACAACTTATTTAACTACATGTTAAGCCACTCCACTTTTATGTCAAAATACTTACATTATAAATAAGTATACGGCACTCACAACACATAGGACTAAGGCGCAACTTCCGAACAGGACTAGTTCGGGCGCTTCTCCGCACCGATGCGTACCAGCTTGCGTATCTCTGAGAACTACAACTATTCAGGGGCATTATGGGTAACGTGGTCGCTCTGCAAAGGGACTTTTCCACAATATTAGTTCTGCTACAAATTCATTAACCCATGGACCTCTTATCAAACAATAAGACTGTTCATTGTGTCTTAGGTTCAGCGTATAGAGAGAACCTCTCAGCTCTTTGTTCGTCGACTATATGAATCCTGTTTCATTGACCTTTCTCTGCTTCTCAACACCAAGATGAAGGTGCCACGGGCTCAAAACCAAGAGAGGTGAGAGGGGTCTTTGTTATTGTGTAAATATTTTAAGCAAGCATATGGAAAAACCATATCAGTAACATACATTGTTGGGGTTTTTTAACTTTTAACTTTCTTTTTTTTGCATTTCTGTAAGTAGATATGTTAGAGATGTCCATCATGTTTACAACATTAAAAGTTTAAAGCATCTGTTGAAAAATTCTTTCTATTTTTCCAATGTACAGCCAAGATGACATACAGAACTGTGTGATCTATCTTTGTGCCACCATGTGGCATGAGACCTACGATGAGATGCTGAAAATTCTCACCTCCATGTTCAGGTTAGGTCATTGTATACAGCTATACAGTGTCAAAAACATAAGTTTAATATGTTTTCATATCCATTTAAAGAATAACATGCATAATAACCTCCACTGGTTCTCAATATGCTGCAGTGAGGTAGCAATGGGACGTTACAATAGGAAATAAAAGTTAAGTGTGTATACAGATACAACAGAGATGCAAGATATACAGTAGTAGCAGTTCAAAGTGTCTCACTCTGCCACAGTAAGTTGCCACTTTTACCGTGACTGTACATCATCTGTATACAGCATGTATTATACTATAATATCTGTAGGTGGCGCTCAGCTTACACTTACAGTGGTGTGAAAAAGTGTTGGCCCCCTTCCTGATTTCTTATTTTTTTGCATGTTTGTCACACTTTAATGTTTGAGATCATCAAACAAATTTAAATATTAGTCAAAGATAACACAAGTAAACACATCATGCAGTTTTTAAATGAAGGTTTCTATTATTAAGGAAAAACGACATCCAAAACTACATAGTCCTGTGTGAAAAAGTGTTTGCCCCCTAAACCTAATAATTGGTCGGGCCACCGACCCCAGCAACAACCGCAATCAAGCGTTTGCGATAACTTGCAAACACTGTTACAGTGTTACAGTGTTGTACAGTCTGTTACAGTGCTGTGGAGGAATTTTGGCCCACTCATTTTTGCAGAATTGTAATTCAGCCACATTGGAGGGTTTTTGAGCATGAACAGCCTTTTTAAGGTCATGCCACAGCATCTCAATCGGATTCAGGTCAGGATTCAGGTTATCTGTAATTTGTTTACTTTTTATTATCTGTGTACTGTTTACTTTTATAGCATTTATGTTTACTGTTTAATTCTTGTAGCATTTGTATTTATGTCTGTTTACACTGGAGTAACAAAACAAATTCCTTGTGTGTATGTGCACCCACTCACACACACTTATGCACTCACACACACTTAAAGCTCATTCTGACTTTGACTAGGCCACTCCAAAGTCGTCATTTTGTTTTTCTTCAGCCATTCAGAGGTGAACTTGCTGGTGTGTTTTGGATCATTGTCCTGCTGCAGAACCCAAGTTCGCTTCAGCTTGAGGTCACAAACAGATGGTGGGAGATTCTCCTTCAGGATTTTTTGGTAGACAGCAGAATTCATGGTTCCATTTAGCACAGCAAGTCTTCCAGGTGCTGAAGCAGCAAAACAGCCCCAGACCATCACAACTGAGGCAAGTGAGGCCTGCAGTTCTTTGGTTGTTGTTGTGGGGTCTTTTGTGACCTCTGGGATGAGTCGTCGCTGTGCTCTTGGTGTAATTTTGGTTGGCCGTCCACTCCTGGGAAGGTTCTCCACTGTTCCATGTTTTCGCCATTTGTAGATAATGGCTCTCACTGTGGTTCGCTGCAGTCCCAAAGCTTTAGAAATGGCTTTATAACCTTTTTCAGACTGATAGATCTCAATTACTTTCTTTCTCATTTGTTTTTGAATTTCTTTGGATCTCAGCATGATGTCTGGCTTTTGAGGATCTTTTGGTTTACTTCATTTTGTCAGGCAGGTCCTATTTAAGGGATTTATTGATTGCGAACAGGTGTGGCAGTAATCAGGCCTGGGTGTGGCTAGAAGAATTGAACTCAAGTGTGATAAACCACAGTTATGTTTTAACATGGGGGGCAAACACTTTTTCACACAGGGCCATGTAGTTTTGGATTTTGTTTTCCCTTAATAATAAAAATCTTCATTTAAAAACTGCATGATGTATTTACTTGTGTTGTCTTTGACTAATATTTAAATTTGTTTCATGATCTGACACAAAGTGTGACAAACATGCAAAAAAAAAAAGAAATCAGGAAGGGGGGCCAACACTTTTTCACACCACTGTACTCTGCACATGCGCAGACCATACTGTAGCCTGTACTACAATGAACGCATACTTAGAAAAGTAAAGAAAAAGCCCTGTGGTCAGGGTTTGCTGTAAACTGTGATTATTGTGCGTAGATCCTTGTTACTTTAATATTTTGGAAATATTTTGTACATTTTTATTTGACTTTATGAGGACAATCAGCCAACCCTCTTTCCTAAAAAAATCCTTTAAAACTAAACTGCAAACATAGATATGTTTTGTAATGAACATCTTTGATTAATTATATTCAAATATAATGTATTTTTTTGAATGAATGACCTGCTTTTCCCTTCAGTAACACCAAGATGCAATAGGGAAGGTTTGGCTGAGGTTAACAACGCTGTGCTTTCATGCTGGAGAGGACTAGGACTAAGATAGGAATTACTTTTAATTTTTATTGTGAGACTCTTGTATATAAAATAAATCTTGTATATAAAAACATATAAAATTTAAGAAAAAAAGGTCAGAAAACTGACTTTTGCGCTGGAGGATCAATTGTGACTGTACAAGCTTCTCTTGTAAGCCTGAGTTTCAGTTGCTCTTTAAATGCTTATGTTTTTATTATTGTTATTATTATTATGATTATTGTGTCTTTCCATGCCGTTTTACTTTCAAAGCTCTATCTAGCTATTTTTATGCTGATGTGTACTGTGGCACCTGAATTTCGCTGCCAGGGAATCAATAAATGCAATCTAATCTAATCTTTAAAATGTCAATCGTATATTGTCCAGTTAATTTATGACTCAAAATGGCTGTGCTGTTTAGGTTTCAAATTTTATTCTCCTGTTTACTTCATTACATGCTTTGATGACTAGGCTCTTCTAGTACTGTTACAGTCATCTGTTGTTGTTTCAGGTTAGACCGGTATCGCGGTGATCCAAAAGAGGAACACAAGGACTGCTTTGACTTTGAGTGTCACATTTATGTGGATGATGCCTTCATGACTGAAAAAGACACAGGAATGCGACTGGTTAATTCTTATGTTAATGACTTGATTCATGTCGTCATCGAGGTTTATAGGTGAATAACTATCCTCTACTCACCTATGCATCTGTATAAGATAAAATAAGATAAGATAAAGTTTAATCCCTGAAGGGAAACTCCATCCATCTATCCATCCATCCATCCATCTTCTACCGCTTATCCGGGGCCGGGTTGCGGGGGTAGTAGCCGAATCAGGGATACCCAGACTTCCTTCTCCCTGGACACTTCCTCCAGCTCCGGGGGGACACCGAGGCGTTCCCAGGCCAGCCGGGAGACATAGTCCCTCCAGCGTGTCCTGGGTCTTCCCCGGGGCCTCCTCCCGGTGGGACATGCCCGGAACACCTCCCCAGGAAGGTGTCCAGGAGGCACCCGAAACAGATGCCCGAGCCACCTCAACTGACTCCTCTCGATGTGGAGGAGCAGCGGCTCCTCTCCGAGCTCCTCCCGGGTGACTGAGCTCCTCACCCTATCTCTAAGGGAGCACCCGGCCACCCTGCGGAGAAAGCTCATTTCAGCCGCTTGTATTCGCGATCTCGTTCTTTCGGTCATGACCCAGAGCTCATGACCATAGGTGAGAGTAGGAACGTAGATTGACCGGTAAATCGAGAGCTTCGCCTTCCGGCTCAGCTCCTTCTTCACCACAACGGACTGGTACACCGACCGCATTACTGCTGCCGATGCCCCGATCCGTCTGTCAATCTCACGTTCCGTCCTTCCCTCACTCGTGAACAAGACCCCGAGATACTTAAACTCCTCCACTTGAGGCAGGATCTCTTCCCTGGCCTGGAGATGGCAAACCACCTTTTTCCGGTTGAGTACCATGGCCTCGGACTTGGAGGTGCTGATTCTCATCCCAGCCGCTTCACACTCGGTTGCAAACCGCCCCAGCGCACGCTGGAGATCCTGGCTCCATGGAGCCAACAGGACAACATCATCTGCAAAAAGCAGAGATGAAATCCTGTGGTCCCCGAACTGGATTCCCTCCGGCCCCTGGCTGCGCCTAGAAATTCTGTCCATAAAAGTAATGAACAGAACCGGTGACAAAGGGCAGCCCTGCCGGAGTCCAACGTGTACTGGGAACAGGTCTGACTTACTACCGGCAATGCAAACCAAGCTCCTGCTCCGTTTGTACAGAGACCGGATAGCCCCCAGCAAAGGGCCCCGGACCCCATACTCCTGGAGCACCTCCCACAGGATGTCACGAGGGACCCGGTCGAATGCCTTCTCCAAGTCCACAAAACACATGTGGACTGGTTGGGAAAACTCCCATGAACCCTCGAGCACCCTCGAGAGTGTGTAGAGCTGGTCCAGTGTTCCACGCCCAGGACGGAAACCGCATTGTTCCTCCTGGATCCGAGGTTCGACCACCGGCCGGATCCTCCTCTCCAGCACCCTGGCATAGACCTTCCCCGGGAGGCTGAGGAGTGTGATCCCTCTGTAGTTGGAACACACCCTCCAGTCCCCCTTCTTAACCCTCTGGGGTCGACGCACGCGCCGGCGCGTTTTGACGCATCTTTTTCTGATAAGGCTGAAACAAACTTAAATTACTCCGTCAACTCTGTCCTGACCATAGTCTTGTGAACCAATGTTCTGTTTGTGTTTTATGGTCTTATTTCAGTGGGTAAAAAATTGTAGGTTTTCACTAACCATGCATAAACACTTTTTTCTCAAAAACACAATCATGTATAAACTTGCTGCTCACATATTATTGTAGCCAATTTTGTGCTGATTACAGTGTTATTAGACTTTAGACATTAATATGTTTAAAAAACACTGAAAAAAGCACAAATGTCAGGACATGTCAAAATTTGTCCAGGCCCCAAAAACCCCCTCAGACCCCAGAGGGTTAAAAAGAGGAACCACCACCCCGGTCTGCCAATCCAGGGGTACTGTCCCCGAACGCCACGCGATGTTGCACAGGCATGTCAGCCATGACAGCCCAACAACATCCAGAGACTTGAGGTACTCGGGACGGATCTCATCCACCCACGGTGCTTTGCCACTGAGGAGCTGCCGAACTACCTCAGTGACTTCGGCTTGGGTGATGGATGGATCAGCCTCCGAATCCCCAGCCCCTGCTTCCCTTGTGGAAGACGTGTTGACGGGATTGAGGAGATCCTCGAAGTATTCCTTCCACCATCCGACAATATCCCCAGTTGAGGTCAGCAGCTCACCACTTCCACTGTAAACAGCGTTGGCAGAGCACTCTTTCCCCTCCTGAGGCGCCGGACGGTTTGCCAGAATTTCTTCGGGGCCGACAGGTAGTCCTTATCCATGGCCTCACCGAACTCCTCCCATACCCGAGTTTTTGCCTCCATCACCGCCTGGGCTGCAGCACGCTTGGCCCTGCGGTACCTGTCAGCTGCTTCGGAAGTCCCACAAGCCAACCAAGCTCGGTAGGACTCCTTCTTCAGCTTGACGGCATCCCTTACCTCCGGTGTCCACGAACCGGGTTCGGGGATTGCCGCCACGACAGGCACCCGAAACCTTACGGCCACAGCTCCTAGCCGCCGCGTCGACAATGGAGGTGGAAAACATGGTCCATTCAGACTCAATGTCCCCAGCCTCCCCCGGGATCTGGTAGAAGCTCTCTCGGAGGTGTGAGTTAAAGACCCCTCTAACAGTGGGTTCGGCCAAACATTCCCAACAGACCCTCACAGTACGTTTGGGCCTGCCAAGTCAGAAGACATAAGTCCAACAACAGAACACCACTCGGGTTCGTATTGGGGAGGCCGTTCCTCCCAATCACGCCCCTCCAGGTTTCACTGTCGCTCCCCACGTGAGCGTTGAAGTCCCCCAACAGAATTATGAAGTCCCCGGTAGGAGCACCTTTCAGCACCCCCCCGAGAGACTCCAAAAAGGCCGGGTACTCTGCACTGTTGTTCGGCCTATGGGCCGAAACAAAAGTGAGAGACCTATCCCCGACCCGAAGGCGCAGGGAAACGACCCTTTCACTCTGGGGGGAAAACTCCAACACGTTGCGGCTGAGCTGGGGAGCTATGAGCAAGATGATTCATCCACTGCAGCTGCTTCTCATCAGGGTGTTGTTCAGGGGATGACCAGATGATATACCATATATAACTATTACTTTTCTAATCAACCATCCATCTATTCAGGGTGTTTACCAACAAAGAACCAGATGATGTTTCGATCACTGAGGCTCCTTATGGTGGAAGGCTGATGTTTGTGATGCCAGAAGGAAACATGCTTTATATTCACCTAAAAGATAAAAGTCTCATCAGGAACAAGAAAAGATGGTCCCAGGTATGAAACAGCAGTTTTTGTGTCTATATTTCCATTATATCTACATTTGGTACTGTAATGATGTACAAAATGCTATTTTCAGTATCCAGAAGTGAAAGACTTGCACCATTTTCAATTAATTAAACAACTAATGGTTTAAGCTCTAGTACTCATTGATGGTGTATAGGGGGTGGACCTATACAAGTGTTACTTCACCTATACAAGTGTTACTTCACCCATAGTGTTACGCACGAGAATGAAGCCAATTTAGTCGCCATTTTCGGTCATTATAGGCCGTCCATGTTGCTTTTGTGGTGCCAGAAGTGCCATATTTGGACAATAAGGCAGTGGCTGTGTCTGAATGTCCACCCTAGTCCCTAACCCCCAGCCCCTATATAGTGCACTCAAATAGGCTGGGCACACACTAGACAATTTTAAGACTGATTTCATGCCCGATTTGCTCCCTCCGTGGGGGTGTGGCCCGATCCCAGGTTTGTGGCGACCGATAATCTGTCTAAAGAATCCTCAAGTGTGTGGTGTCAACACAATTATTGTACTGCTTCTGATCGGTTCGGAGCCTAAACATGTTTGGTATTTATGATCACTGATCGGGGAGGCTCCAACGGAATGCCCTCAATAGCCAGTGAGATAGAGCAGTCCGAAAAACATTACCAACTGAATGTCGTGTAAGGTACACGACATTCATTCAAACATCATAGCAAATCAAAACAAAACCAGCGCCGAACGGCACACTGCAGACAGGCTTTTTGAATTGTTTAAACAGCACCAGTGTCTTTTAATGTATTGTGCATGAGATAACGTTACTACAATAGCCGACAATGAAAAGGCATGCGTCACGTCACGTTACGAGAGTTTGTGAAATTGCCATACTATAGTCGGCAAGTGTGTGTGGTCTCCCAGTCAATGTTGCTAGATTGGGCAGTATTCCGCTCAATTGGGCTACCTTTTATAATCTTGGGCTGGAAAAATGTGTCTTGGGCCGGTAATAAAAAATTGGGCTAGTTTTTGTTTTGCACTGCGATGTTTTACAGGCAGTAAATAAACTTTCAAGATTTATGGTCATTAAATACAACACCGTTTAATTCAATTCAATTCAATTCAATTTTATTTGTATAGCGCCAAATCACAATACAAATCATCTCAAGGCACTTTACAAAAACTAAAACTAAAAACCCAACAATTCCCTTATGAGCAAGCACTTGGCGACAGTGGAGAGGAAAAAACTCCCTTTAACGGAAGAAAAAAACCTCCAGCAGAACCGGGCTCAGTTTGGGCGGCCATCTGCCTCGACCGGTTGGGGTGAGTGGATAGAGCAGAGAGAAAAGAACAGCAACAATAAACAACAAATAGACACTGCAAGTTGGTGGGGCCAGTAACTGCACATCAGCGATAAACAGCTCCAGGACCAGGGACACCTGCAGAAGGTACAGAGAGAGAGAGAGAGAGAGGGAGGGAGAGAGCACAAACTAGGGGAGAGAGAGAGCACAAGGTTAGTAACATTCAATGGTGGAATATACATGAGGTGGGAGAGAAGGGGGGGGGGGGGGGGGGGTAGGGTAGGGGAGCTTAGTGCACCGATGGTCCTCGGGCAGTCTAGGCCTATAGCAGCATAACTAACTAAGGGATGGTTCAGGGTTGCCTGAAGCCAGCCCTAACTATATGCTTTGTCAAAGAGGAAGGTTTTAAGTCTTAAAAGTACAGAGAGTGTCTGCCTCCTGAACCCAGGCTGAGAGCTGGTTCCACAGGAGAGGAGCTTGATAGCTAAAGGCTCTGCCTCCCATTCTGCTTTTGAGAACTCTGGGAACCACAAGTAGGCCTGCACTCTGAGAGCGAAGTGGTCTATTGGGATAATATGGTACTATGAGGTCTTTAAGGTATGAAGGAGCTTGATTATGAAGGGATTTGTATGTGAGAAGAAGGATTTTAAATTCTATTCTATATTTTACAGGGAGCCAATGAAGAGAAGCCAATATAGGAGAAATATGATCTCTCTTGCTAGTTCCTGTCAGGACTCTGGCTGCGGCATTCTGGATTAATTGGAGGCTTTTTATTAAGATATTAGGACATCCAGATAGTAATGAGTTACAGTAATCTAGCCTTGAGGAAACAAACGCATGGACTAGTTTTTCTGCATCATTTTGAGACAGGATGTTCCTAATTTTGGAAATGTTGCGCAGGTGAAAGAATGCAGTTCTAGAAATTTGTTTTATGTGTGAGTTAAAGGACATGTCCTGGTCAAAAATAACTCCAAGGTTTTTTACAGTAGTGCTGGAGGCCAGGGCTATGCCATCTAGAGTAGCTATAATTTTAGAAAAGTTATTTCTGAGATTTTTAGGCCCAAATATAATGACTTCTGTTTTCTCCGAGTTTAAAAGTAAAAAGTTACTGGTCATCCAAGCCTTTATGTCAGTTAGACAGGCTTGAAGTCTGGTTAACTGGTTTGTGTTAACAGGTTTAATAGATAGATATAACTGAGTGTCATCCGCATAGCAGTGGTAATTAATAGAGTGCTTCCTAATGATATATCCTAAAGGAAGCATGTACAGGGTGAACAGAATCGGTCCTAGCACAGAACCTTGTGGAACTCCATAACTAACTTTATTTTAGCGTCCACAACTTACACGAACTTCACTGTGCAACTCTACATTTAAGATAGCCTATCCTGTTTTGATTTGCGAAAAAGGAGATACTGAGATTTGTCCTGTTAGATTTTGCTGCACAGTGTATTCTAATGTAACCAAATTCCGGTAATCTACTTACCATATACAAGAAATAAAAATCTCTAGGGTCTAAGATCACAAGTGTTAACCGCTATGTCTCGGTTCTTGATGCAAGAGAAAATATATACCTGTCTCTTAGGCTGAAGGAACCATTGATCCCACTCAGATACACACTTTTCAGTTTTCAAGTTCCAACTTATTATTTAAGCATATTTCTCTTAGAAAAAAAAATATCGGGGTAACCTCAATCCGGCTATACAGTTTGAATATCCCACAAAAACAAATTTACAAACCAAAGTAAAATAAATAAATAAACAAAATCTGGCCAGAAAAAGAAAATTACAATCAATTGCTGCAGCTGTACTCAGTTTTGATGCTGTTGTTGAAATTACACTTTCACAGTGATACTGTCACATCAACTAGGGGGATTTCTGCCACCTAGTGGTTTCCAACCGACATTATCTGATATAAAATAAATAAAGTAAATAAAACATATCCTAACTGGGATATCTAATTCACTCCAAGCAAATATAGTAAAGTCCAGAATTTTCATGAGATTTTATGTTGTTGGATGACAGTAACATTTCTCTACCGCATAGTTCATATTTGGCAATTTCCTATAATGACAAGGTGACCAACTGTAACTTAACCAATATTTTGGGTAGGGTTACACTAACATTAGCTAAAATGCCGGAAAGTGGGGAAAATACAAGAAAAGTTATCGAAGGGGGCTGGTTTTTATCAGAATGGGCGGGTTCTACTGTCCAGGCGAGATTTTGTCAGTGGTTGAATCCTCTAGTCACTAGGTCACTAACAGGCGGACCCAAAAGCTGCCCCATACGGACCTGGACCTACAGCCAAAAGAGAAGGTTATGATTTAAAACCTAACGGGGCGCTTTTATTTCCACCGGCTTTTGTAGACTTTATTGTAGTGGAAACGCACAGACCAATTGCATGCGAGTTGCATGGGTTTCATAAACATGCTCAAAAGAATGGCTCTTCAGCGCCCCCGACAAAAGTGAAAATACATCGCGCCTATGGGAGCCCCACTGACATTTTTGTCATCGCACAGTCACCAAACCTGGCACATCTCTTCTTCTTCTTCTTCTTCTTCTTCTTCTCCAAGCAAAAAAGCTTATCATGTCGAGGTCGTGCGACCAACAGGAAGTCCACCAGCTGGGAGTTTATCTTGAGGTCATTGAGTTCGTTGATTTTGTTCACCTCGTACTTGAACGAATGAGCTCATTTTTGGTCAGCCTCCTCTGTACGAGAGGAGCTGCAAAAGTTATCCAAATTTCGTAATTCATTTTTACGCTTTTCCTTTGGCGGGCGTGGCAAGTTGACGCAGGTTTTTGGCACCTTCGAAGTGTCACAGATCACACGCATTGTCAGATTACAATCTGACCAATTGATGAACTGTAGACCCCGGGGGCCTGAATCCAGGTGATTGAACAAAATCACTGTAGGCACTATAGCAATTTGAATATTGGCAAAAATTTGAATGGAGAGCCAAAATTTAGTTTGTCAGAATGTACCAAATTTTGCACACAAATCCTTTAGGGAATTCTGATCAAAATAGCCAATGAGAGGACATGCTCTATTTTCCACGCTGTTGCCTTGGAGATGACAGACATCCACCATTCATTTCCTAAGGAGAGCTGTACTGAGGGATGAAAATGCATGGAGAGCCAAAATTTTGTTTGTCAGAAATGTACCAAATTTGGCACAGACATCCTTTAAGGCATCCTGATCATAAAAGCCAATCAGACCCATGCTCTATTTTCAAGGCTGTTGCCTTGGCGATGACCAAATCTTGCCATACAATTTCCAATGGGAATTTTGCAAAATGTCCAGTTTTTGAACACCTCGTACTTGAGCGAACCCGTTCTAGGGCTTTTGACCGACTGAGCTGATTCTAGAGCATCATCTAGACATGTGGGGAAGCTAAAGTTATCCAAATTTTTTTGTTAGCTTTCACGGTTTTCCCTTGCCAGACCCCAGATATTGACCTATGTTTCGCCATCTTCAAATTGTGATAACTCACAAACGCATGGTCAGATGTCAGTCGGACCAATTGATGAATTGTAGAGCCCACTGGCCTGAACCCATGTGACTTAAGAAAATCACTATAGATGCAATAGCGCCCCATATGTACTTGCACTTACTTTGTCAGAACTGTACCAAATTTGGCACAAGCATCCTTCAGGGCATCCTCATCAAAAAGCCAATTGGACCACACCCTATAGATGCAATAGCGCCCCCTATGTACTTGCACTTACTTTGTCAGAACTGTACCAAATTTGGCACAGACCTCCGTGTGGTCCACTCAAGGGCGTGGTCTACTTGGGGGGGGGGGGGGGGGGTGGGGGGGGGGACACAAGGGCAGCTTATCGCCGCTTGCGGCTATATTATTAAAATTATGTCTGTGTTCTCCCACGTTTTTAAAATCGTTTAAAATTTTAAAATCATCTAGTGTGTGCCCAGCCTCAGCTAACAGTTTCAGACACTCACCCACTACTCTTTTTTTGTTGCCGATTATGACATAGCACTGGTCGGCGGCACATGTAGATGTCATTCGGTGGACTTCCTGTTTCAAACTCAAATTATTTTTATTAATTAAGTGATGAAAATTTATCACATCCCGGATATTTTCTTAAAAGGTGTAACTTAACCATCTGTTCATCCATTTTCAGCTACAATATGTTATGTCAACCTGTCAAGAATTTACATGTATTTTTCTTTCATGTGTACATTCTCATTTGCATTTTTTGTGAAGCATATTTTAGTATCTATGCTCTAATAAAATTGAATTTTAATTCATTCGAAATTGTGATTTATGCTGTATGCTACTGTACTAATTTTCGCACTACTCCGCCATTTTTTCATCCACACATGGTCTATTATGCACATCTAGTGCCCATCGCTGCTACGCAATCTGTACCGGAAACACGATTTGTACTGCGCATGTGCGAAAAAGTATCTACTTCCTCTCTGAAATAAGTCGAAACAAATTATGGCAGTTTCGAGTATTTGCACTGACTGCTGTTGTTTTACCCTCTCTATCAGATCTGACCTCTGTAACGCAGTTTAATCTTTTTTTTAATACATTTATTTGGTTTATTATATCAATATTTTATTATGTCTATATTTGGCTTTAGGCTGCTTCGTGATATTTCCTGGTTTGTTAAATTGTGGCAGCATTAATGCCTGTTTGTTTTAAAGTGTTAATAAGATATAACTACACAGTCAATTTTTGGTAAAATTTGCGAAGGTTAATATGTGGCACAAATGTACTTCATTAAAATAAATAAATAGGAAAATTAAAATTAGAGTTGTTTAACTTTGTTATACACAATTTGGGAAATACAGATGTGTATATATGTTTATTTCATTTCATTGATGGTAAAATTCGAAGACACCCGGTTCACCTTCCAACGATCCAGAAATTTTTGAAGTCGTACATAAAATGTCCATACCGCTGTCACACATATTCGTCACTCTCCACCACGTTTCTAACCGAGCATATGGGCATAACAAATCTGGTAGTTGAGACCATAACTCTAAAACGTTGGTGATAACAGGAAGTGGCGTCAATTTCGCACATGCACAGTACAAATCGTGTTTCCAGTACAGATCGTGTAGCGCTCACTACTTTTTACAATGCATTGTGGGAGATTTTGAGGGAACTACTTTCCAGTTACTGGCGATTCAAACATCACTACAAAATGGCATAGTCAATGTATAGGGCCCTATATTGTGATTAGGGAGGACATGCGGACACAGCCAACATCTAGAGAAAGTTGCTGACCACAACATGCTGACCACTGAGCCAATCAGCAGCGAGCTTGTTGAACATACTGGAGAGAACGGCAAATCCATTCCAGGATGGAGGGGCGGGTAGCCTAAAGCCATAATGTGTGGGTAAAGAAACTGTCAATCATCCCAACATAGGGGTGGAACAAGGTGATATGGATTAAAGGAGGCCTTTACCTTAATATCTTGTGTTATGGAGCAAATATCAACATAAAAAATCAGGAATATTAAGAGCATGTTCAAACAAAGATGAAAAAGCCACAATGATTACTGTGGCAAAATTAGTGACTTAGTAATTGGTGCTGATTTTTCAATGGCAGTCAATGGGAGCCATGGCTTGATGGAGCCAACAGCTGCTTCCTATATGGATTCAAACACATATAAGTGGGCTTACTATGTCCACTTCTTCTACAGTCATTGTTATTACTGCAAAGTGAATCTATTTCCCTAAATAAATTATGAATATTGACAATGGGCTACGCAAGTGAGTATGCGCTTTAAGCATAATGTTGTACTACAGTATCTCTATGTTTACAGTAAGTGTAATTGGATGCTTTATAGTACTGATTATCTTTATTATTAATTAATGAATTATTATTAATTAAATTGTCTTTTTTAAATGTGTTTATTTAAATACAATTTCTCTGTCTCCCGGGTAATTTAAATGCATACTTCAGTTCTGCTAAAATTTTACATTAATGTATGTGTCTTTCAGATTATGTATATGTATTACCTTCTCGGTTGGAAGGGCTACATCATCAAGAACCCTCAGAAAATCACAGTAAGACTTTTGAAAAATGTGTGCGTATTAATATCACACAGTGTCTGTGTAAAATATTTAAACATGTAAAATATCCAACCTGTTTCGTCCAGCGCCAGAATAACCCCTGTAGAGCCAGTTTGATCTCCTTGGATGGTGAGATTTTTCTGTTGCCTCAGTACGATAATGACAACAAGAGAAAATTCATTTCAGATGACAACACCTATATCTTGGCACTGGATGGAGACACTGACTTCCATCCTAAAGCTGTTATTCTACTTGTAGACAGGTCAGTGACAGACAACTAATTTATTTCTACCATCATTGGTCAAGACTGACAACTTGTTTTTCAGAGTTTTCTGTATCTAAAACATTTTTAAATGCAGTAATTAAACATGGTTTTAATTGACAGGTTGAGGATGTATGAAAATGTAGGTGCAGCATGTGGTAGAATCCATCCTACTGGTATGGGTAAGTACACACTTTTTAAAATGTCAAACTATTTTATATGTTGGCTGCTAACCGTCAGGCAGTCTCCCATCCCATCAGCCGTTGTGGAAGACCAGGGGATGCTAGAATCACCCACTGAGGTTGCACAAACCAGTCTTAGTGTCGACCTGAAGTAAAGTGAAAGGTTTGGGAAGGGCATCTGGTGTAAAAGTTGTGCCAAATCAGTCATGTGGATCAAATGGTTTATGGCAACCCCTAACTGGAGCAGCAGAAAGGAAGAAAAAAAAAACAATTTCTATGTGTTTGCACCTCATTTTTATGCTTAAATTGTTGACATGTTTCCTTTCTTGCATTATGTAAGGTACTTTGAATTTCCATTTTGTACAAAATGTGCTGCACAAATAAACCTGCCTTTGTCTTAGGCAGGAGATCATTGAGGGCATCAGCCCCATATATTTTGAGCTTAGCCTTGAATAAATTAAGGAAAATATTTATGGAACCCCGTGAAGTCTCCAAAATTAAATAAATAAATAGGACATCATAAAAATAACAAATTATTTTAAGAAAAATACACATTATTTAAATGAACATACACAATTTTATAATATGACCATGAAATTGTAAAATATGCGGTGGTGTGGATTGGACAATAAAGAGAAATGTCCCACTATACCTCAGTTCAGCCAACATCCCTACAGAACATTGTAGCTCGAGTGGTTTACACCATGAGATCAAACAGTTAACACATAGAATAAGGAAGACACCGGTTCTGGTTTAAAGACAAATAAACCTTGAAGCAGTCACATTTACCGACATTATAGACTTTTTCACACTGTTACATCTGGGAATTTTACATACTGATCATTTCAGAAGTTGGAGCATGTTCAAGATTGTCAGGTACTAACTACACAAGGATTTTAAAGGACTGCAATCTTCTACATGCCCACATGATGGCGCTGTAGGGATCATCACATTGAGATCACCATTCAAACCAAGTCTGCCAAATAATTTTTTCAACTCTACAGCAGGTGCCACTATAGTATCAGGCTTCAATATTGTTTACATGCGGTCATAGGGAGTGTCAGTGGCTAGGTTTACATTGAATATTGACCTTTACATCAGTAAACCTGGCTCTAGATTCAACAGTTGTAGTTACATAAGTAGCCACATGAGGGCATGACAGCTGTCAATTTTTAGTATGTTCAGAATGTCAGCACAAGTCAGCTATGTACCAGATTTCACAACTGTGCCCATTATAGTTTTTGAGATATAAAAGTGAAAACATAATTCTTACTTGTAGTTCCCCCTAGTGCCTAGGTCACTAACAGGCGGACCGCGGTCCGGGTGCGGACCCAAAAGCTGCCCCATACGGACCCGGAACTACAGCCAAAAGAGAAGGTTATGATTTAAAACCTAATGGGGCGCTTTTATTTCCACTGGCTTTTGTAGACTTTACGGTAGTGGAAACGCACAGACCAATTGCATGCGAGTTGAGCCATCCCACGTGATACCACTCAGCCAATCAAGTCTGTGCATTCCAGGCGGTAAACATTACGACTCTCTACAGTGTAAACAGAGGTAGAGGCAAGTTACACATGTAAAGACGGTACAAAGAAAAAGAAAAAAGGAGATACATGTAGAAAACAAAGGGAATGAAACAGGCGAGTGAGACAGAGAAAGAGAGAAATAAGGAACAAATGGCGCCCCCCAAAAAAAGAAAAGTGAACAGCGAAAATAGAGCATTTAATCCGGAATGGACAGACTCATTTCTGTTCATACATCTTACTGGGAACACTAAACCAGTGTGTCTCTAATGTTCAGAAACCGTGGCACTTATTAAAAGTGCCAATGTGAAGACACAACATAAAGATTATGAATTCATTTGATTTGACAGTCAGGTATTGATTACATGCAGATGTTGATAAAACTACTAGGCTACTTAAATCTATATCACACTAACTAGTTAGACATTATGATCTTCCGGACCTTTGCTTGAAGAAATTTTCTCTAACTGGACCTCTTTAAATTTTAGTTGAATAACCCTGCTCTACAGCATGGCTGGGAGTAGAAATCCTGCAACTACTTAACAGGTTTGGTTTGCATAGCTAATTTTATTCAGAAGTTATGCCATTGGAATTCTAAATATCTGCACACTTAATATTAAATGGCTAACAACAGGAATTTTCAAGAGTGGGTGGGACCATTGTTTTCAGGGGCATCCAAATAGGGTGTGTACCAGTTTGTAAGGAGTTTGCATGAACTATGCACTAAAGGGAAAGGTAAAAGTGTTTCACGAAAAATTCAATATAGCAGAAAATCTAGTCAGACGGAAGTGGATGGTCCCAATTAGAAAAAGTTGCAGAATGATCCAAGGAACGCATGGAAACAAAGATTTTAGTGAGGCACTCACTAGCACTGGCCACATGGGGAGTGCTGTAGAGATCATTTTCCAGTATGTGAAGCACTTTGCCAGAGTATCTATGTACAAAGTTTCATCACTGTAGCCTATACAGTTTTTTAGAAAAAGTTTTTGTGCACACTTCCATAGACCGTCATTCAATAATAATAATAATAATAATAATAATACTATTCATATAAAATCAACTATTAGAAATATCAGCATTAAAAGTAAGACCACACTTCTCTTCAATATGCATAACATTTTAGAGTTGGAAGCATGTTTTTAGCTGTAAGCGTGTAGGAATATTTCTTGATTTCAGCAATCGCACTAATAAAAACTGCTGCAATTTAATGAAACTAGACGATGCAATTTCTGAAGAAATTGCGTTGGGATTGCTGACTACTGCAAAATTCTAAGGCAAATTTTGTTGTTGGCTGCTAAACAGCTGAAGCATGTTTTGAATTGCCTGACACAGTTGGAATAATCGAGAACTATGAACTATGAATTCCTTCTCACTTTTTGGGTTTTAAGCAGGAGGTGTCAGAAAAGTTACCTTTGTAGTGAGGGGTCTTTCAGGACTTTTAATTTGAGAAAATGCTATAAAGAGCTTTTATTTTGAAAGGACAAAGTGCTACAGGAAACTCATGGGACCTTATACTAGAATCTGAACTTTATTTTGAATATTCATCATACTTTACAAAAATGTAATATCTCAAACCTGGCCTGCTTCGAGAGACACCATGGCTGACATTTAAAACAACCTTTAAAACAAGCTTTTATTTTGAAATAATCCTAAACAAAGGCTTTTATTTTGAAAGCACAAGATGCTGTGCTGCATTGAGTTGACCTTCAACTAAAAGCTTAGTCTTAAGTTTAAATAGTCACTATACTTTGAACAGTATTTGAGTGTTCATTATACTTGAGAAAGGTTCAGTCACTTGCTCTAAATAACTGTAGACTCTTATTGTGAAAGTGCTGTCATGTCCTGCTTCGAGAAGACAACATGGCTGACAACACCGAGAATGGTCCCCATGTCTAACAGCAGTGGACATTAGGCAGCCAGTCAGTCTAATTACCAACCACAGGCAGCTGTGGTGAACAATGTTTATATATACAATGCGTTCAGAAAGTATTCAATGCAACCACAAGGGGGCACAATCCAGTGTCTTCATGTGCCGGTCACAAGTCTGGGTAAATGCAGAGGGTTGTGTCAGGAAAGGCATCCGATGTAAAATTTAAGTTAAATCAAACATGCGAATACCAAAGATGATTCACTGTGGCGACCCCTGAAGGGAGCAACAGAAAGGAAAAGAAGAAGATTCAGAAAGTATTCAGACCCTGTTAATTTTTTTTCAATTCAATTCAATTCAATTTTATTTGTATAGCGCCAAATCACAATACAAATCATCTCAAGGCACTTTACAAAAACTAAAACTAAAAACCCAACAATTCCCTTATGAGCAAGCACTTGGCGACAGTGGAGAGGAAAAAACTCCCTTTAACGGAAGAAAAAAACCTCCAGCAGAACCGGGCTCAGTTTGGGCGGCCATCTGCCTCGACCGGTTGGGGTGAGTGGATAGAGCAGAGAGAAAAGAACAGCAACAATAAACAACAGACACTGCAAGTTGGTGGGGCCAGTAACTGCACATCAGCGATAAACAGCTCCAGGACCAGGGACACCTGCAGAAGGTACAGAGAGAGAGAGAGAGAGAGAGGGAGGGAGGGAGAGAGCACAAACTAGGGGAGAGAGAGAGCACAAGGTTAGTAACATTCAATGGTGGAATATACATGAGGTCGGAGAGAAGGGGGAGGGGGGGGGCGGGTAGGGTAGGGGAGCTCAGTGCACCAATGGTCCTCGGGCAGTCTAGGCCTATAGCAGCATAACTAACTAAGGGATGGTTCAGGGTTGCCTGAAGCCAGCCCTAACTATATGCTTTGTCAAAGAGGAAGGTTTTAAGTCTAGCCTTAAAAGTACAGAGAGTGTCTGCCTCCTGAACCCAGGCTGAGAGCTGGTTCCACAGGAGAGGAGCTTGATAGCTAAAGGCTCTGCCTCCCATTCTGCTTTTGAGAACTCTGGGAACCACAAGTAGGCCTGCACTCTGAGAGCGAAGTGGTCTATTGGGATAATATGGTACTATGAGGTCTTTAAGGTATGAAGGAGCTTGATTATGAAGGGATTTGTATGTGAGAAGAAGGATTTTAAATTCTATTCTATATTTTACAGGGAGCCAATGAAGAGAAGCCAATATAGGAGAAATATGATCTCTCTTGCTAGTTCGTGTCAGGACTCTGGCTGCGGCATTCTGGATTAATTGGAGGCTTTTTATTAAGATATTAGGACATCCAGATAGTAATGAGTTACAGTAATCTAGCCTTGAGGAAACAAACGCATGGACTAGTTTTTCTGCATCATTTTGAGACAGGGTGTTCCTAATTTTGGAAATGTTGCGCAGGTGAAAGAATGCAGTTCTAGAAATTTGTTTTATGTGTGAGTTAAAGGACATGTCCTGGTCAAAAATAACTCCAAGGTTTTTTACAGTAGTGCTGGAGGCCAGGGCTATGCCATCTAGAGTAGCTATAATTTTAGAAAAGTTATTTCTGAGATTTTTAGGCCCAAATATAATGACTTCTGTTTTCTCCGAGTTTAAAAGTAAAAAGTTACTGGTCATCCAAGCCTTTATGTCAGTTAGACAGGCTTGAAGTCTGGTTAACTGATTTGTGTTAACAGGTTTAATAGATTGATATAACTGAGTGTCATCCGCATAGCAGTGGTAATTAATAGAGTGCTTCCTAATGATATATCCTAAAGGAAGCATGTACAGGGTGAACAGAATCGGTCCTAGCACAGAACCTTGTGGAACTCCATAACTAACTTTTGTTCGTGTGGAAGGTTCATCATGGACATGAACAAACTGGAATCTGTCCGATAAATAGGATTGGAACCACTTTAACGCTGTTCCTCTGATACCAATCACATGCTCCAGTCTCTGTAATAAGATGTTGTGGTCAATGGTGTCGAATGCTGCACTAAGGTCTAGGAGGACAAGTATCGAAACAAGTCCATTATCTGAGGCTAAGAGAAGATCGTTGGTAACTTTCAACAGTGCTGTTTCTGTACTATGATGTGCTCTAAATCCTGATTGGAAATCTTCAAATAGTTCATTCCTGTGTAAGTGGTCTGATAGCTGCTTAGCAACAGCTTTTTCTAGGATTTTAGAAATAAATGGCAGGTTGGATATTGGTCTATAATTAGCCAAGACACCTGGATCAAGACTAGGCTTTTTGAGTAAAGGTTTGATTACTGCAGTCTTAAAGGCCTGTGGTACGTAGCCTGATACTAGAGATAAATTTACCAAGTCCAATAAAGATGAGTTCATTAATGGCAGGGTGCCTTTAAGCAGTCTAGTCGGGATGGGGTCCAAGAGACACGTTGATGATTTCGATGAAGCAACTACTGATGTAAATTCAGAGAGATCTATAGGAGAGAAGCAGTCTAAACATAACTGAGGTCCTACAGATGATTCAAGAGCTACTGTAGTAAAAGATTCATTTATTGCAGGTATAGGAAGCATCTGCTGAATTTTATCTCTAATAGTTGTGATTTTATTTGTAAAGAAACTCATAAATTCATCACTGCTGAGAGCTAAGGGAACACTGGGCTCAACGGAGCTGTGACTTTTTGTCAGCCTGGCTACAGTGCTGAAAAGAAACCTGGGATTGTTCTTATTTTCCTCGATTAGTGATGAATAGTATGCAGTTCTGGCTTTACGGAGAGCTTTTTTATATGTTAGTAGACTGTTTTTCCAGGCTAGAAAAATTTCCTCTAAGTTTGTGGAACGCCACTTCCTTTCCAGCCTTCGTGATGCCTGCTTTAAGGTACGAACATGTAAATTATACCATGGGGCTAGTCTTCTCTGAATCACTAACTTCTTTTTCAGAGGGGCTACAGAATCAAGCATTTCACGCAGTGAGGTTACAGCGCTGTCAACAACATGATCAATTTGGTAGGGAGTAGGATTAAGGCAGCTGCCCTCCATTATGTTTATACTTGGCATAGATGTAAATAAAGATGGAATCATTTTCTTAAATTTATTAACAGCGTTGTCAGATAAACATCTGCTGTAGTGGAATTTTCTTCCAGACGCTGCATGATCCATCATTTTAAATTCGAAAGTTATTAAAGAATGATCTGACAAAACAGGATTTGGGGGGAAAATTATTAGATGTTCAATTTCGATGCCATAGGTCAGAACAAGATCAAGGGTGTGATTAAAACAGTGGGTGGGTTTATTAACGTTTTGAATGAAACCAATTGAATCTAATATAGAATTAAATGCAATGCTGAGGCTGTTATTTTCAACATCTACATGAATGTTATAATCTCCCACTATAATGACTTTATCTGATCTAAGCACTAAATCAGACAGGAAGTCAGGGAATTCAGTTAAAAACTCTGAGTAAGGAACAGGTGGACGGTACAAAATGACAAGTAGAACTGGTTTTTGTGTTTTCCAGTTTGTATGTGAGAGACTAAGAGTGAGGCTCTCAAATGAGTTATAACTATTCTGAGGATGAAAGTTTAATAATAAGTTTGACTGGAAAGCCCAGTCAAAAATTTTTCAATTTTGTTATGTTGCATCATGGTACTACAATTGTTTAAATTCATTTTTTTCTCATTAATTCACACTCAACACCCCATAATGACGAAGTGAAAACAGAATTTTAGAAATTGTTCTATTAAAAAGAAAAAAATCACATTTCGTAAGTATTTAGACCCTTTACTCAGTACTTAGTTGAAGCACCTTTGGCAGCCATCTGTACTTTGCTCCACTCAGCTTTGCCTCAACCCTGACCAGTCTCCCAGTTCCTGCTGCTGAAAAACACCCCCACAGCATTATGCTGGCACCACCATGCTTCACTGTTGGGATGGTATTGGGCAGCTGATGAGATGTACCTGGTTTCCTCCAAACATAATTTTTAGATGTGAGGCCAAACCGTTCAATGTTGGTTTCATCAGACCAGAGAATCTTGTTCCTCAGAGTTTGAGAGTATTTCAGGTGCTTTATTGCAAACTTCAAGTGGGCTTTCATGTGTTTTGCACAGAGGCTTCCGTCTAGCCATTCTACCATAAAGTCTAGATTAGTTGAAGGCTGCAGTGATGGTTATCCTTCTGGAGCTTTGTCCCATCTCCACAAAGGATCTCTGAAGTTTAGTCAGAGTGACCATCAGGTTCTTGGTCCCCACTTTTACTAATGCCCTTCTTCCATGACTACTCAGCAAACCAGGATTTTTCAGCTCTTGGAGGAGTCCTGGTTTGCCAAACATCTTCCATTTGAATATTATGGAGGTCACTGTGCTCCTGGGAACCTTCAGTGGAGCAGAAACCTTTGCAGCTTCAGTGCAGCCCTGTGCCTATTAACAATCCTGTCTCTGAGCTCTACAGGCAGTTCCTTTGACCTCATGGCTTGGTTTCTGCTCTGGTTCATTATCAGCTGTGAGGCCTTCTATAGAGAGGTGTGTGCCTTTCCAAATCATGTCCAATCAATTTAATTTACCAAAGGTGGACTCCAATCAAGGTGTAGAAACATCTCAGCAATGATCAAGAGAAATAGGTTTCTGAGCTAATTTTCATGTGTTGTTGAAGACAACCATTATACATTTACAAACATTTTTTAAAATTCTGTTTTCACTTTGTCATTAATGGGCAATGAGTGTAGATTATTGAGAAAAAAACTAATCAAAAGAATTGTAGAATCAAGCTGGAACATAAAAAATGCATAAGTAAAAGGGGTCTGAATACTTTCTGAATGCACGCTATATTTATTTTGTTTCAGTGCATTAACGTAAATTTCTAACTAGTTGTATATTTACTTTTTTCTTCTGGTAAATGGATGGCAGAATAGACACAGCAAAGGTGTATTGTTGCCCTCTATTGTTAGTAAGCACAACCCATTTGTTGTGTGCCTTGCCACTGGTGACTCTAAGCTGCAGTAAACTGAATTAGTGTCATGACTATTGCAAACGTTCTGGCAAGTCTGGTCCTATTTGTTATCAGATTTGGTTATTATGATTTCATACTGTCGTGGAAATTTCATTAAGTTTGAGAGTTGCTAATTCTCAGAAATAAGTGATGAAGCATCTCAGGTTTAATCACGGGTGCCCGGAGAGAAGTCTTTACAGAATTCTCTGTTGTTCTGTTGCAGATTCAGGGTTATATAGGTTGACAAAAAGGGGTGGACTCATATTGGAAAAAGACCCCACATGTTTGTCCAGGTGTCCTCTACCATCAGGCCTTTACCAGCACTAAAACAAATTGTTGGCAGTTATTTACAAGCCTCTGAACCACAAAACACTACACCAATAAAACACTAGACCCCTAAAAACCAAATACCATGCATTCTTTAGCCCAATCTATTGAAGTGACCCTTTGACCCCCTGTTCCATGCTGTGTAAAACCCCCAAAATACAAAGCCTCTACAAACTAATGGCATCATACAAGGTGAGCAGTATGAAATTAAAAGAGGCTGGATTGACCACATCTATTTTATCAGGCACCTCAAAACACACCCAGACAAGTCAGTCAGTCGACACTTGGTTTAGCTCAACATCAGCTATCTAATGTTAGCTTGTTACTAGCTTTGTAGAGCTATATTGTCTGCAAGTATTGTTCTTTTCAACCATGAGACTGAAGACTTGACTTGCACTTGTGACCAGAGACTTGAGACTTGACTTGAACTTCCAACAAATTTATTTGTGAGCATCTCTGCTCTCTCCTGTTTACCTTCCTCCCACATCCTTGTGCGCTGCTTTTGGCATCCCTTCTGTCATCCATTGGCATCAAAAGACACTGAGAGTGTGGTCTCCATACCTGGCTTGCATCAGTCTTCATAGTTGTTGTCCATGTGGGTGGTGGAATCAGGGACCATCACAGGAGGACTGCATGGGCATGGTGTGAGAAGATCGTAATTGCAAATAATGCTGCTGTAGAGACCAAGAGCATGAACCCTTGGAGGACAGGAAAGTGCAGAAATGCTGACCACAAACCAGTCTGCAAACTGGAGCATGGACTGAGAGGCCCCAAGAAGCTCCTGTAACACTGTCAAATCCACAGCAGTTTGATATTTAACACCAAAAAAGACCTTACAACTTGATGTGTGTCTCTGTGTCAGCATCTCAGGGCTTGAGGTCCCATCATGGCTACATGAATGCCACATTTAAAGTGTTTATTTTCATTTCTGCAGATCATCTCTAATTTCTCTGCCCCTTTGTTTCTTCACTTTGTCTCCATGACTACATGAATTTGCTCCCCACCCTGTATGCCATCCCAGGTCCTATGGTGTGGTACCAGAAGTTTGAATATGCAGTTGGCCATTGGCTACAGAAGACAGCAGAGCATGTATTTGGCTCTGTGCTGTGCAGTCCAGGGTGTTTCAGCTTGTTTAGAGGGTCTGCTTTAATGGATGATAATGTTTTAAAGAGATACACGACAACTGCTACAAGAGCTGCGGAATATGTGCAATATGATCAAGGTTGGCACACATTTTAGATTCAGTTTTGTCTGTTCATGTTTCTCCTTCCTGTTCACATGCATTTTACATACATCTTTTTGCCTTGTTTGTGCATGTTCACCTTTCTAGGGGAGGATCGTTGGCTGTGTACTTTGTTACTGCAACAAGGATGGCGTGTTGAATACAATGCTGCATCAGATGCATACACCAACTCACCACAGGAGTTCAAAGAGTTTTACAACCAGAGGAGACGATGGGGACCCTCTACCCTGGCCAATACATTGGACCTTCTGCACAGGTTTTATTTATATTTCTATATAAACATGAAATCAAAGGTTGACATATTTAATCTTTATTTTTATTTGGAATGTAGTTACTTCTACATATATTTCCTCAGTCTGTTGATTACTACAAAATGTACATTATATTGATATTAGCTCTTGTGGTTGTGGTTCTGAATTGCAGTGGCGCTGAGACAGTGAAGAGAAACTCGTCCATCTCCAGGCTTTACATTCTCTACCAGATGTTCACAGTTGGTTCCTCTATCTTGGGGCCAGCATCTGTGACTCTCATGATAGCAGGTTGGTGCAGGTCTACTTGGCTAACGTTAGGCCATATTGGTGGTCATTTAATTCTAAGATTTTCATCTATGTTTCCCTCACTGGTATCTTTTCATTGCAAAAACTTTTTAACTTACATAAGATGTCTGTTCCTCCTATCCTTAATGTGAAGCAGTAAAGGAGCATGTCAAGCTGTAACAGACTTTTGTGAAGGATGCGCTCGTATATACTCAGCTACAGATCCTTCATGCAGTCCTTACTCTTCAGCAAAATAAAAGCAACATCTGACTGCTGACATCTTTCTGCCATGGTGTCCCTGTTTCAGCCCTCTTAACTCTTTTCATAATTTTTAAGAAAAGTCTTATTTTTGTCCAGAATTCAGCAATATATGGCCATTCTGCCAATAGTTCCACATCTATTTGTGTGGACAAAGACCACAATGCCAATGCCAATATCCATGCCACTCAGTGTTACAAACAACTAAAAGAACTGTCATATAAGAAGTGCCTTCCATTTCCATCACAAAAACATCCAGGTCAGCTTACAATATTTTTGTTCTTTTGTTTCTTTTTGTTATTTTGTTTTTCTCTTTATTATTATTATTATTTTTATTATTACACCATTTTCAGGCACCTATCTCACCCTACATTATTAGAGAAATGAGTAGAAATTAACTCAAAAATTCTGATAATTACAAATTCTGTCACCTCATCCAACTTGATGAGGAGATGGTTGTCTTAATTTTCCCCATTGAAATGAATGGACGGAATGTTCAGAGGCTAAGAGTGGTGACATCATCAGCTAGAGTGGGAGAAGCTGTTAAGTTTATCTAAAAATTTTCTCTCTAATTACTATTTTTACCTCCTCATAAACCTTTTTCTCATCAGTGGTAGATAGATTTGTCTGGGTTTAGAAAATGTAACCATCAAAACCACAAGACTTACACATTTTTTTTGTTCCGAGCCTTAAGTGAACAGGAACCACTCAATTGCCCCATTCACTTTTGAGCGGGAAAGCTGAGATTTTGTAAATTTTTGGCACAGACAGACACGTTTTTCAATTACACGCTTGCTCACATGTCTTGACAACATTAAAGCCTGGATGGTGTTCAATTTTCTTCACTTTAATGATGCAAAGACGGAAGTAATGCTGGTTGGCTCTAGTGCTTCCAGTGAATATTCCGGTGTTAATCTGGGTCCCTTGACATCACATCTTAGACCACTGGTCACTAATTTAGGCTTCAAAATGGACGCAGATCTTAAATTTGATAAGCAAATTGGTGCTGTGGTAAAATCCAGTTTTTTCCATTTAAGGCGTTTGGCAAAACTACGACCACTAGTGTCAAGGCAGCACTTTGAGTTAGTAATCCATGCCTTTGTTACATCATGCCTTGACTATTGTATGCTCTGTATGTTGGGGTTAGTCAGGCATCCCTTTCACATCTCCAGCTGGTCCAAAATGCAGCAGCTCGTCTTTTAACTGGAATGCGAAAAAACTAGCACATCATACCAATCCTGGCTGCACTCCATTGGCTGCCAATGTCTTTTAGGGTTCATTTTAAGATTTTATTATTTGTTTTTAAATCTTTAAATGGCCTTTCCCCATCTTATCTTACTGAACTCCTTCACCCTTATACTCCTAGCCGCTCTCTTAGATCAGCCAACCTCCTGCTTCTTGATGTGCCAAAAACGAGGAGGAAGCTCCGTGGAGCGTTCTCTATTGCTGCCCCGAGGCGGTGGAACAATTTGCGATTGCACATAAGACAACCCCCTACATTACCCATGTTCAAAGTACAACTTAAAACCTATTTGTATACCCAAGCCTTTGGACCGGCGTGATGGATTGATTATGGACTGTTTTTTTACTGTTTTTATTTTTTATAAAACTTTTAACCTATTTTTATAATTTTTATTTATTCTTGTTTTATGTTTATTTGTTTTTGTGTTTGTTTTGGTGTACGGCACTTTGTGTCAGCTCTTGCTGTTCTTAAAGCAACTAGAAACTATTAACTATTAACTAAGAAACTATTATTATAATTACTAACACCTCCCTTATGTTTAGACTGCTTCTTTCCCTTAGATCTCTCTGAATTTATGTCAACAGTTGCTTCATCTAAATCATCAACATGTCTCTTAGACCCCATCCCTACTAGACTACACAAAGACACCTTGCCATTAATCAGCTCATCTTTATTAGGTAAATCTAGTATCAGGCTACATACCTTAGGCTTTTAAGACTGCAGTAATCAAACTTCTACTCAAAAAGCCCAGTCTTGATAGACCAATACCCAACCTACTATTTATTTTTAAAATCCTTGAAAAAGCTGTTGCTAAGCAGCTATGTGACCACTTAAATAGAAATGAACTAGTTAAAGATTTTCAATCAGGATTTAGAGCATCTCATGGTACAGAAACATCACCATTAAAAGTCACCAACAATCCTTTGTTACCCTCAGGTAGTTGTCCTGCTAGACCTTAGTGCTGCATTTGACACACTCAACCACAGCATCTTATTACAAAGGCTGGAGCATGTGATTGGAATCAAGGGAACAGCTTTAAAGTGGTTCCAGTCTTATTTATCGGACAGATTCCAATTTGTTTATGTTCATGATGAACCTTCCACGTGCACAACAGATAGTTACCGAGTTCCACAAGGTTCTGTGCTAGGACCAGTTCTCTTCACCTTATACATGCTTCCATTAAGCAATGCTATTAGGAAGTACTCTGTTAATTACAATTGTTATGCAGATGACACTCAGCTGCTCAGACTGCAAGCATAGGCCATAAAGGCCTGGATGACTAGTAACTTTCTACTTTTAAATTCAGAGAAAACAGAAGTTATTGTATTTGGGCCTAAAAACCTCAGAAACAGTTTTTCTAACAACATAGCTACTTTGGATGGTGTAGCAATACTGTGAAAATCCTTGGGGTTATTTTTGACCAAGATATGTCCTTTAATTCACACATAAAACAAATCTCTAGATCTGCCTTCTTTCACTTGCGCAATATTGCCAAAATTAGAAGAATCCTGTCTCAAAATGATGAAAAACTAGTTCATGCATTTCTTACTTCAACACTAGATTACTGTAACTCATTACTATCTGGATGTCCCAGTAACTTCATTAAAAGCCTCCAGTTAATTCAGGATGCTGCAGCCAGAGTTCTGTCAGCGTGTCCGTTTATTGGAAATTAGCAGAGGAGAAATTCTTTTGGTTCACACACGAGTTTTAATTGTGATTCCAAACTCTTGTACAAGGACCCCTTCCTGGTCAGAAAATCGCAGTCTGCAAGCAGTTAGCTGCAACCAGCTTCGCAGGAAAGAGATGCAAAACAAAGGAAAACATGACATTAGATGTTAGCCAAAAATAACATCTCATTGGTTAACTACAGGTGGGGGAAGTCGCGGTTTTAGACTTGACTCAGTCCTGGCCTCTTGGTACTTGCCTCCTCCAATCCCTGGGGGCCAGCGCCCTGTTTTGAGAATCTAGGAAGTTAGAAGCTTCAGTCTTATCTGTCATTCCTAGTCTTATCTGTCCCTCCCAACTCCAGGTTTGGGTTCAGTAGGCAGACACTCTGTACTTTTAAGGCTAGACTTAAAACCTTCCTTTTTGACAAAGCATATAGTTAAAGCTGATTTAGATAACCCTGAACAATCCCTTAATTATGCTGCTATAGGCCTACACTGCTGGAGGTCTTTCCATCAATGCACTGAGCTCCCCAACCCTCCTCTTCTCCAACCTCACATGTATATGCCACCATTGAATGTCACTAACTTTGTGCTGTCTCCTGAAGTCTGTGCTCTCTCTGGAGCTGTATATTGCTGATGTGCAATTTATTGGCCCCACCAACCTGCAGTGTCAGTTTGTTTTTTATTGTTGCTGTTCTTATCTCTCTGCTCTATCCACTCACCCCAACCGGTCAAGGCAGATGGCCGCCCAAACTGAGCCCAGTTCTGCTGGAGGTTTTTTCCATTGCAGTTCTTTCCTCTCTCCCTGTCACCAAGTGCTTGCTCATTAGGGATTTGTTGGGTTTCTGTTTTTGTTTTTGTCTTTTTTTTTAAGTGCCTTGAAATGTTTGTATTGTGATTTGGCACTATACAAATAAAATGAATTGAACTGAATTGAAATTGAATTGAATTCCTTATTTACTTCCCTCTTTCTCTCCATCTTTTCTTGGCAGGTGCATTCCAATTCATCTTTGACCTTGCTGGAACACTCTCCATCATCATCGCAAGCATTCCTCCTGTCTTTTACATCATTGTCTGTTTTGTGGCCAAGCCTAATAACCAAATAACAATTGCAGGCATAATGAGTGTTCTGTACGCATTCCTCATGACAGCATCCTTCTTTTCCATCATTGGTGAGTAGAAACTCTTGTTTGTGAAGGTTTTTAGTAAATGTATTTTAAATGTACATATACACAACACCTTCCCCTTTTAGGTGACATGATTATTCAAGGAACCTTCCTGACCCCTACTGGCTTGTTTTTGGTTTCTATGACAATCATGTACTTGATGACAGCTCTCCTACATCCAGAGGAGTTTGGTATGATTACATTGTTTCATTCTAAACATTATCTTCCACAAATTATGTTACAATAATAGTTTTAAAGTTAAATAATGTTAAAAGTTTAAAGTAATGTTATTTTATGTTATTTTCTTCTACAGGGATGATTGTATATGGTCTGATGTATTTCATCTGTATCCCTAGTGGATACCTCCTACTGACCATCTATTCACTGGTTAACATGCACATTGTGTCCTGGGGCACAAGGGAATCTAACAAGTAAAGCACTGATAATTATTAGAGGGATTTAGGGGAACCTCTGGCTGCAAACTGTGATTCTCATTATTGTTTCGTCTCTTAATTGCTTCATTTTAAATTTGTGGTGTTATTAGAAATAAGCAGCTAATCCAATAATTTGGGAATCTAATCGTCAGTTAATTTTAACAAAATCAACTGTGTAATTAACTGACTTCTGGTTTTAGGTCTAATGTTAGTAGGTAATATTACCTGTTACTACTATGGTTGTGTTACTGTAATGAGTTTAGTATTGTTAAATAAAATTTAGCATTTTGTCTAACAGTTCAAGTGAAAATGGGACAGGACGTGGTGTCTGTCAGCTATAATAATTCCCTCCCAGACACTCTGCTACATACAGCTGTTTTGTAGTTATTCCAGTTTCTCTACTTTGTGTTTTCTAAATAAGGTCCATAAATTTATCCTGCCTACCACCTACGAAACGTTTTAAGAAGCATTTTTTGAAGTGCGAATAGTAACAGCAACTGAAAAAAACTTTACAGGCCTTGCTCAACTCTCCAACTCTGAAAATTAACAAAACACATAAAATTAAATAATTATTTTCATTTATGCCATTGTGTCTGTATATTTTTTCTGACTGTACATCCTATGTTATCTGTTAGAGGAGAAGGAGAAGTGAAGAAGAACCATAATATTCTGTGTGACAAAAACTGTAGAGTCTGCTGCTGGGACATGAAACTACAGGTACTGTTAGCGTTACCAAAGAGCTACTAACAAGCTACCCCAGTGGATAGACCAATTGATGCATGGATTAATTTTATCCTGTTGCTTTACAGATAACACAGGAGACAGAGAATCTCATGCTTCATCATATCACAGGTCAAATTATACAGCAAACACATTTTGTTCCAAACACTGAACAGGAAATAACTCAACAGCCAGCCTCAGCACTGGAACCTCAAGTCAAATTCAAGACCAACAATGACGATGTGGAAGGAGGCAAGAAACAGAAACTTCCTGCCATCAAACCAAATAGGAAAGTGGCAAAAGGCAACGATGCAGCTTCCACTGACAGGTATTCATGATTCAATTTGGTTACTAAATATTTTGGTCAATCTGTCAGAAAAACTATTACTATGGCTAATAAGTAAATTAGCTGCTTGTTCAAAGTGTCACTCATGATAACACAGACCTGTGTCTACATACTGCTGACATAAACTGAACTGAGGATATGTGGTTGTTACTTATTTTGAAAATATTAGATTATCTTCCATCTTTGCAGAAAAATAAGTAACATGTACAATGACAGTGAAATCGACACTACTGAAAATTTACCAAAATGTGTGTTGGTGTACAGTGATGACAGTGTTGAAAAAGAGTGTATATCATTGAGTCTATCCAGTGAAGACGATTGTGACTTTATGATTGACGACCTAGAAGAAACAGAGGAGCTTCCTGTCAGTGGTGAGAGACACTATAAGTGTATATTTGTATATATTGTAATCATACAATTCCTTGTGTAGAAAAAAGTATGCATAGCATATTATAATCTGTGTGTGTATAGACTGGGTGACCCCGGTGAAAGAAGAGTTTCTGAAAAAGCTGACATATGCCAACATGAAGAGAAATCTAAAAGAACAAATACGGTAAATAATTAACTCTACACAAAGAAATGTTTGTTCGTAAATGCAAGATTTTTGTCACAGTATCTACAAAAGCTGGAAATAATTGCATTCAATGTCACTGAAAAATGAATAAACTAGATTGTATCCATTTCTATTTATTTGCAAATTATTGCTAACACATGGGCTTTAGACATGTTTATTATTCCGTATACAGTGCATGAATGGTATGTGTGTGTGTGTGTGTGTGTGTGTGTGTGTGTGTAAAGGCATGCTGTAAATTATAAGAAATTTGATGTGCATGTGTGTTATTCAAAATATGTTTCCATATTCATTAGGTTACACAGTTGTATCAGCTAAAACAGTATAACTGCATTTGTTTCATTCTTTTATTCTCTCCTTAGATACACACTTCGCAATAAAAATCAGGATGATGTGTGTGAGGAGTTGGTCCTAATGTTAACAGATACTCTTAATGGAGAGCTAAGTGGAGTGGGGCCTGAAGATATTCTGACAGAAAGCCAGCTGGAGGAGTTGCAACATACCCTGACAGAACAGGTCATTATAATTGATTTGGTTAAACTATTTTAGGCTAACAACGAGCTTGGCAGATAGTGTAGCTGTCCCTCTTAGTTTTATAAACTAGATTGATTGGAAGTGTGGTTAAGATTTATGGAATGAGGATTGGCTTCAGGAGTCAGGTGTAGCTTATGGGAACCTGGCTTGGCTTTAGAGAGAGAGAGAGATGATATTGTGTAACTTTGCTAAATTAATGTCGGACTCCATAGTTTTCTCTGGACCCCTCCCCAATCTGACCAGCGATGACATGTTTAGCCGCATGTCGTCGTTCTGTCGCTGGCTGTCTAGGTGGTGTCCAGCAAACGATGTGGGCTTCATAGCCAATTGGGCCACTTTCTGGGGAAAACCCGGTCTGGTAGCGAGAGATGGCATCCATCCCACTTTGAATGGTGCAGCTCTCATCTCTAGAAATTTGGCCGAGTTTGTTAGCCTGACAATCCAGAGTGGGGACCACAGAGACTCAGTCTAAAACGCCTCTCTGCAGTTTCCTTAGAGCCGCCGCCCCCCTCAAACCACATAGAGACTGTGTCTGCCCCTCGAATATATAAATCAAATATATCAGAAGTTAAAACAAGAGGAGTTATTCATAAAAACCTAATAAAAATTAAGACCACTCCTCTTACTGAACAGAAAAAACAGAACAGTCAGATGTGGATTATTAAATATTAGGTCTCTTTCATCTAAATCTCTGTTAGTAAATGATTTGATAACTGATCACCAAATTGACTTACTCTGTCTTACTGAAATATGGCTACAGCAGGATGAATATGTCAGTCTGAATGAATCAACCCCCCTCAGTCATAAAAATTATCATGTTCCTTGAAGCACAGGTCGAGGTGGAGGAGTAGCTGCGATCTTCCACTCAAACTTATTATTAAACTTTCATTCTCAGAACAGTTATAGCTCATTTGAGAGCCTCACTCTGAGCCTCTCACATCCAAACTGGAAAACACAAAAACCAGTTCTACTTGTCATTGTGTACCATCCACCTGTCCCTTACTCAAGAGTTTTTAACTGAATTTCCAGACTTCCTGTCTGATTTAGTGCTTAGTTCAGATAAAGTCATTATAGTGGGAGATTTTAACATTCATGTAGATGTTGAAAATAAGTCTCAGCACTGCATTTAATTCTATATTACATTCAATTGGTTTCACTAAAAATGTTAATACACCCACCCACTGTTTCAATCACACCCTTGATCTTATTCTGACCTATGGCATCGAAATTGAACATTTAATAGTTTTTCCCCAAAATCCTGTTTTGTCAGATCATTCTTTAATAACTTTTGAATTTAAAATGATGGATCATGCAGCATTTGGAAGAAAATTCCACTACAGCAGATGTTTATCTGACTACGCTGTTAATAAATTTAAGAAAATGATTCCATCTTTATTTACATCTATGCCAAGAATGAACACAGTGGAGGGCAGCTGCCTCAATCCCACTCCCTACCAAATTGATCATATTGTTGACAGTGCTGTAGCCTCACTGCATGAAACGCTTGATACTGTGGCCCCTCTGAAAAAGAAGTTAGTGAATTAGAGGAGATTAGCCCCATGGTATCCATCCATCCATCCATCTTCTATACCCGCTTTTCCTGGTTCAGGGTCACGGGGATCTGCTGGAGCCTATCCCAGCTCTCTCTCGGGTGGAAGGCAGGGGTACACCCTGGACAGGTCACCAGTCTGTCGCAGGGCCACATATAGACACACAAAGACAGACAACCTCACACACTCACACTCACTCCTACGGGCAATTTTAGAGTCACCAATCAACCTAACATGCATGTTTTTTGGACTGTGGGAGGAAACCGGAGTACCCGGAGTAAACCCACGCAAGCACAGGGAGAACATGCAAACTCCACACAGAAAGGCCGGGATGCGAACCCACGACCTTCTTGCTGTGAGGCAACAGTGCTAACCACTCAGCCAGCCCCATGGTATAATTTACATATTTGTACCTTAAAGCAGGCATCACGAAGGCTGGAAAGGAAGTGGCGTTCCACAAATTTAGAGGAAATTTTTCTAGCCTGGAAAAACTATCTATTAACATATAAAAAAGCTCTCTGTAAAGCCAGAACTGCATACTATTCATCACTAATAGAGGAAAATAAGAACAATCCCAGGTTTCTTTTCAGCACTGTAGCCAGGCTGACATAAAGTTGTTAGGCCCCGAGATCTGTTTCCTGTTTTTCCTTGTTTTGGTTAGTTCCTGTCTCGTTCTGTGTTCCTTTCCCAGGCAGCCTTGCTCATTAGTTAGATTGTGTTCACCTGTGTTCAATTGGTTCTTCAGTTCTGTGTATATATACCCCCTGTGTTCCTTTGTTCCCCGTCGGAACATTAGTTACGTTTACTAATGATAACACAAAGTGTGAAGAGCGTTTCTGTCCTGTCTGCCTGTCCGCCGAGTAGCGGAGGATATTTTTGTGTTTGCCTGAGCCCTGGACGATCCAGGGAGAATAAAGTCCGTGTCCCACACTTGGGTCCTCACCACTTCTCTTCCTTCACCACCGACACCACCACGATAGCATAACAAAAGTCACAGCTCTGTTGAGCCCAGTGTTCCCTTAGCTCTCAGCAGTGATGAATTTATGAGTTTCATTGCAAATAAAATCACTATTCATCAACTATTAGAGATAAAATTCAACAGCAATAAATGAGCTACTACAGTAGCTCTTGAATCATCTGTAAGACCTCAGTTATGTTTAGACTATCATAGATCTCTCTGAATTTACATCAGTAGTTGCTTCATCGAAATCATCAGCGTATCTCTTAGACCCCATCCCGACTAGACTGCTTAAAGACACCCTGTCATTAATTAACTCATCTTTATTAGACTTAGTAAATTTATCTCTAGTGTCATGCTACGTACCACAGGCCTTTAAGACTGCAGTAATCAAACCCCTATTCAGAAAGCTTAGTCTTAATCCAGGAGTCTTGGCTAATTATAGACCAATATCCAACCTACCATTTATTTCTAAAATCCTAGAAAAAGCTGTTGCTAAGCAGCTATCAGACCACTTACACAGGAAT
This sequence comes from Mastacembelus armatus, assembly GCF_900324485.2. Taxonomy (NCBI): domain Eukaryota; kingdom Metazoa; phylum Chordata; class Actinopteri; order Synbranchiformes; family Mastacembelidae; genus Mastacembelus; species Mastacembelus armatus. Next base: position 15,513,950 of record NC_046635.1, read on the forward strand.
GAACTATTTTAAGATTTTCAATCAGGATTTAGAGCACATCATAATACAGAAACAGCACTGTTAAAAGTCACCAACGATCTTCTCTTAGCCTCAGATAATGGACTTGTTTCTATACCTGTCCTCTTAGACCTTAGTGCTGCATTCAACACTATTGACCACAACATTATTATTACAGAGACTGGAGCATGTGACTGGTATCAGAGGAACAGGGTTAAAATGGTTCCAATCCTATTTATCGGACAGATTCCAGTTTGTTCATGTCCATGATGAACCTTCCACACGCACAAAAGTTAGTTATGGAGTTCCACAAGGCTCTGTGCTAGGACCGATTCTGTCTTTTCTATTGGGTTAGTGTTTTATGGTTATAGAGGGTTGTAAATAACTGCCAACAATTTGGTTAGTCCTGGGAGAGGCCTGGAGATAGAGGACACCTGAACAAACATGTAGGGTCTGTTCAAGATGAGTCCACCCACCAAAGTGTATATAAACCTGGTGTTGTAACACAGAGTCAGAGGATTTCTGCAAGGATGTCCTCTCCGGGCCCGTGATTAAACCTGAGATGATTCATCACACTTGGGGTTGTTTCTGAGAATTAGCAACTCTCAAACTTAAAGAAATTTCCACAACATAACTTTTCTAAAATTATAGCTACTTTAGATGACATAGCCCTGGCCTCCAGCACTACTGTGAAAAACCTTGGAGTTATTTTTGACCAAGACATGTCCTTTAACTCACACATAAAACAAATCTCTAGAACTGCCTTCTTTCACCTGTGCAACATTGCCAAAATTAGGAACATTCTGTCTCAAAATGATGCAGAAAAACTAGTCCATGCATTTGTTACCTCAAAGCAAAAGAGATCATATTTCTCCTATATTAGCTTCTCTTCATTGGCTCTCTGTAAAATACAGAATATAATTTAAAATCCTTCTCCTCACATACAAATCCCTTCATGATCAAGCTCCTTCATACCTTAAAGACCTCATAGTACCATATTATCCCAATAGACCACTTCACTCTCAGAGTGCAGGTCTACTTGTGGTTCCCAGAGTTTTCAAAAGCAGAATGGGAGGCAGAGCCTTTAGCTATCAAGCTCCTCTCCTGTGGAACCAGCTCCAGCCTGGGTTCAGGAGGCAGACACTCTCTGTACTTTTAAGGCTAGGCTTAAAACCTTCCCTTTTGACAAAGCATATAGTTAGGGCTGGCTTCAGGCAACCCTGAACCATCCCTTAGTTATGCTGCTATAGGCCTAGACTGCCCGAGGACAGTGCACTGAGCTCCCCTACCCTAACCCCCCACTCCCCACCCCCCTTCCACATCGCTGATGTGCAGTTACTGGCCCCACCAACCTGCAGTGTCTATTTGTTGTTTATCGTTGCTGTTCTTTTCTCTCTGCTCTATCCACTCATCCCAACCGGTCGAGGCAGATGGCCCCGCAAACTGAGCCCGGTTCTGCTGGAGGTTTTTTCTTCCGTTAAAGGGAGTTTTTCCTCTCCACTGTCTCCAAGTGCTTGATCACAAGGGATTTGTTGGGTTTTTAGTTTTAGTTTTTGTAAAGTGCCTTGAGATGATTTGTATTGTGATTTGGCGCTATACAAATAAAATTGAATTGAATTGAATTGAATTGAATATTTATATACTCCTTGCACTGATGAATAACCTGGATCAGGTGTGGATAGTCACCTAGTTGCACACACACAGAGGAGAAGAGGCAGGGGGTGAAGAAAACCAAGGCACAAAGCAGGCACAGGTGAAACCAATCAAGCAAATGAACATAAAACTACTTGAGACTAAGGACAGGCGAAACAGGAACTAGAACTAAAATAAAAGTCCCCAAAAAAGGAGTTCCAGAATATGGATCATGACAATACAACTGCTTCTACTTGAAATGTCTTTAATTTTATGAATATCTAACTTAAAATTTTCCATTTAGGAAGTATATTACTGAGTAAGTCACTTGCTTTATCCACCAGGCTCGGCGCATCCTCAAGACCAGTCGAATGGAAAAATTAGAGAAGAGAGTAAAGACTGCAATTGAGAAAACACTTATCGCACCACAAGTGCAAAAATTAGATGAGGTAAGTTGCTTATGCTGTTCCTCAGTCTGTGAAATACATTATCATCTTTAATACAGAAACCTATGTCGTTCCAAAATTTTTTCTTGCCACTGTTGTTCCATTTGGTCTTGATTTAAATAAAGCCAAAAAATTATTTATGTGCATGAACAAGGGTGAACAAGACTTCTGGAACAAATTAATTGATCGCTACTTGAAGCCTATTGTTGACACTAAAACACATCAGGAGGAGGTCACCAGAGAACTAAAGTCACTGCGCAACAAGGTCAGATATCTACATTTAGTGCTTGTGTAAATGTATCTACTTTTTGTATTTATGACATGACATTTGTGACAATGGGCAGTTTATTTTATGCATAAACATTAAAACTGGTAGTGACAACTGCTGCAAAAAGGGAGTTACCATAGCAAGTCAAACAAAAAATTGTCTATTTAAAGTATGTTTATTGGTTTGTGGTTTACTGTAATTATATCAATTTGTCACGTCAACATTTTATCCATTTTGTATGCATGTGCATACTTTATTACTTTTGCTACTAACAGTACAAGCACTAAAATGTAATCTTCCTTTGTTACAACAGGCTGTATTCCTGTACTTCATCATCAACGTGCTGTGGGTGGTAGCTACTTTCTTCTTGCAGGCGATTGGAAATGATGTTATCAGCATTTGGATCCCTAAATACTATCCCAATGGTACTGAATCTGGAGAGTACCTCAAGGTTTGGAAAGACAGAGATGCATGTGATGCAGAGATATAATTACAGGTGCTCTGACATATTTTAGATTGTCAGTACTGCTCTAAGTCCTCAAAGTTATCTCTGTTACTGTTATTTTGCATGGACAGGTGGAGCCTCTCAGTTTGATGTTCCTGTTGTCTTTTGCTGTTCTTCTCATTATCCAGTTTCTTGCCATGCTATATCACAGGTACATACACGTACACATAAACATGCTCCACACATCCACTAAATTCTTTTGTTTTCTTCGAGTTCTGAAATCAGCATCTTCATAGATAACCCACAGACTGACCTGGAAAACTGAGGAGTAATCTACCAAACATAACAAAATGATGAATGATGAATTTCCTAAATGAATTCCTGCCTTGAGGAGAGACATAATGATAGCTACTATTCTTATTTGAACTACATACATTCATTTTCTCATATTTTCTACTCATGTTTCATCTTGATCCAGGATCTACACTCTGATCCATGTGGTGTCCTATCGCAGTACAGAAAAAGACTACAAACAGAAAGATGATGTAAGCAACACCACCCAAACACAGGCACATACAGTATTGTTCAAAATAATAGCAGTACAATGTGACTAACCAGAATAATCCAGGTTTTTAGTATGTTTTTTATTGCTACATGGCAAACAAGTTACCAGTAGGTGCAGTAGATTCTCAGAAAACAAACAAGACCCAGCATTCATGATATGCACGCTCTTAAGGCTGTGCAATTGATCAAAATGACCATCATCAGAGACCCAGAGCTATGCCCTCCTCGCCAAGGGTGCGATCGAGGCAGTAGACCCTCTGTTGCAACCCAGAAGGTACTATTCCCCATACTTTCTCATTCCAAAAAAGACTGGTGGATTCCGCCCAATATTAGACTTACAAAGGCTCAACAGGTATTTGAAAGTTTTACCGTTCCATATGCTGACTGTGACAGAGGTATTGCAGACCGTCGCCAGCCGGGACTGGTTCACCTCTATAGACCTCAGGGACGCTTATTTCCATATCCCCATTTCACCACTGCACAGGCGGTTTCTCCGCTTTGCATACCAGGGACGCCACTGGCAATTCAGAGTGCTCCCATTTGGGTTGTCGCTTTCACCATGGGTGTTCACTTGGTGTGTAAAGGCAGCTCTTGCTCCCTTGCAAGCCTGAAGCTGTTGCCGTACCTGGATGATTGGCTGGTCTGCGCCAAGTTCCAGGATCAGGGCATTTGGGACACGGCTCGTCTGCTGTCTATGCAGGTTAGGATTCCAGGTCAATCTGGACAAGAGCTGCCTGATCCCCTCTCAGACTGTGACTTTCATCGGGATGTCCTTGGACACAATCTTCATGATGGCTCGCCCAACCCCGCATTGGGTGGGCCACATCCTACGCCTGCTCCTTCGCTTCAGGCGGGGCAGGTCACTGCCCTACATCATATTTCTGCATCTTCTGGGAAAGTTAACCTCTGTCTCACAGGTTGTCCCTCTGGGCTTTCTGTACATACGCCCCCTTCAGAGATGGCTGAACAGCTTCCGCCTGGATGCCAAGCGTCACAGGCATCAGAAGCGCCGGGTATCAGGGCAATGTCTTCGTGCCAGGGCACGAAGGAGGGCACTCTCCTCCTCCAGGAGAGTGGCGTCTCCACCCGGAAGTGGTACACAAGATCTGGAGCCTCGGAGGAGTTTGCCTCGGAGGAGTTGATGCACTTTCCCTTCTGGTTTTCCCTGGTGTGGCCGACAGGCCCCCTGGGCCAGGATGCTCTAGCCCATCCCTGGCCTCAGGGTCTCTTGCATGCCTTCCCACCGCTATCCCTAGTTGTTCCAACACTCCAGAGGCTTCTTCAGGAGGGTCACAGACCCCCTTTTGGCCGGTGAGGCCATGGTTCCCACTACTGCGCGAACTCTGTCGCTTTCAGGCCATGGTGCCTTCTGTCCCAGCTGGGAGGGAGGATCTGACAACCCAATCCTCGACGTCTCCAGCTGTGGGTTTGGCCGTTGGAGGATCCGAACTGCAGCAGACAGTTCTATCAAACCCTGTCTGGCAAACCATCCTGAACGCGAGGGCACTGTCCACTCACCAGCAGTATAAGAACAGGTGGAAGCTGTTCTCACAGTGGTGTGTTGAGCGTTCGGAGGATCCGGTATCTTGCCCATTGGCCACGATCCTGGACTTCCTTCAGTCCCTCCTGGAGAGGGGCCGTTCCCCCTCTACCCTAAAAGTTTATGTGGCTGCAATATCATGTCACCATGCTTGGGTGGGCCACAGTACAGTGGGACGTCATAGCCTGGTGTCTCTTTTTCTGAGGGGGGCCCGGCGGTTGTACCCACTGACGCGCCCACGTGCCCTGGCATGGGACCTGCCACTGGTGCTGGAGGCCATTTGTGGGCCCCCTTTCGAGCCGTTGTCATAGGCAGAACTGAAGTGGGTATCGCGTAAAGCTACGTTTTTGCTGGCCATTACCTCTGCAAAACGCATCAGCGAGCTGCATGCCCTGTCATTCGGTGACACGTGCCTGAGATGGAGTCCAGACGACTCAGGTGTTACGCTTTGGCCGAACACAGCCTTCCTCCCAAAGGTACTGTCTCATTTGCACTGCATAAGGCTTGCACGGTTTGACCCCCCACCGGAATCAGTGGGGGACAGGCTGAGATTGTTGTGCCCAGTACGTGCACTGAGGGCATACACTGCAGCTACAGTGGCGGTAAGAACGTCTGACCAGCTGTTCTTGTGCTATGAGAGTCCTAAGAGGGGTCACACTCTTTCTAAGCAATGCCTCTTCCACTGGATTGTCAATGTCGTCTCGCATGCCTACAAGGCAGGCAATCGCTCCCCGCCACACAGCGTAAAGGGTCACTCCACTAGAGGTGTTGCAACATCATGGGCGGCCTTGAGAGGTGTACCATTGGACGATATACAGTGGGTACGGAAAGTATTCAGACCCCTTTAAATTTTTCACTCTTTGTGTCATTGCTGCCATTTGCCAAAATCAAAAAAGTTCCTTTTATTTCTCATTAATGTACACTCAGCACCCCATCTTGACAGAAAAAACCAGAAATGTAGACATTTTTGCAAATTTATTAAAAAAGAAAAACTGAAATATCACATGGTCATAAGTATTCAGACCCTTTGCAGTGACACTCATATTTAACTCACATGCTGTCCATTTCTTCTGATCCTCCTTGAGATGGTTCTGCTCCTTCATTGGAGTCCAGCTGTGTTTAATTAAACTGATTGGACTTGATTAGGAAAGGCACACACCTGTCTATATAAGACCTTACAGCTGACAGTGCATGTCAGAGCAAATGAGAATCATGAGGTTGAAGGAACTGCCCAAGGAGCTCAGAGACAGAATTGTGGCAAGGCACAGATCTGGCCAAGGTTACAAAAGAATTTCTGCAGCACTCAAGGTTCCTAAGAGAACAGTGACCTCCATAATCCTCAAATGGAAAAAGTTTGGGACGACCAGAACTCTTCCTAGACCGGGCTGTCCAGCCAAACTGAGCAGTCGTGGGAGAAGAGCCTTGGTGAGAGAGGTAAAGAAGAACCCAAAGATCACTGTGGCTGAGCACCAGAGATGCAGTAGGGAGATGGGAGAAAGTTCCACAAAGTCAACTATCACTGCAGCCCTCCACCAGTCTGGGCTTTATGGCAGAGTGGCCCAACGGAAGCCTCTCCTCAGTGCAAGACACATGAAAGCCTGCATAGAGTTTGCCAAAAAACACATGAAGGACTCCCAGACTATGAGAAATAAGATTCTTTAGTCTGATGAGACCAAGATTGAACTTTTTGGCGTTAATTCTAAGCGGTATGTGTGGAGAAAACCAGGCACTGCTCATCACCTGCCCAATACAATCCCTACAGTGAAACATGGTGGTGGGAGCATCATGTTGTGGGGGTGTTTTTCAGCTGCAGGGACAGGACGACTGGTTGCAACTGAAGGAAAGATGAATGCTGCCAAGTACAGAGATATCCGGGAAGAAAACCTCTTCCAGAGTGCTCAGGACCTCAGACTGGGCCGAAGGTTCACCTTTCAACAGAACAATGACCCTAAGCACACAGCTAAAATAACAAAGGAGTGGCTTCGGAACAACTCTGTGACCGTTCTTGACTGGCCCAGCCAGATCCCTGACCTAAAGCCAATTGAGCATCTCTGGAGAGACCTGAAAATGGCTGTCCACCAACGTTCACCATCCAACCTGACAGAACTGGAGAGGATCTGCGAGGAAGAATGGCAGAGGATCCCCAAATCCAGGTGTGAAAAACTTGTTGCATCATTCCCAAGAAGACTCATGGCTGTACTAGCTCAAAAGGTGCTTCTACTCAATACTGAGCACAGGGTCTGAATACTTTTAAAATTTCTACATTTCTGTTTTATTTCTGTCAAGATGGGGTGCTGAGTGTACATTAATGAGAAATAAAATGAACTTTTTTGATTTTGGCAAATGGCTGCAATGACACAAAGAGTGAAAAATTTAAAGGGGTCTGAATACTTTCCGTACCCACTGTATGTGCTGCTGCTTCATGGACATCACCCAGCATATTTTCCAGGTTCTATACGCTGAATGTGGTAACCCCTCAACCACTGGATGTGGTCCTCCAGTTCATTTCTGTGTAAGTGGTCTGATAGCTGCTTAGCAACAGCTTTTTCTAGGATTTTAGAAATAAATGGTAGGTTGGATATTGGTCTATATTGGCTTGTAGTACGTAGCCTGATACTAGAGATAAATTTACTAAGTCTAATAAAGATGAGGTTAATGAGTTCATTAATGACAGGGTGTCTTTAAGCAGTCTAGTTGGACTGGGGTCTAAGAGACACGTTGATTCAATTCAATTCAATTCAATTCAATTTTATTTGTATAGCGCCAAATCACAATACAAATCATCTCAAGGCACTTTACAAAAACTAAAACTAAAAACCCAACAATTCCCTTATGAGCAAGCACTTGGCGACAGTGGAGAGGAAAAAACTCCCTTTAACGGAAGAAAAAAACCTCCAGCAGAACCGGGCTCAGTTTGGGCGGCCATCTGCCTCGACCGGTTGGGGTGAGTGGATAGAGCAGAGAGAAAAGAACAGCAAAAATAAACAACAAATAGACACTGCAAGTTGGTGGGGCCAGTAACTGCACATCAGCGATAAACAGCTCCAGGACCAGGGACACCTGCAGAAGGTACAGAGAGAGAGAGGGAGGGAGAGAGCACAAACTAGGGGAGAGAGAGAGCACAAGGTTAGTAACATTCAATGGTGGAATATACATGAGGTGGGAGAGAAGGGGGGGGGGGGGGGGGGGGTAGGGTAGGGGAGCTCAGTGCACCGATGGTCCTCGGGCAGTCTAGGCCTATAGCAGCATAACTAACTAAGGGATGGTTCAGGGTTGCCTGAAGCCAGCCCTAACTATATGCTTTGTCAAAGAGGAAGGTTTTAAGTCTAGCCTTAAAAGTTTACAGGCTGTCTGCCTCCTGAACCCAGGCTGAGAGCTGGTTCCACAGGAGAGGAGCTTGATAGCTAAAGGCTCTGCCTCCCATTCTGCTTTTGAGAACTCTGGGAACCACAAGTAGGCCTGCACTCTGAGAGCGAAGTGGTCTATTGGGATAATATGGTACTATGAGGTCTTTAAGGTATGAAGGAGCTTGATTATGAAGGGATTTGTATGTGAGAAGAAGGATTTTAAATTCTATTCTATATTTTACAGGGAGCCAATGAAGAGAAGCCAATATAGGAGAAATATGATCTCTCTTGCTAGTTCGTGTCAGGACTCTGGCTGCGGCATTCTGGATTAATTGGAGGCTTTTTATTAAGATATTAGGACATCCAGATAGTAATGAGTTACAGTAATCTAGCCTTGAGGAAACAAACGCATGGACTAGTTTTTCTGCATCATTTTGAGACAGGATGTTCCTAATTTTGGAAATGTTGCGCAGGTGAAAGAATGCAGTTCTAGAAATTTGTTTTATGTGTGAGTTAAAGGACATGTCCTGGTCAAAAATAACTCCAAGGTTTTTTACAGTAGTGCTGGAGGCCAGGGCTATGCCATCTAGAGTAGCTATAATTTTAGAAAAGTTATTTCTGAGATTTTTAGGCCCAAATATAATGACTTCTGTTTTCTCCAAGTTTAAAAGTAAAAAGTTACTGGTCATCCAAGCCTTTATGTCAGTTAGACAGGCTTGAAGTCTGGTTAACTGGTTTGTGTTAACAGGTTTAATAGATAGATATAACTGAGTGTCATCCGCATAGCAGTGGTAATTAATAGAGTGCTTCCTAATGATATATCCTAAAGGAAGCATGTACAGGGTGAACAGAATCGGTCCTAGCACAGAACCTTGTGGAACTCCATAACTAACTTTTGTGTGTGTGGAAGGTTCATCATGGACATGAACAAACTGGAATCTGTCCGATAAATAGGATTGGAACCACTTTAACGCTGTTCCTCTGATACCAATCACATGCTCCAGTCTCTGTAATAAGATGTTGTGGTCAATGGTGTCGAATGCTGCACTAAGGTCTAGGAGGACAAGTATCGAAACAAGTCCATTATCTGAGGCTAAGAGAAGATCGTTGGTAACTTTCAACAGTGCTGTTTCTGTACTATGATGTGCTCTAAATCCTGATTGGAAATCTTCAAATAGTTCATTCCTGTGTAAGTGGTCTGATAGCTGCTTAGCAACAGCTTTTTCTAGGATTTTAGAAATAAATGGCAGGTTGGATATTGGTCTATAATTAGCCAAGACACCTGGATCAAGACTAGGCTTTTTGAGTAAAGGTTTGATTACTGCAGTCTTAAAGGCCTGTGGTACGTAGCCTGATACTAGAGATAAATTTACCAAGTCCAATAAAGATGAGTTCATTAATGGCAGGGTGCCTTTAAGCAGTCTAGTCGGGATGGGGTCCAAGAGACACGTTGATGATTTCGATGAAGCAACTACTGATGTAAATTCAGAGAGATCTATAGGAGAGAAGCAGTCTAAACATAACTGAGGTCCTACAGATGATTCAAGAGCTACTGTAGTAAAAGATTCATTTATTGCAGGTATAGGAAGCATCTGCTGAATTTTATCTCTAATAGTTGTGATTTTATTTGTAAAGAAACTCATAAATTCATCACTGCTGAGAGCTAAGGGAACACTGGGCTCAACGGAGCTGTGACTTTTTGTCAGCCTGGCTACAGTGCTGAAAAGAAACCTGGGATTGTTCTTATTTTCCTCTATTAGTGATGAATAGTATGCAGTTCTGGCTTTACGGAGAGCTTTTTTATATGTTAGTAGACTGTTTTTCCAGGCTAGAAAAATTGCCTCTAAGTTTGTGGAACGCCACTTCCTTTCCAGCCTTCGTGATGCCTGCTTTAAGGTACGAACATGTAAATTATACCATGGGGCTAGTCTTCTCTGAATCACTAACTTCTTTTTCAGAGGGGCTACAGAATCAAGCGTTTCACGCAGTGAGGTTACAGCGCTGTCAACAACATGATCAATTTGGTAGGGAGTAGGATTAAGGCAGCTGCCCTCCACTATGTTTATACTTGGCATAGATGCAAATAAAGATGGAATCATTTTCTTAAATTTATTAACAGCGTTGTCGGATAAACATCTGCTGTAGTGGAATTTTCTTCCAGACGCTGCATGATCCATCATTTTAAATTCGAAAGTTATTAAAGAATGATCTGACAAAACAGGATTTGGGGGGAAAATTATTAGATGTTCAATTTCGATGCCATAGGTCAGAACAAGATCAAGGGTGTGATTGAAACAGTGGGTGGGTTTATTAACGTTTTGAATGAAACCAATTGAATCTAATATAGAATTAAATGCAATGCTGAGGCTGTTATTTTCAACATCTACATGAATGTTAAAATCTCCCACTATAATGACTTTATCTGAACTAAGCACTAAATCAGACAGGAAGTCAGGGAATTCAGTTAAAAACTCTGAGTAAGGAACAGGTGGACGGTACAAAATGACAAGTAGAACTGGTTTTTGTGTTTTCCAGTTTGTATGTGAGAGACTAAGAGTGAGGCTCTCAAATGAGTTATAACTGTTCTGAGGATGAAAGTTTAATAATAAGTTTGACTGGAAGATTGCAGCTACTCCTCCACCTCGACCTGTGCTTCGAGGAACATGATAATTTTTATGACTGAGGGGGGTTGATTCATTCAGACTGACATATTCATCCTGCTGTAACCAGGTTTCAGTAAGATAAAGTAGGTCAATTTGGTGATCAGTTATCAAATCATTTACTAACAGAGATTTAGAAGAAAGGGACCTAATATTTAATAATCCACATTTGACAGTTCTGTTTTTCTGTTCAATAAGAGGAGTGGTCTTAATTTTTATTAAGTTTTTATGAATAACTCCTCTTCTGTTAACTTCTGATTTGTTTGATTTATATGTTCGAGGGGCAGACACAGTCTCTATGTGGTTTGAAGGGGGCGGCGGCTCTAAGGAAACTGCAGAGAAGCGTTTTAGACTGAGTCTCTGCATCCCGGTCCCCACCCTGGATTGTCAGGCTTTAGGTCGGCTAAAAAACTCGGCCAAATTCCTAGAGATGAGAGCTGCACCATTCAAAGTGGGATGGATGCCATCTCTCGCTATCAGACCGGGTTTTCCCCAGAAAGTGGCCCAATTGTCTATGAAGCCCACATCGTTTGCTGGACACCACCTAGACAGCCAGCGACGGAACGACGACATGCGGCTAAACATGTCATCGCTGGTCAGATTGGGGAGGGGTCCAGAGAAAACTACGGAGTCCGACATTAATTTAGCAAAGTTACACACCGACTCAACATTAATTTTAGTGACCTCCGATTGGCGTAATCGGGTGTCATTGCTGCCGACGTGAATAACAATTTTCCTATATTTACAATTAGCCTTAGCCAGCAGCTTCAGATTTGACTCGATGTCGCCCGCTCTGGCCCCAGGAATACATTTGACTATGGTCGCTGGTGTCTCTATTTTCACGTTCCTGACTATGGAATCGCCAATTATCAGAGTCGGTTTCTCAGCGGGTGTGTCGCTGAGCGGGGAAAATCTATTAGAAACGTGAACAGGCAGGTGATGAGCCGTGGGCTTCTGCTTAGGAGTATGTTTCCTTCGGACCGTCACCCAGGCTAATTCTCCGGGCTGCTCCGGAGCTGCCCTTGGACCGCTAACAGACCCTGAGCTCGGTGGCTCCACACCAGCTAACGGGGCTAGGCTAGCTGGCTTTTGTTCGAAGGTGCGGAGCCGCGCTTCCAAATCAGTGATCCTCGCCTCCAAGGCTAACAGAACCTTACACTTAATACAGGTATCATTATCGCTAAAGGAGGCAGAGGAATAACTAAACATGTGGCACACCGAGCAAGAAAGAGAGAGAGAGGGAGAGGCCATGTTAGCAAGCTAACTAGCTAGCTAAGCTAACCGGTAGGCCAACGAGCGCTAAGTCAGGAAATAGCAACAAACACCGGTCAAAACAGAAAGGTACCCGACCAGCACCGGAATGCAGCAGCCAGTGAACCGTTCAAAGTCTAGCCGGTTCCCAGGTGTGCCAAACCACAGCTAGTCTGCCGCCAGTCTGCAGACGAACCACACAACACACACAACACGACACGCCTGCAAGACAAAAGTGATTCGCTTACCCGGATGTTCAGCTACTCACCTCAGAACTCCAGAATGACTCTGTATTCTGTCACAATGTTGATGATTTCGATGAAGCAACTACTGATGTAAATTCAGAGAGATCTATGGGAGAGAAGCAGTCTAAACATAGCTGAGGTCTTACAGATGATTCAAGAGCTACACTAGCCAAGCAGCCAGGAGGACAGTTCTGATGACAGTTTGATGGTAACATAGCAGAAGCCTACAGATCATCACCTGCCAGTTCACATTTCTAACCAATTCTCCCCAACCAGTGACACACCTGCTGTGAAACTCTGGTAATTGGCAACTTTCAACTTTCCATTTGTTTCTGACTACGAGTTGTCAAAAGTTACGAGACTCCAGCAACCAGTCACATGCATTCTTGTGGTCAGTGGCCAGGGTGATATTGAATCGTATTTGAAGTTGCTGGCTAAGAATAATCAGAAATATGGTAAGAAATATGATGGCCGCCCAAACTGAGCCCGGTTCTGCTGGAGGTTTTTTTCTTCCGTTAAAGGGAGTTTTTTCCTCTCCACTGTCGCCAAGTACTTGCTCATAAGGGAATTGTTGGGTTTTTAGTTTTAGTTTTTGTAAAGTGCCTTGAGATGATTTGTATTGTGATTTGGCGCTATACAAATAAAATTGAATTGAATTGAAAGCTTGTTATTCATGTCAGTGGCAATGGCACCCAGTTATGCCAGTTGGAGGTCACTAAAATGAATGGTGAGTTGGTGTGTAACTGCGAAAACAATGTTGGACTGCATAGTTTTCTCTGGACGGCTGCCCCATCTGACCAGCAAAAACATGTTTAGCCACATCTCGTTCTATCTATCCCACTTTGGGTGGTGCCGCTCTGATCTCTAGAAATTTGGCTGAGTTTTTTAGCCAACCTAAAGTTGGCCTAAATAAACCTAAATGAAATCACTTAAAGATAACTACACCATCATTCTATCAACAATGTAGAAAGTTTGTTCATTTACTCATACCAGTACTTGAGATGTTTTTTTGTGTGTGTCTTTCTGTCATCTAGTTGGATGAGGATGATGATGGCTTTACTCTGGAGAACCACATTGCCAATGGACTGGTCATCACCAGTGATGATCTATAGTCAACTGTAACCACTGAAACCCAACAATCAGCACCCACTGGCACTGTCAGATGCAACCTATAAGCGAGTCTATTACCACCTACATGTACAGACTGTTTCCTCCTCTGAGAGTTTACACATCAATCAAGTACTGCTTTCTATGTGTTCAGTGGTTTTGCTCTTTGGCTAGTTAGACTGCAATACAACTGGGGAGGCAAAATGGTAGTCAGTTATTACAGAGTGAATAAGGTTGGTTTGGAAATTTTTATGAGGATTTGTTCGCATATATGAGCTAAACTTTCATGACAGGATCTCAGTTTTATGTTCATGTGTTTTATTTCAATATTTGTTCTTAAGATTTATATTTTACTTCGTCTTGGTAAGGTGGAGACACACTACCAGGGTGTGTGTGCACACTTTTTCTGTGGTTGTTTTGATTGTTTTTAACATTGTATATTAATATTGAAGACAACAAATATGGTGTAGTCAAAAATTATATAGGTATATAAATATGATATATTCAACAAAAATATGTAAAAAAAAAAACATTTTATATTTTCAATTCTGCAAAGTAGCCACCTTTTGCTTTGATGACAGCTTTGCACATTCTTGACATTCTTTGTCAGCCTCACCTGGAATAGTTTTCCTACAATCTTGAAGGAGTTCCCAGAAGTGTTCAGTACTTCTTGACTGTTTTTCCTTCATTCTTCAGTCCAACCCATCCAAACCCATCTCAGTTGAATTTAGAATGGGTGATAGTGGAGGCTCGGCCATCTATTGCAGCACTGTCTTTTTTGGACAAATATATATATATACACACAGTGCTGCTTGAAAGTTTGTGAACCCTCCAGACATGATCAGGTTTTGTGTAAAAAAAAAAAAAAGAAAGAATAACCCAATCAAATGTACATCCAAAACCCAATTTGTGAAGTAGACTTCCAAATGATGGACACAAACAAAAAAAGGATATATTGTCATTATTTATTGAACAAAAGGGGTTAATCTCACAAAAACTGGAAATTTGACTTGTGCAAAAGTATGTGAACCCTTTTATTTAGTAGCTTGTGGCGCCTCCTTTTGCAGCCATTACTTCAACCAAACGTCTTCTGTAACCACTGACCACTCTCTCACATCTGTCTTTGGGGATTTTTGCCCACTTCTCCTTGCAGAACTCAGCCAGTTGAGAAAGGTTGGAAGGACATTTGGCATGTACCGCCCGCTTCAGGTCTAGCCACAACATTTCAATTGGATTGAGATCCGGACTTTGACTAGGCCAATCAAGAGTGTTAACCTTTTTTCTTTTAAACCATTCCTTGGTGGATTTGCTTAAATGCTTGGGGTCGTTGTCTTGTTGCATCACCCATTTTTGGCCCAGCTTCAGATCTCTGACTGATGGCAGGAGATTCTCTTCAAGAATTTGTTGATAGGACTGAGAATTCAAGTTTCCCTGAATAATATGGAGTCGCCATTCTTTTCCTGGAATTCAGTGTTAACTTTTCTCCAAACATGGCGGCTTTGATTATGACCAAATAAATCTATTTTGGACTCATCTGTCCAAAGAATGGACCTCCAAAAGGCCTCTGGTTTGTCCAAATGCTCTCTGGCAAAGTTGAAATGAGCAGCTTTGTTCTTTTTTGAGAGCAGAGGCTTCGTTCTAGCAACCCTCCCATAAATGTCATGCCTGTTCAATTTTCGCCTGATTGTAGACGCATGTACATTTACCCCAGATGCTACCAGAGAGGTCTGCAACTCTCTAGAGGTGATGTGTGGGTTGGCCTTTACCTCATTTATTATTTTTCTGGTGCTTCTTAATTTTGATGGGCGTCCACTTCTAGGCAGAGTTGTGGTCATGTTGAATGCCCTCATTTGTATATGATTAGTCTTACAGTGGATGGGTGGAGTTGGAATCTCTTGGAGATGGTCTTATAGCCTTCCCCAGACTGGTGGGCATTCACCACCTTCTTCCTGATGTCCTCGGATATCTCCTTTCCTCTTGACATTGTGTGACTCCGTGGCACCATAGTGGTTTGGTTGGTTTCCACTCTCTTTTAATCAGTGTTGCCCAATCACATTCCTAACGATTCCTAACAATAACATTCCTGAATCTGTTACTCACTGGACTTTACCAATGCAGCAGCGGGTTCACTTACTTTTGCACATACAATAATTCAATCTTTCATGTAATTTTTTGGCTACTTACAAAATTCCCTCTAAAACATATGCAATTGATCAACATACATCTGACATTTAATTTATAAAAAGCAGGTGATGTAAAAATAAGAAAATTATGGTAAAACAACAGAAAACTCTGAACAGCTCAAGGGGTTCACAAACTTTCAAGCGGCACTATATATAGTCTTATAGTCTTTGTAGTCACAGGAACATCAAACTGCTTGGAGATTGTCTTATAGCCTTTACCTTTAACATGCATGTCTACAATGTTCTTTCTAATCTCCTGTGACAACTCTTCTTAGCTTTCTGTGGTCCATGTTCAGCGTGGTGCACACTATGATACACAGCACAGCACAGCACTTTTCATCCCTTCACCAGGCAGAGTGACTTATTACAAGCGTGATGATACCTGTGATGCTAATTACAGGACACACTTTAGTTTAACATGTCCCTATGGGCAAATTATTTTTAATCTTTTCCAGGTGGTACCATCATTTTTGTCCAGGCCAGTTTTATTAGTTTGTTTTTTAAATGTCTCTGTCATGTCTCCACAATTCAGAAACAATGTCTTATTTTCATTAGTTAATTTTTGGTAAATTTTTATTATTACTTTTGTCAGCTTCAAGTTATTTCAGCTACCATTGTGGGTTTTTCTTTCTTTAATGGAAGAGTAACAACATTTTTGTCCACATGTGTAATTAAACGCCATCTCTTCTGTTGTTGGAGGTACAGGTGTGAAAAAGTGTTGGCCCCCTTCCTGATTCCTTATTTTGTCACACTTTGTTTGAGATCATCAAACAAATTTAAATAGTCAAAGATAACACAAGTAAATACATCATGCAGTTTTTAAATGAAGGTTTTTATTATTAAGGGGAAACAAAATACCAAACTACATGGCCCTGTGTGAAAAAGTGTTTGCCCCCTAAACCTAATAACTGGTTGGACCACCGTTAGCAGCAACAACTGCAAACAAGCATTTGCGATAACTTGCAATGAGTCAGTTACAGTGCTGTGGAGAAATTTTGACACATTCATCTTTGCAGAATTGTTGTAATTCAGCCACATTGGAGGGTTTTCGAGAATGAACCACCTTTTTAAGGTCATGCCACAGCATCTCAACCGGATTCAGGTCAAATCTTTGACTAGGACACTCCAAAGTTGTCATTTTGTTTTTCTTCAGCCATTCAGAGGTGAACTTGCTGGTGTGTTTTGGATCATTGTTCTGCTGCAGAACCCAAGTTTGCTTCAGCTTGAGGTCACAAACTGATGGCCGGACATTCTCCTTCAGGATTTTTTGGTAGACGGCAGAATTCATGGTTCCATTTATCACAGCAAGTCTTCCAGGTCCTGAAGCAGCAAAACAGCCCCAGACCATCACACTACCACCACCATATTTTACTGTTGGTATGATCTTCTTTTTCTGAAATGCCAGACGTGTCCCATTACACCAGACGTAATGGGACACACACCTTTTCCTAACCTTTTCCAGACTGATAGATCTCAATTACTTTCTCTCGCATTTGTTTTTGAATTTCTTTGGATCTCAGCATGATGTATAGCTTTTGAGGATCTTTTGGTCTACTTCACTTTGTCAGGCAGGTCCTGTTATCTTTGTGTTATCTTTGAATAATATTTAAATTTGTTTAACGATCTGAAACATTCAAGTGTGACAAACATGCAAAAACAAAAAAGAAGGAGGGAAGGGGGCTAACACTTTTTCACACCACTGTCAGAGAGGCTTTACTGATGTGCATCAAAACAGTGCACCCCTGCAAAGAAGGTGTATAGGGGTAGTTTAGTGTGGTAGGCAAACAAAGTGGGCTAAATTGGGTGGGTAAACTTCTTTTCATCCAGAACCCTTAAAATATTGTTTTGTTCAGTCTGATATACTCCACTGGTAGTTTTAACATAGCAGAATGTAGTTTAATCCAAATTGTTAGTGATCAATTTCACTTAAAGTAGCTATCAAAATTGCTTGCTAATAAGCATGTATGTATGTATATTACTGGTTGTGCATAAATGAAGTTGCACAAAAAAAATGTGGTACAAGCCAAATAATGTATTCAGTGTGTATCCATCTGTGAGAATACAAGAAGTTATGATTATTACAAAAGTTATAATTAAGTGGAATGAAATGAAATTTTACATTTGTGGTGTCTTAATTATGGTATCTCCATAAAAAGCCTCCAGTTAATCCAGAATGCTGCAGCCAGAGTCCTGACAGGAAGTAGCAAGAGAGATCATATTTCTCCTATTAGCTTCTCTTCACTGGCTCCCTGTAAAATACAGAATAGAATTTAAAATCCTTCTTCTCACATACAAATCCCTTCATGATCATGAGCTCCTTCATACCTTAAAGACCTCATAGTACCATATTATCCCAATAGACCCCTTCGCTCTCAGAGTGCAGGTCTACTTGTGGTTCCCAGAGTTTCCAAAAGCAGAATGGGAGGCGGAGCCTTTAGCTATCAAACTCTTCTCCTGTGGAACCAGCTCCCAGTCTGGGTTCAGGAAGGAGACACTCTCTGAACTTTTAAGGCTGGACTTAAAACCTTCCTCTTTGACAAAGCGTATAGTTAGGGCTGGCTTCAGGCAACCCTGAACCATCCTTTAGTTATGCTGCTATAGGCCTAGACTGCCCGAGGACTGGCCCAACCAACCTGCAGTGTCTTTGTTGTTTGTTGCTGTTCTTTTCTCTCTCCTCTATCCACTCACCCCAACTGGTCGAGGCAGATGGCCGCCCAAACTGAGCCCGGTTCTGCTGGAGGTTTTTTCTTCTGTTAAAGGGAGTTTTTCCTCTCCACTGTCGCCAAGTGCTTGCTCATAAGGAATTTGTTGGGTTTTTAGTTTTTGTAAAGTGCCTTGAGGTGATTTGTATTGTGATTTGGTGCTATACAAATCAATTGAACTGAATTGAATTAATTATGAATATGAATTGACTTGTGTGGTAGAAATTTCTTTAAGTTTGAGAGTTGCTAATTCTCAGAAAACAACCACAAGTGTGATGAATCATCTCAGGTTTAATCACGGGCCCGGAGAGGACTTCTGCAAACTCTCAAACTTAAAGAAATTTCTACCACAATTTGGCGACGAGGCTGGGATGGCCAGGCCACTGACCGGCGCCTGTTCTGGACCGAAGGAACCACCGGTGGTAAAATTTAAAAATGAAGGGAAAGTTCCGCTCTGACAAACGGAGGGCTGGAATCCCGCCTGAGGTCAGAATGGGTGGCGGACAGTGGATGCTCCATTCATTTAATAAGTGAGTACAGTGTTATGAATCATTGCTTGTGTATGTCTGTTAAGTGTTGATTTATGTTTTTGGTATGTTTTTGGTCTGCGTCAAAATGAAAAACCCTAGGTGTGTGTGTGTTCGGTAATCACGTGATCTTTGTAATCCCTCCTGGTAATGAGACCAGTGTGTCTGAGGGACAGACGCCACATGATGAAAAAATAATCCTAAAAAACAAAAAACAAAAAAGAAGGAAAAAAAAGAAACAACGAGAAAACTCCACTGGCTGAGGATTACAAACGTAAGTCTTCCTTCGGGAAGCCATATGGTTTATCAAGGAAACGACCAACGTGGAACGTATGTGGAAAACATGAAAAAATTAAGACAGTACTGAAGAAGTAAGCTCTGATTGTTAATGAGAAGTATGATAATGTTGTTAATGAGAAGTAAGCTGTTAAATGAGAAGTAAGCTATTGTTAATGAGAAGTACGCTTTTGTCTATGAGGAGTAAGATGTTATTGTCTATAAGAAGTGAACTATTATTGTCTATAAGAACTGCCTTAGAAATTGTCCCATATCATGAACTGGGCATATGAATGAGGTGATAATGTTATAAGCTTTGTGGTGACTCCTTTAGTGTCTTGTATGCACAATGTGTATACAATAAGGGTACGTTGCTCGGAACGAATGTGTCATACAAACTACCTGGCTGAAGAAAGTTACCCAAAGTTAGTGTTTGTTTGATAAGATCTGACCATACGATGAGATGGGAAGATCAGTGTGAATGAGAAACTATTGTGTGTGTGTGTTATAAGCCCAATGAGAGTGTAACCAGCCCCAGAGCTAAATTATGGTAGATAAATGGGTTAAAAATATGGTTATAGAATGTTGTTGAGAAGGAGAAGAGGAAGTGAAAGAAGGAAAACAAAGGAAGAAATAAATTGGCACTCTTTTCAAGAGTGAAAAAGGGTGGCAGAAATAGAAGTAAGAAAAATCTGCTGCAGAATTAAGGGTAAAGGTAGAAGAGTGATGTTGAGGAGAATAAGAAGGTAAAATAGAAATGTAGGGTGAGAAAGTAGAAGTTATGTTTTACAGGTTCGTCAAACTCCGAAGGGGACACATCAGACCCACAACACGGCACCAGTGGGGTCACAACAATTCACCGCTACGATGGACACCTTGGATGAAGCTGTGCGGACTGCAATTCCTCTGAGAGTTTGCTGGTTTGATTCATGATACTGGACAAAAAGGGGGTGAGTCACCAGCTGATTATTGCACCCGCATGGTAACTGTATTCGCTGCACACTCCGGATAATGCGGCATACAGTCACCTGTGGAAAACTGCATTAATAAATGTCTCAACCTGGCCCAAGGAGCTGCGTCAAGATGTCATGTGTCGGCTGGGAAACAGAGACTTTGCCAAATGTATGGACACGTCTTACACGCAGAAAGGAACTGAGAGAAGTCAGACATGGACCAGGTAAAAAATAAAATTTTCCAAACTGCTCACCAGCAGGAAACTACACCACCTCACAGAAGGAGCCTGCAAATTCGACAGAACAATGCAAGGAGATGTCAGAGGAATCAAGGATTTGTTCAGAATCAGCTTCAAAGAGGACAGTTTCACACTTTAAAGGACATGGACACATATCCTATAACTGAATCAACAAAGACTGATGTAATACAATTGAATGATTGGACCTCAGGAAACCCATATGATGACAGTGCTATAGAAATACCCTGACTAATAATGTAATGTTTCTTTCCCTCTGATTGGTAATTATAATTGTGTTGACACTTTGTGTCAAAAGGGGGGAATGTGAGGATTTTACAACAGAGCAAATGGTCACTGACTTAAACCAATGTGGGGGTTGAATGTTTGCTTGACCCTCTGATGGTATGTGGTTCTGTCTGTTTATTGGTTTAGTGTTTTCGGGTATAAGGTTGTAAATAACTGTCAACAATTTGTTTCTTTGATGGTAAGAAGACTGAAGATAGTACCTGAACAAACGTGGAGTCTGTTCAAGATTAGTCCACCCCTTTCTTGTCAAAATGTATATAAACTGGTCTTGTAACACAGTCGGCAGAGGACTTCTGCAAGGACGTCCTCTCCGGGCCCGTGATTAAACCTGAGATGATTCATCACACTTGTGATTGTTTTCTGAGAATTAGCAACTCTCAAACTTAAAGAAATTTCTACCACACTTGGCTGTCAGTAATATGTCATAGCATCACAGGCACTGAGCGTGAGATACTGTTAGAAAAATTAAAATGTTTACCGTCCTGTGACCTAATCCACCATACTTTAGTATAACTGAAACACTTCTGAATAGGGCCTATTGCGTATTGTGGAAATATAATTGTTGCTCTCAGTGAGCACAGTTTGCTCTAACCTTGACTATTTGATAAGGGCCCAGATGTCTTTCTGTGAGAAATCCCCTCCCTTTTGTATTTCCATGAAAACTGATGTGTTAGGCTGCAAGCAGCCAGTGATCCTCAAGCTGTACCAAGGTGCTGTGTGACTGTTACTCCTTGCAAGTAAAACCTCTATATAATCTTACCGAAGTTCGTCCTCTGAGTCTATTTGTTAAAAGAATTTACCTAACAACTTGGGGGTCCGGGATCGCAATATCTCCTCTTCCTTCCAGGTTTGGACCTAAAAAGCCCTCCGCCCCGGTCCCATAAGGGAACGGTTTGGAGCATTGAGAGGCTAGGATCTGCTGTGAGGGGAGAGGAGTGACGTGATTGAACTTTGAAAAGAGAGACCAGAGACGGACTCCTGTAAGGTAAGAGAATTTTAATTTGGTTAAACTGAGTAGAGTCTCAGTGGGTCTAATTCGAACAAAACCTTCACCTGAGTAGAGTCTCAGGGAGTCTGTGAGATTCAAACAAAACCGTCCCCTGAGTAGAGTCTTGGGGAATTAGAGCCAAACAAAACCGGTGCGGAGTCCCTGGGAGTTTCTGGCTCTCTGGGAGCCCCGGGTGGTCCTGGGTCCTTCGGGTCACGCAAGCTGAGTAGAGTCTCAGTGAATCGCGGTCTCATATCAGGCTGAGAGGTTAGTCCAAAACGAGACTAAAAATATTCATTGACTTGACTTGAGTGCTGAAATTCAAACAAAACCGAAACTTGTGTGGCCTACGGGACACTGGGTCAAACATGTTCGGGTAAAACCGAGCGAGGCTTTCGGGAAATCAGAAACTCAGGATGAACCCGTGGTCTGTGGGAGACCCAAAGTAAACTAACCCCGTGGTCTGTGGGGGACCCGGAACAAAAAGGAGCCCCGGTGCGCGTCGATAGTGCTTTTGAGCATAACAAAACAGAATATTGGTACCATGAAAAGAATATAAAAGCATAGAAATAATTAATGTGATATAAAGTGAGTTAAACAGCTGCTCCATCTCCTCCAATCAGATCAGTAACTAAACAATAACAGTAATTAAAATAATTTAAAAAACAAAAAAGGGGGGATAAGGAGCCTGTTAAAATAAGTGTAGGCCTACAATAATTATAATAATAATAAATAAATAATAAATAAATAAATGAGTAGCAGTGAGTAAAAACAAATAGTAACTGAATATAAAACACTAAACACTAAATTAGAAGAACTAGTCACCAGTGACAAAAATTGATGCATCAAAAGGATCCTAAGAAATATAGAAAAATTAGAAAAATGGAAAAATAAATATGGTTTTTTGGGGAAGGTTAACTGTGAGGACTGTAGAAACTTAGTAAAGGACATAAAGAGTAAGACTAAGGGAAATCAGAAGGATCAGAGAATGGTTTAAAGGAGGCAGAGACAGAGAGGGAGAGAGAGAAAGGAGGGAGAAAAGAGACAAGCAAATAGAAAAACAGTTAAAAACCTCTTCACCAACATTGTATTTAGGGCAAACTGTTAAATTTACAGATGAACAAACTATGTCATGCTGTAGACAAACCTCCTCAACCTAATAATCCACCACCGGCTCAGCTTCCTCCGTACGCCCAGGGAGAAGAGGGTGCTGTTGGTGGAGCAAGATTTCCTCCCACAGCTCCTTATGCTGAAGATAGTGAGGGAGTGCTGGCTTCTTTTAACAGACTGAAAGATGTTTAACACTCACAGTGGAATATCAGTACCTGAAGGTGCTGCACAGAATGGGGATGGGCCTTATGCACAGCAGTTAAGAAATGCCTTCATTAATGGCTTCAAACCTGAAATTTCAGGATTTATTCGAAGGCATCAAATTGGCTGGTGAACTTGTGTCCTAACAGAGAAGAAGAATTATGCTGTGCATGTGACCACTGTTCTCCAAAAAAGAGCAAAAGCACAAAAGAAAGTTAGAAAAACAGCTGAAGTGTTTTTCACTGACTGTGACCTGGCAGACAGCAGATAGATAATCATGACTACTGCTACGTCTGTGGAAAAGCAGGACACTGGGCCAAGAGCTGCCCACAGAGAAAGACACGCCCTGAGCACCAAATGCATTTTTCTCTATTGAAGTTGACAAACAATGATAATTCTGATTTGCATTTGAGTTTTCAGGCAAAAGATGGACTTGGACATGGATTCCACAGGGTTATTGTGAGTCTCCTACCATTTTTTCCCAAGTAATGTCTGCTAACTTAGCTTTAACCTCCTGCAAGAAGTCAAATACGTATTTGTATGTAAATGAAATTTGCTCTGAAACACAAGAACAATGCAAAACAGACACCATAGCTCTGCTTAAGTTTCTAGCAGAACAGGGACACAGAGTGAGTAAGAGCAAACTAGTTGTAAAAAAAAACAAAAAAAAGCTATACTTAAAGTACCAAAACTACAAACTAAAAGACAGATGGTTTTTCTTAAGTATGACAAACTTCTGCAGAGCATGGATACCAAACTATTCAGAGTTGTCTAGTCCATTGTTGAAATTGATTTATGACACACCTATGGCAACTTATGATAAAATAAAATGACTGAAATTGCAGAAAAAGCCTTTGATGGTCTTAAAAAGACCCTGACCAGCACCTCTGTTTTAGGACTGCCTAACTATGAAAAATGTTTTATGCAAACTGTTGATTGTAAAAATAGTCACATGACTTCAGTGCTGACAAAACAGGCCTATTGCTTATTATTCTGCCCAACTGGATCCAATAGCAATGCCTGTATGTATTCAAGCTGTTATTGCAGCCTCCATGACAGTCCAAGCTTCAGCAAACATCATGTTGTTCCAGTTATTATAGTGGGAGATTTTAACATTCATGTAGATGTTGAAAATAACGGCCTCAGCATTGCATTTAATTCTATATTAGATTCAATTGGTTTCATTCAAAATGTTAATAAACCCACCCACTGTTTCAATCACACCCTTGATCTTGTTCTGACCTATGGCATCGAAATTGAACATCTAATAGTTTTTCCCCCAAATCCTGTTTTGTCAGATCATTCTTTAATAACTTTTGAATATAAAATGATGGATCATGCAGCGTTTGGAAGAAAATTCCACTACAGCAGATGTTTATCCGACAACGCTGTTAATAAATTTAAGAAAATGATTCCATCTTTATTTACGTCTATGCCAAGTATAAACATAGTGGAGGGCAGCTGCTTCAATCCCACTCCCTACCAAATTGATCATGTTGTTGACAGCGCTGTAACCTCACTGCGTGAAATGCTTGATTCTGTAGCCCCTCTGAAAAAGAAGTTAGTGAATCAGAGAAGACTAGCCCCATGGTATAATTTACATATTACATAAAGCAGGCATCACGAAGGCTGGAAAGGAAGTGGCGTTCCACAAACTTAGAGGAAATTTTTCTAGCCTGGAAAAACAGTCTACTAACATATAAAAAAGCTCTCCGTAAAGCCAGAACTGCATACTATTCATCACTAATAGAGGAAAATAAGAACAATCCCAGGTTTCTTTTCAGCACTGTAGCCAGGCTGACAAAAAGTCACAGCTCTGTTGAGCCCAGTGTTCCCTTAGCTCTCAGCAGTGATGAATTTATGAGTTTCTTTACAAATAAAATCACAACTATTAGAGATAAAATTCAGCAGATGCTTCCTATACCTGCAATAAATGAATCTTCTACTACAGTAGCTCTTGAATCATCTGTAGGACCTCAGTTATGTTTAGACTGCTTCTCTCCCATAGATCTCTCTGAATTTACATCAGTAGTTGCTTCATTGAAATTATCAACGTGTCTCTTAGACCCCATCCCGATTAGACTGCTTAAAGGCACCCTGCCATTAATGAACTCATCTTTATTGGACTTGGTAAATTTATCTCTAGTATCAGGCTACGTACCACAGGCCTTTAAGACTGCAGTAATCAAACCTTTACTCAAAAAGCCTAGTCTTGATCCAGGAGTCTTGGCTAATTATAGACCAATATCCAACCTGCCATTTATTTCTAAAATCCTAGAAAAAGCTGTTGCTAAGCAGCTATCAGACCACTTACACAGGAATGAACTATTTGAAGATTTCCAATCAGGATTTAGAGCACATCATAGTACAGAAACAGCACTGTTGAAAGTTACCAACGATCTTCTCTTAGCCTCAGATAATGGACTTGTTTCAATACTTGTCCTCCTAGACCTTAGTGCAGCATTCGACACCATTGACCACAACATCTTATTACAGAGACTGGAGCATGTGATTGGTATCAGAGGAACAGCGTTAAAATGGTTCCAATCCTATTTATCGGACAGATTCCAGTTTGTTCATGTCCATGATGAACCTTCCACACGAACAAAAGTTAGTTATGGAGTTCCACAAGGCTCCGTGCTAGGACCGATTCTGTTCACCCTGTACATGCTTCCTTTAGGATATGTCATTAGGAAGCACTCTATTAATTACCACTGCTATGCAGATGACACTCAGTTATATCTGTCTATTAAACCTGTTAACACAAACCAGTTAACCAGACTTCAAGCCTGTCTAACTGACATAAAGGCCTGGATGACCAGTAACTTTTTACTTTTAAACTCTGAGAAAACAGAAGTCATTATATTTGGGCCAAAAAATCTCAGAAATAACTTTGCCAAAATTAGGAGCATCCTGTCTCAAAATAATGCAGGAAAACTAGTTAATGCATTTGTTACCTCAAGGCTAGATTACTGTAACTCATTACTATCTGGATGTCCCAATATCTCCATAAAAAGCCTCCAATTAATCC
The DNA here is from genome assembly GCF_900324485.2 of Mastacembelus armatus. NCBI lineage: Eukaryota > Metazoa > Chordata > Actinopteri > Synbranchiformes > Mastacembelidae > Mastacembelus > Mastacembelus armatus. The sequence continues at coordinate 15,539,968 of NC_046635.1, forward strand.
AGAATGCCGCAGCCAGAGTCCTGACAGGAACTAGCAAGAGAGATCATATTTCTCCTATATTGGCTTCTCTTCATTGGCTCCCTGTAAAATATAGAATAGAATTTAAAATCCTTCTTCTCACATACAAATCCCTTCATAATCAAGCTCCTTCATACCTCAAAGACCTCATAGTACCATATTATCCCAATAGACCACTTCGCTCTCAGAGTGCAGGTCTACTTGTGGTTCCCAGAGTTTCCAAAAGCAGAATGGGAGGCAGAGTCTTTAGTTATCAAGCTCCTCTCCTATGGAACCAGCTCCCAGCCTGGGTTCAGGAGGCAGACACTCTCTATACTTTTAAGGCTAGACTTAAAACCTTCCTCTTTGACAAAGCATATAGTTAGGGCTGGCTTCAGGCAACCCTGAACCATCCCTTAGTTATGCTGCTATAGGCCTAGACTGCCCGAGGACCATTGGTGCACTGAGCTTCCCTACCCTAACCCCCCCCCCCCCTTCCCCTCCCCTCTCTTCTCTCCTCCCACCTCATGTATATTCCACCATTGAATGTTACTAACCTTGTGCTCTCTCTCTCCCCTAGTTTGTGCTCTCTCCCTCTCTCTCTGTTCTCTCTGTACCTTCTGCAGGTGTCCCTGGTCCTGGAGCTGTATATCGCTGATGTGCAGTTACTGGTCCCACCAACCTGCAGTGTCCATTTGTTGTTTATTGTTGCTGTTCTTTTCTCTCTGCTCTATCCACTCACCCCAACCGGTCGAGGCAGATGGCCCCCCAAACTGAGCCCGGTTCTGCTGGAGGTTTTTTCTTCCGTTAAAGGGAGTTTTTCCTCTCCACTGTCGCCAAGTTCTTGCTCATAAGGGAATTGTTGGGGTTTTTTTTAGTTTTAGTTTTTGTAAAGTGCCTTGAGATGATTTGTATTGTGATTTGGCGCTATACAAATAAAATTGAATTGAATTGAATTGAATCCTGACACTAAAGGTTCCACATGCAGTCTCTGTCCTGCAAAACAGGATAGCATACATGTCACCAGCTAAACATCTGTCCTTCATGACTATATTGCTTTCACAGCCACATCTCACTATTGAACGATGTACAACCTTTAATCCTGCTACATTAATGCCTATAGCTGAGGATGGTGGGCCACGACTGTATTGCTGAAACTGAGAATAGTGTTGCCCAGGGTTGACCAAACTGACACACCTTATAAATGTGCTGAAATAACAATGTTTGTAGATGGATCTTTTAAAAAAAGAAAAAAAAAAAAGAAATAAGACTGATCTAATTCTACAGGATATACTGTTGTAACCCTTAAAGATGTTTTAAAGCTGAACCACTACCATCTCATTTATCATTGCAGGCTGAGGGACTTATTACCATAACAGAAACTTGTAAATTATGAGAAGTAAAAGTAGTTAATATCTACACTGATAACAATTATGGATTTTCAACTGTATATGTGTTTGCTCAGCAGTGGAAGAACAGAGGAATAATTACATCACACATAAGGATCTTATTTTACAGCTGTTAGATGCTGTGTAGCTGCCTAAAGAGGTTGCTAATTGTAAGTTCGACACAAATGTAAGGACTAGATATGATTTCTCTTGGCAATTGTAAAGCTGATGAAGTTGCTAAATCAGTAGCACAGAAACCACTGACTTTACAAGCTACAGTTATAGTTGAACATCCTGATGAGCAGATACTTAAAGACATGCAGAACAGTGAACCTTAGAAATGAAAAGACTCATGGGTAACAACAAAAACAAAGAGAAAAGAGTGTAAATTATGTAAAGATGAAAAGTAGTGTTACCTAAAGTTTATTTAGATATGAAGCTGTACTGACGCATGCTAATGTGCATACGTCAGCAGGAGGGATGGTAGATTAGTAAACATAGTGTTTACAACATATGGTTTTACAAACTGCTCAAAAAAAATTATTAACAATGTGAAATATGTGGAAAAATAAACCACAGGGACAGATTGTGACAAGAAATAGTGGAAAGTTTCCACTACCTGAATATTCTTTTCAACACATTTGCATGGATTTTATTGAATTAAATAACTGTGAGGGAAAGAAATACTGTTTAGTGATCATTGATGCATTAACTAAATGGATTGAAGTGTTTCCAGCAAGGCATCCTGATGCACTAACAGTAGCTAAAACACTGACAACTACTATTATTCCCAGATTTGGAATTCCAGAGAGAATCTATTGTAATAATGGTGCATATTTTGAAAACCAGGTAATTAAACATCTTACTGCAGTGTTACCATCTACCTCAGTTAAAACTGTTGAATACTCACGTTTTACACAAGTCCGTTGATGAGGAAGTACACAGAGGCGGCTGGGGTGGTTCAGCTGATTATAGGTTTTATTCAAACTATACAGAGCGCTCTGGAGATCAACCCTCATGGGACACACGGAGAGATCTGAGCTCTAGGCGAAATCTATAGAATGTATATACCTTGTAACTTGGTCACCGCCTTACATGGCAGTACTTTTCCACAAAAGTAAATCAGACCATTACCATATATGGAGTTGTTATTCCCTTTACCTTCCCTCATAGTAAAGACATAGTGAAGAGCGGTGACCCTGTCAGGTGTCTAAACATATAGGATTACACTATACTGCAATACTAGTCACAGAGTGTGTCTGCATTCCCACAAAACCATTCATTAAGGATGATGCTCACATGACTGAGACCATTGCTGATTACATGGCAAAAATTTTGAATAATAAAAATGTTGTCAATGTTGTATTAATGCACAACAGGAGGGTCCTGAGCCTGAACCTGTCTCTAGAGTGAATCCAGGAGACTGGGTCTTTGTAAAAATGATCAAGAGAAAGTATTGGTTTTCTTTGTGCTGGGAAGGACCTTACCAAGTACTGCAGTCTATACTCATGGTTGTGAGAATTGTTGAAAGACCTTCGTGGATTAATTTAACACACTGTAAAGAGGTAAAAGTACTGTCTGAGTAATTCTGTCAAACCAGCAGGGACTCACTCTAAACTCCAACTAACCTGTGGTGAAGTCTGGCTACAAAGGGGGGTGGGACCAATAGGGACCACTCGTCTCAAACCAGTGAAGAAATCAACCACACCCAGGGGAATTAGGTGAGTGAGGAGTAAAGTGACCTGGGGAGAAGACTGCTCAGAGGTACATTTTGCCATGGAGGGTCCAATATATCGACCCTGGCACCCCTTTAGACTATTTTGTGGGGTGACACTGACAATAAGCATATTGACTGTCATATCGCTGACCACAGTTATGTTGATTTTGTTTCTCTTTGAGAAGGGTTTGCAACAGCCGGAGAGCGCTACTAACTCCACTGAGATAAGACCTGGTATCTTTTCCTCCCTTGAGAAGGAATTGCTACAGCCAGGTAATGCCATGAACAACACCAAAACCAAACCTAGGACAAAGAGAGCTAATGATGTGCCCACTTTTATCTTTTGGGCCAATGAGACTCAAACTGCCCAGTTTGATTTTTGTAAAGTAGTTAACTGTGGTAATGTGTGACAGGAACAGCTGACATGAGCAGACAAGTATGTCACTAAAATATGTAGGTTACACTGATAAGACTTGATCCACACAATGATCCAACAGGCTTGAACTGCACACTGCAGCTGTTTACGTCCACCTGCCCTCCAGCCAGTAAACAATGTCTTTGCATTATTTGATGCCACCTATTCCTGCTCTTACTATACCTTTCTTTACACCTTATAGTACTAATTATACCTGTTTTTGAGAAATTCCACTTCAGGGAGAAAGGTCGGTGATCTCCACTGGTGCAGCTCTACCACCAATGTGACCACTCCTGGGGCAGACTATGACCCTTCCTGGTTCACGGACCATGTTACTGCACGTGCTGACCTGTGGTGGTATTGTGGGGGAAACCAATTGAGACCAGTGCTCCCACCTGATTGGCAGGGAACCTGTGCTCTTATACAATTGGTGATGCCATTTTATGTGTTGCCACTGTCTGGTTCTTCCCTAGACAGCCCACACCGTGTGAAAAGAGACACTGCAGCAGCTGGCAGTTTTGATAACAGAGTATATATTGATGCCATCAGAGTGCACATAGGAGTTCCCGACGAGTATAAAGCTAGAAACCAAGTTGCAGCAGGTTTTGAATCTTTTCTGTTTTGGTGGGCAACCATTTACAAAAATGTTGATTGGATAAATTATTTGTATTATAACCAGCAGAGATTCATTAACTACACTAGAGATGCTGTCAGAGGCTTAGCAGAGCAGTTAGGTAAAACTAGTCTTATGATCTGGCAGAACCGGATGGCATTAGACATGTTACTGTCTAAGGAGGGAGGTGTTTGTAAAATGTTTGGATCAACCTGTTGTACCTTTATTCCTAACAACACTTCCCCAGATGGATCTGTCACTCTTTAGTCAAGCTTTACAAGGACTCCAAGCCTTATCTGAGGAGCTCGCTGAGAATGCTGGTATTGACAACAACTTCACTTCTTGGCTGGAGGGAATGTTTGGTAAATGGAGCGGTCTGATCCAGTCCATATTCATCTCAATGGCTGTGATGACTGCTATTTTGTTTACCTGTGGTTGCTGTTGCATTCATGTATTAGAGGCCTTTGCTAACGCCTTATTGATACAGCAATAACAAACAAATGTATCAGTCCATTTCCACCCTGAAACTCCTCCAGAGCCAATGAAGGAAGACCTGACTGTCTTTTACCGACTATGATAAATTTGTCCTAACTTCTGAACTGTAAGGCACAAATGACTCCAACATTGAAAATTCCTACAGGAAGTGATGTTGTGATGACTGTTTGCCCATAAAGACAGAAAGTTATGACATTTATTTCTCACTTCTACAAGTTATATTTAGCATGCTAATCATTTTAGATTTGTGATTGTGATCTTGTTTGTTTGTTTGATTATAGTTATGATTTATGATTTTACTGTTTTTCCTATAATAGTAATAATTCTGATCTTTCTGTGTTTTACCAGAATAATAATCATTAATGATCTGCTAAACATTTTCATATAATAGTTATGCTAAGCATAAACAGGAGGGATGTGTTAGAGAAATTAAAACGTTTACCCTCCTGTGACCTAATCCACCTTACTTTAGTATAACTGAAACACTTCTGAATAGGGCCTATTGTGTATTGTGGAAATATAATTGTTGCTCTCAGTGAGCACAGTTTGCTCTAACCTTGACTATTTGATAAGGGCCCAGATGTCTTTCTGTGAGAAATCCCCTCCCTTTTGTATTTCCATGAAAACTGATGTGTTAGGCTGCAAGCAGCCAGTGATCCTCATGCTGTACCAAGGTGCTGTGTGACTGCTGTGTGACAGATTCAAGAAATTGTCTAATTTTGTAGATAAAAACAAAACAAAATCATAGACACGCCACAAAACAATTTTTATTTAATGTTCCAACCTTCTGGCTTAAAGAAACATTAACAAAAAGAAAAAAAATTGCAGTCAATTGCAATTGTTTTTTAGATCAAGCAGAGGAAATAGTTATGTGGCATGTCTGTGATTTGTTTTTTTTATTCAAACAAAATTAAACAAGTGAAAGAATATCCTCCAAGAGAGGCGATTCCATAATTTTTGCCAGAAGTTGTTCTTATTCTTTGATATGCCTTGTGCTAGCAAGACTGACTGAAGGGTGGTGATCCTATATTTTTTGCCAGGGGTAGTAACAATAGGAGACTTGACTTGACTTTGCCTTGGCCTTCAGAAATTTGTGAACATCTATGCTTAAAGCCCTTTAAAAAATTAAAACCTATGTTGACCCTTTTTTAAATGAATTTCATTGAAACAGTAGACAGCTATTGATTTAAGGCAAGTATTTGAAAAGCAAGTATTTTTGGGGAGTGAGGTTTCAGTAAAAGATAATACAGCAATTTGACACCAAGGACTAGCGTTGCACAGTGAAAGGTATCCCAATACCCTGCCATTAAAAATGGTATAATACTTAGTGCTGTACATATCAGTACTTGAGTAAATATTAAGATACATATATCTGTTGCTGTGCAGCAGTGGGCAGCACTGCGTGGGCACGTACAGGGCTTCGCTTCACTCTAGGCACAATGGGTATGTTGGCAGTTTTTTTCTCTCATGCTTTTCTCTGTAATCTCCAGGCAGCTTTCATGGTAAAAGCCAAAAGGCATGGCTGCAAGTGCTCTTCCTGACTGTCTATGGCCTTGTATTATTTCACTTAAATAACCAACATCTAAACAAACAGAGCCAACACACTCAACTTGGCAAAGCACCTCGTCCACAGATATGCCAATTTGTATAAATTATTTAAAGAGCTACGGGTAGCGATTAGTAAATGTATTACAAAACATTTGCTATTTGTGACAAGCAACCTTTTTTTGTTATTAGTTTGACAAGGAAATTAAGGGCAACTGTCGAATTTAACTTTTTAACTGTGAATTTACCACTGTGACTAACATAATTCACTCCTATTGATTTATGGCTTCTTTTTACATATTCCGCAGCACTGACATTGTCAAAATATTTTTTCTTCGTTTGTGTTTATTAAATTCTATGTTCTGCTATGTGTAATTTCATTACTTTTCCTGATGTTTTAGGTTTTTTCCCCATATCGAGATACTTAGGCAGGTACTGGTATTAAAGTCATAATTTCAGTATTGTGACAACACTACCATGGACAACTGTGAAGCCTAACACCCATTTTATCACTTTTCTGTGCAGGCACAGCTGAAATGACGTCTGAAATGACACTTAAAGGTTATACAGTGTATAACAAGCAGCATATTCACAAGTTGGTGGAATAGTGTACCTTATATTATTGATGAAGACTCAAGATGGACTGCTGCCACTGTTTCCCTAAATATACAGTACAAAAAAAGAGCAACACTTCCCCTAAAATCCAATGGGTGATATATTAATTTAGTTTCAAGTGTTTCAATATAATACATAATTCAGGGTAAGTGGTTTAAGAAGACATCATTTTATGTTTTTACTGAAAAGTAGCACACATCAGACATTACAAAATGGCAGCCAGTTGTACTGTGTTGATATGATGATAACATGTTATGCACATTGTTGTCAGTCCACAGGTTGGCATTTCAGTGATCAAATGCTCGACTGAAGCTGCGTTTGTGTCCTCCTCTGCTGCTTCTATAGTTACCATCACTGTTGCGGAACCCATTACCACAGCCACTATATCGTCCAAAATTTCGTCCCCTTCCTCCTACCCCCTCCTGTCTTTCACCATGGTTACCGCTGCCAAAGCCTCTATCACCACGATTACTGAGCTGGTTCTCCTCCAGCTGTGGGAGCTCTGTGGCTACAGTCAGTTGCCAACGGCGACTATCCTTCCAGTTGTCCTGTTGAATGATCAAGTGAGGTGAGAAGGATATTAGCAGGGCTAATAGCAGTCTGTCATCTTCAATGAGAAACACTGTCAAAGCATTTATATTTTGCCCTGAATTATTCATTTTTGCTCATTTAAGACAGAAAACAATCCACCATGTCTTGAAGTGATGGGATGTTTCACAAATGTTCTCACCTGAATCTCCTTGACTTTGTCAGCTGGGACATCAAAACAAGCTCCCTGTTACACATACAAAAGGGATGAAATGGTGAGTATTTCAGTCTCTTTTCGCGTTTCAAAAGCAGTAGCCCTTATACCTGCAGCACTAACAGTGTAATTTATTTATATAGCCCATTACAACAACCCTTAGGTGACCAAAGTGATTCACAAACAAACAGCAATTAGAAACACAGACAACATAACATAACAGTTGCATGAGGAAAGGAAAAAGGACAAAAAGAACAAAAGTGTCACAAGACTATAAGGTGTTAAAAACCATCCTTAAAAAACAGTTACCTATCCTCCTTTTGCATACCCAAATTAAGCTAGCTGTTGTACTTACATTTTAAGGGTTATATTGATGAGCTTGGTATCATTGGAAAAGAATCACTTTCCAGTTTATTGTGACTTTTGAAATTTGGCCAAAGATTTTTGGTGATACATCTGGAAACATATCTTTCGGGCCTGGTAGGTGTGGCTAAAATTTTGATTTAAACAGGTCCAAGTCGGAGATCACATGCAAGTCAGGGGCGAGATGAACTGAAAAAGCTCGGTCACCCCAGTGTTTGTATCTTGAAATGGGGACAACATAAAGCAGAAGCTGGTCGGATGATCTCAAAACCCTACCATGCTTACAGAATGTCAACATCTCGGATAAACAAGCTGGAGCAAGGTCATTATTAAGAGGTTTAAAAACAAACAAAAGTTTGAAATGTATCCTAAAATGAACTATAAGCCAATGAAGTAATAAAAGGATAGGTTTAAATATGCGTTCTCAAGTTGTGTCAGTTAAAAGGTGGGAGAGAGATGCTAACATATAGTATATTCATACATATATAATCAAGTCCGCAACTGATTAAAACATGGATAGCTAGCCCGGGGTTATTATGACTCAGAAAAGGTTTAGCTTTGGCCAACAGCAGCAATTGCTAAAAACTCATCTTGACTACATTATCAAACTACGTTTATCAAACTTCAAATAACTGTGAAATAGCACCCCCAAATTTCTGACAGTTGAACTGAACCTTGAAGATAATGTGCCAAAGCCAGCCATCACAGTATCCCCGAACACAATGCATTCTGCTTCATCGTCATTTAAAAAGAAAATTTTGGTTTAACCACTGTTTAATATCATTAATACAGTCAAACAATTTTGTGTGTCATTTTGTTCTGGGTTTAAAGGTTTTGTCCTTCAGCTTTTTTCAAATTTTTTGTCTGTTTTCTTCTCTTCTTGCGTTAACTTTCAGCTTAACAAACAATTTATATATTAAAGTAGTAGAGATTTTTGTCTTCTTTCAGGTAATGCTGTTCTCATTTTGATAGGACCTACGGTTTTTCCACCAGGTGGCCAAACCCACAGAGAGTGACTGCTCAATCTCTCATTCACTCCCATTATAAAAGAGCTACAAGCACTTCTGCTGAAAAACACAAATGAAGGCTGTTTCATTTTTTGGAATATCTTCACAAAAAGTGGATCAGTCTCTTTGTTGAAGCCTCCTGGCACTGCTAGTGAAAGAATTATATTGATAGGTCTTATAGTTTTTCTTATAGTTTTTCCTCCATTTTGTGAGGTGAAGTTTTCTGAGCTTCTCCATTCTGCGTGTGTAAAATGCTGTGGCACTCCCCTTCCCACTCTGGGCTTAGGTCACCATAGCAACAGCTCACAAAGCAATAGCAGAACAACAGCTGTCTGTGGTTGGTAATTAAGAATGACTGGCTGCCTAATATCCACTGCCGTTACACATGGTGACCATTCTCAGCTATTTAGAGCAAGTGACTCTGTGGCTGTTTTAACCCTCTGGGGTCGACGCACGCGCCGGCGCGTTTTGATGCATCTTTTTCTGATAAGGCCGAAACAAACTTAAATTACTCTGTCAATTCTGATCGTACAGATAAAAGAAGTATATCATTCAAATCTGTAAAGGGTCTAGTTTTAGTGGTATACCATCATAATAAAAACAAAACGTTGTGCTTTTTTTAAATAAAGAAAGACGACAGGGTGCGCTCTCGGCCTTTTCTGTCTCTGCCATTTCTCTTCACAGACGCGTAAATAAAACAACCAGAATCTCAGCGAATACTTGGTTCATAAAAATAAGAATTATATGGCTAGAAAGCTTGAAATGTTTTCTTTTAGGTGAAACAATTCAAGTTGAAAACAAATCATCACTTTTATTTCAGTGAGTAAAAAATTGTAGTTTTTCACTAACCATGCATAACCACTTTTTTCTCAAAAACACAATAATGTATAAACTTGCTGCTCACATATTATTGTAGCCAATTTTGTGCTGATTACAGTGTTATTAGACTTTAGACATTAATATGTTTAAAAAACACTGAAAAAAGCACAAATGTCAGGACATGTCAAAATTTGTCCAGGCCCCAAAAACCCCCTCAGACCCCAGAGGGTTAAATGTACCCCCCCTCCCACTCTGGGTTTAGGTCACCATAGCAACTGCTCACAAAGCAATAGCAGAACAACAGCTGTCTGTGGTTGGTAATTAAGAATGACTGGCTGCCTAATGCTGTTACACATGGGGACCATTCTCAGTTATTTAGAGCAATTTACTCTGTGGCTGTTTTACATGTCAGCCATGGTGTCATCTCCCAGCAGGCCATGTTCGGACTTTCACAATAAAAGTCTAGTCATTTATAGGAAGATATTACATTTTCTGTAAAGTAAAGGGAACATTCAAAATAAAGTCCAGATTCTAGTAAAAGGTCCCATGAGTCTCCTGCAGCACCTTGTCCTTTCAAAATAAAAGCCCCGAAATAGCATTTTCTCAATAGAAAAGCCTTGAAACAGCAACTCAATATTAAAACGGACATTGCCTATTGGCATACAGCTTCAGGCACCAAGTGAGGCCATTTTCAGTATCAGCCATGGTGTCTGCTACCAGGACAAGGTGAGACTTTCACAATAAAAGTTTACAGCTATTTACAGGAAGTTAATGCAGTGTTCCAAAGAATAACAAATATTGAAAATTAAAGTTCAGATCTTAACTCAAGGTAACATGAGTCTCATACAGCACGCAGCCTTTTACAATAAAAGCATTTTTATTTCATGGTTTCAAAATAGAAGCTAAGAAATGCTAATATTTGCTCTTTTCCAGCACATTTTTCCCTTTCAGCCTTTTTATCACTGCACATCTGTTTATTCTTTATTCATACTACTTCATATTGCTTCATTTCTTCCCTTTTTCACTTTCTTCCAACTCCAGTTTTACATTTCAGCTTGTTGGGTAGCTTCATTCAGCTTTCAGCATTCACACGCATCTTCCGCAGAAATGCAATTTTCTAGTTAGAAATGTGACTTATACACTGAAGTGACTTAGATATGTTTTTTCTGTTCAACAAAGCTCTTTTTGCTAAAAGCGACTTATACTCTGATGCAACTTATAGCCAAGAAAATACAGTACATGGACAGAACATGATTTGGAAAGGCACATAACTCTCTACAGAAGCTCTCACAGTTGGCAGTGCTTATCACAGCAAAAACCAAGCCTCGAGGTCAAAGGAACTGCCTGCAGAGCTCAGAGAGAGGACTGTTCCTGGGGAAGACTACAAAACGATTTTTGCTGCACTGAAGGTTCCCTGGAGCACAGTGGCCTACATAAAATTAAATGGAAGACGTTTGGCACAACTAGGACTCTTCCAATAGCTGGTTACCCGGCCAAACTGAGCAGTCGTGGGAGAAGAGCCTTAGTAAGAGAGGTAACCCTGAACCCAATGGTCACTCTGACTGAGCTCCAGAGATCCTGTGTGTAGACTGGACATAATTCCAGAAGGACAACCATCATCGCAGCACTCCACTGATCAGGGCTTTATGGCAGAGTGGCTAGACGGAATCCTCTCCTTATTGCAAAACTCATGAAAGCCTGCTTGGAGTTTGCAAAAAAAGCACCTGGAGGACTCTCAGACTCTATAATCTGATGAAACCAAACTGTTTGGCCTCATCCATCCCAACCGTGAAGCATGGTGGTGGCAGCATCGGCAGTAGCACAGACTGGGAGACTGGTCAGGGTTGAGGGAAAACTGAATGAAGCAAAGTACAGTGATATTCTCAATAAAAAAAACTGATCCCCAGTGCTCAGGACCCCAGACTGGTGCAAAGGTTCACTTTCCAACATGACAACGACCCTAAGTACACAGTCAAGACAACACGGGAGTGGCTTGAGTGGCTGCCCTGACTTGAACCCTGTTGAATATCTCTGGAGAGGCCTCAAAATGGCTGTCCATCCAACAGTCCTCATCCAACCCAACTAAGCTTGAGAAGATTTGCAAAGAATGGCAGAAAATACCCCAAATCCAGGTGTGCAACGGTTACTGCATTATACACAAAAATACTTGAAGCTATAATTGCTGCCAAAGGTGCTTCAAAGTACTGTACTGAGTAAAGGTTCTGAAAACTATAATATATTAAATGTAAACGTGATATTTCAGTTTTTTCTTTCTAAAATTCTGCTTTTACTTTGTGATTATGGAGTGTAGTTTAAAGAAATTAATTTAAACAATTGTAATAGGCTGCAACACAACAAAATAAAAAAAGTGAAGGTGGTCTGAATAATTTCTGAATCGACTGTGAAATAAAATGTTATAAGAAAAATTTCACTGCGTTCTGTTCTCCATTTTGAAATGTTACTTGGCTCAAGAGCATTACTTTGGGCTTCTCTACTTAAAGTGCATTGAAATGATTTTTTTATTGTAAATTGGCTATGTATAAACAAAACTGAATTGAACTGAACATCAAGAGTGTATAAACTACATTTCTGGTACAAAGAAAACCTGTATTCTTGCAGTCACAGTTAAGTCAAATATCAGAAAAATAAATAATCAGAAGATAGTATGACGCTCAAATGTAAATTCATATTGTAAATCCACACAAGCCTCATGTGTGTTTACATACGGTTCTGCCTTTGAGGAATGTCATCCGGCGAATGTGATTCTCGATCTGTTCTCCAAATTGTTCTTTGATGGTTCTCCAGGCGTAACCCAAATTATGCATCTCCTGAGAACACACCAACTGCATGGTGGTGTAACCCTGGAAATACAACGAGAAACAATTAACGAAATTAGGGTAACGCATTATACACAATAGTACATTATCAAGTGTCTAACTCATATCTACTAACTGTGGTTTGAGTGTCCACAGGCAAGACACTAGGGAAAAAAAATAGGAAAAAAAAAAAAAAAAAAAAGAGTGTGTTGTTTTTAACTACAAACTTACAGCATCAGAGCTGAGTAGTGACCTCTGCTCTAGGCTTGTGGCTCCAGAAATATGGGCCAGGGCAGCTGCTAGTGCATCCACTGCTCCTCTCTCCTTGATCAGTTTCTCAGCTGATGCTCTGAAGTACCCAACAGCCGTGACAGGAACAAAGTCCAAAAATCTGGACACAATAAAGCAATCAATTATCAACACTCTAAAAGTTAATAGGCTGCTATCAGGAAATTTGTTTAGGACATGTGGGCACAATATTTTAAAGCTATGTAACCACTAGGCCACTAAGTTGTACATTTAATAATAGTAGGCTTCATTGTTAATCAAACTGTGATGAAGCCAAGAAATGTCACAGTTTTAAAGTGGAATAAATTAGTCACTTCACAATAGTGTTCCCACACCCACACAGAGACAGCCTGGGAGGTTAACCCTCTGGGGTCTGAGGGGGTTTTTGGGGCCTGGACAAATTTTGACATGTCCTGACATTTGTGCTTTTTTCAGTGTCTTTTAAACATATTAATGTCTAAAGTCTAATAACACTGTAATCAGCACAAGATTGGCTACAATAATATGTGAGCAGCAAGTTTATACATTATTGTGTTTTTGAGAAAAAAGTCTTATGCATGGTTAGTGAAAAACTAAAAATTTTTTACTCACTGAAATAAGACCATAAAACACAAACAGAACATTGGTTCACAAGACTTTGGAGACCTGCATGTTGTAGGCTAAAGTGTTTACTTCAGAGTGCTGTGAATGTCATCTTGTTCACACATTCACAGTAAACAATACACTGATTTAAATTTTCTAAGACACTTTTTGTCCAGAAAAGCCATATACAAGAGGGTGTGTCTGAGGATGAATAGTCATGTGATTTACCTGAGAACACAAAAGACGCACTGAACGACCAGACAAAGACACGCATAATGAGCCTTTCAGTCAATGTAGATGGGACGGATTAGTGCAGCACAATACATGCGGAGCCAAACATTCGTTTGGCTCTAGCAGTGGCTCCATCAGAACTGGTTAAAAAGAAAAACTGAAACATCACATTTACATAAGTATGCAGATCTTTTACTAGTAATTAGTTGAAGGACCTTTGGCAGCAATTACAGTCTCAAGTCTTCTTGGGTTTCAAGCTTGGTCAGGCTGAATGAGGACTGTTGATGGACAACCATTTTCAGGTCTTTCCAGAGATGTTTGACAGGGTTCAAGTCAGGGCTCTGGCTGGGCCACTCTAGGACATTCACAGAGTTGTCCTTAAGCCACTCCTGTGTTGTCTCGGCTGTGTGCTTAGGGATGTTATGTTGGCAGGTGAACCTTTGGCTCAGTCTGAGGTCCTGAACGCTGGGGAACAGGTTTTCATTCAGGATATCTCTGTACTTTGCTCCTTTCAGCTTTCCCTCAATCCTGACCAGTCTCCCAGTCACTACTGCTGATAAGAGCTGCCTTTTTTTCTCCAGACATAATGTTTAGAATTGAGGCTAAACAGTCCTGAGTCCTTCAGGGGATTTTTTTGCAAACTCCAAGCAGGCTTCTGTCTAGCCACTCTGCCCTAAAGCCCAGATCAGTGGAGGGTTGCAGTGATGGTTGTCCCCCTGGAACTTTGTCCCATTTCCACACAGGATCTCAGTCAGAGTTACCATCGGGTTCTTGCTAACCTCTCCTACTAAAGCCCCCTCCCATAATTGTTCAGTTTGGCCAGGTGAACAGCTCTTGGACAAGTGCTGGTTTTGCCAAACGTCATCCATTTGAGTATTATGGAAGCCACTGTGCTCCTGGGAACCTTCAGTGCACCAGAAATTTTTTTGTTGTCTTTCCCATCTCTGTATCAGACTTGTCTCAGCTCTGCAGGCAGTTCCTTTGATCTCATGGCTTGTTTTTTGCTTATGTTTACCAAAATTATTTCTATTTGCTAAATGCCAAATTGAGAAAATTGTATTACTTTCTTCAAAGTCAGAGGTTTACATGCACTACAATTTGGAAACCCAAGATGAAGATATAATGGCCTTCGGAAGATTCTGATAACTGATAGTTTAATTGACAGCACTTGAAGTAATTGGAGGCACACCTGTGGGTGTATTTAAAGGCACATCTCAAACACACTGCTTCCTTGTGTGACATGATGACAAAAGAAATCAGCCAAGATACCTGGAAGAGAACTGTGGACCTCCACAAATCTGATCCATCCTTGGGTACAATTTCCAGATGCCAAGTTCGTCTGTTCAAACAATTATACACAAGTATAGACACCATGGGAATGCCCAGCCATCATACCACTCAGGAGGGAGACTGGTTCTGTGTCCCAGAGATAAATGCAGCTTGGTGTGAACAAAACAAAACAAAACAAAAGCAAAACACCTTGTGAAGATGCTGGCTTGCAGCTGGTAAGAGAGTGTCATTATCCACAGTGAAACGAGTCCTGTGCTGACATTGGCTGAAAGGCCGAGAAAGAAGCCATATTACTTAAAAAGCAACATAAAAAAATAGATTTGCAAAAATGTGCACAGTTTGCAAATGCACACAGGGACAAAGACCTTAAATTTTGGAGACATATCCTGTGGTCTGATGAAATTAAAATTGAACTGTTTGGCCATAATGACCATCACATTTGGAGGTAAAACAGTAAAGCATGCAAGCGCCTGATAATACGACCCCAACTGTGAAGTACAGGGGTGGCAGCATGATGTTGTGGAGGTGCAGTTTTGCTGCAGGAGGGACTGGTCCACTTCACAAAACAGATGGCATCAAGAAGAAAGAACATTATGTAGAAATATTCAAGCAACATCTCAAGACATCAGTCAGGAAGATAAAGCTTGGGCGCAAATGGGTCTTCCAAACAGACAATGACCCTAAGCATACTGCCAAATCAATTATAAAGTGGCTTAAGGACCATAAAGTCCCTGTTTTATAGTGGCCATCACAAAGCCCTGATCTCAATCCTATAGAAAATTTGAAAAAGTGCGTGTGAGTAAGGCAGCTCGGTTACACTCGGTTACACCAGTTCTGTCAGGAGGAATGTGCTAAAATTCCAGCAAATTATTGAGAGAAACTTGTGGAAGAATACCCAAAACATTTGACCCAAGTCATACAGTTTAAAGGCAATTCTACCAAATACTAGGGAAATGTACAGGTGCATCTCAATAAATTACAATATCTTAAAAAAAGCTGATTTATTTCAGTAATTCAATTCAAAAAGTAAAACATATATATTCATTACACACAGACTGATAAGTGTTTATTTCTTTCAGTTTTGATCATTACAACTTATAGCTAATGAAAACCACAAATTCAGAATCTCAGAAAATTACAATATTATTTAATATGTAATATTTACCAATTTAAAAAAAAAAAAGAAGAAAAAGGATTTTTAACAGAAATGTTGGACTATTTAAAAGTATGAACATGTACAGCACTATATACTTGGTTGGGGCTCCTTTTGCATGGAGGCGATCAGTCTGTGGCACTGCCGAGGTCTAATGGTAGCCCAGGTTGCTCTGATAGCTGCCGTCAGCTCTTCTGCGTTGTTGGGTCAGTTGTCTTCACATAGATTCTCTATGGGGTTTAAGTCAGGCGAGTTTGCCAGCCAATCACGCACAGGGTTACCACGGTTCTTAAAACAGGCATTGGTACTTTTGGCAGTGTGGGCAGGTGCCAAGTCTGGCTGGAAAATGAAATCAGCATCTCTATAAAGCTGGTCAGCAGAGGGAAGCATGAAGTGCTCTAAAACTTTCTGGTAGAAGGCTGCGCTGACCTTAGCCTTGATAAAACACAGTGGACTAACACCAGCAGATTACATAGCTCCCCAAACCACCACCGCTGTGGAAACTTTACACCGGACCCCAAGCAACTTGGATTCTGTGCCTCTCCCCTCCTCCTCTGGGACCTTGATTTCCAAATGAAATGCAAAATTTACTTTCATCTGAAAAGTGGACTTTGGACCACTGAGCAACATTCCAGTCCTTTTTACCCTTAACCCCTAGGACGCCTCTGACGTTGTCCCTGGTTCTAGAGTGGTTTGACAAGGAATGTGACACGTCTGTGCGTGCTGGCTCTTGAAGCACTGACTCCAGATGCAGTCCACTTCTTGTGGATCTCCCCTATTTCTGGACAATTGTCAAGTCAGCAGTTTTCCCCATTATTGTGTGTCCTGCTGAACCACACAGAGACCTATTTTAAGGCTCAGGAAACCTTTGTAGGTGTTTTGAGTTAATTAGCTGATTACAGTGTGACACCATGTGTTTCCAATATTTAACTTTTTCATAATCTAATTTTCTGAAATACTGAATTTGGGGTTTTCATCAGCTGTAAGTTATAATAATCAAAATTAACAGAAAAACAATAATATCAGTCTATGAGTAATGAATGTATATGAGTTTCACTTTTTCAATCGAATTACTGAAAAATAAACTTGACTTTTTTACTGATACTGACTTATTGAGATGCACGTCTTCTGACTTTGAAGAAAGTAAAAAAAAAAATCTCTCATTATTCTGGCATTCAGCAAATAGAAATCATTTTTGTAATCTTAACTGACCTAAAGAACAGACAGGAAAAAAAAGATTGTGTCCCCTTTTATACAGTGTATGCAAACTTCTGGTTTCAATTGTATGTCAGGTTGTATGGTGACTCTAAATTGCCCATAGGAGTGATTGTGTGTGTGTCTGTGGTTGTCTGTCTCTATGTTGCCCTGCAATGGACTGGTGACCTGTCCCTGGCCTTTCCCCCACAGAGAGCTGAGATAGGCTCCAGCAGATCCCCATGACCCTAAATAGGAATAAGTGAGTATACATGATGGATGGAAATTGTCAAATAGTATCTTTAGTATTTGCAATTCTCATTATGATCTTAAAAAGGCAGACATGTTTTGCATATACAATTATATTTTGGATAAAATGGCCAGTATTTTTCAAATTGTGCCAGGGTAAATTAATGAGTGCAACTGTATCTGCAATATGTGGCTACTTTGATTAGTCAAAAATGTTTATTAAATTTTGTTCAACAGATTCATAATGTCCAATTGTTTATTTGTTCAATCGTTTTCTCCTGTCTCACCTCATTGCAGGTAATGCGATCCCGCTTCATTAAAGACACGCTCAAATGCTTCATGCTCTTCAGTACGGTCGAGTACATCGTCAACTGGGTCAGCAGCAGCTAAGGCAAGAGCGAGAGCAGAAGCAGCAAAAGCACGTCTTACCTTTGCTGAAGAGGAAGTTAATCTAAAGCTACAAAAGGCCAGAGTGGAGGCCTCTATGGAAATGTTACAGCATAAAAAGAAGGTAGTGGTGGCAGAAGCAGAAGCACTTGAAGCCGCTATTGAGGATAACGCTGAGAAATACAGTAGCAGGCTAAGTCTGAATTCTGCCCCCTTGGAAACCACACAACGTACTGAACAATATGTCATTGATCAAACTAAAGTACGAGAGACAGAACAACAGCTGTGTGATGTCCCTGCCAAAACAGAACCAAGCACAAGTTACAGCATTTCAGCTTCACGTCTTAAACCTGAAGCTAAACCTTTCCTTTCACGACGAACTAGTGTTGCCTTCCAACCATCTGATACTAACCCACAACAGCCATTCACCTATGAAAATGAATATGTTCGTAACTCTTGTGAAGCTGGTTTTGAGAACAGCAATTTGACTCCCTTGCAACATTTCAGACTACAAAAGCAATGGCCATCCCATTCCACACCCCTACCCCATATCTCCAAACTCAAATGACTGCAGCTCAAACATAAATGACTTTGTAAGATATCTTGCTCGTCGTGAGCTTGTGGCAACAGGTTTACTGCAGTTTAATGACAAACCTGAGAATTACAGAGCCTGGAAACATTCCTTTCGGACTGCAATCGCTGATTTAAGTCTGACTTCCAGTGAAGAGATGGACCTCCTGTTAAAGTGGCTTGGCAAGGAGTCTGCAGAGCATGTCGAACAGATAAGGGCAATACACATCAACCATCCACAAGCAGGATTGGCTATGGCATGATGACAGGCTCGATCAAACATATGGGTCAACGGAAGTAATAGAAGATGCCCTGTTTAAACGTATTGATGCCTTTCCAAAAATAGCCAATCGAGATTATTCTAAACTGACAAAATTGAGTGATCTCTTAATGGAGCTTCAGTCTGCTAAAGCCGAAGGAGATTTGCCACGTCTCGCCTTCTTAGACACTGCAAGAGGTGTCAATCCAATAGTACAGAAGCTACCTTTTCGTTTGCAAGAGAGGTGGGCATCAGTTGGTTCAGTGTACAAGCGACAAAATCACGTTCCTTATCCTCCCTTCGCCTACTTTGTGAACTTTGTTAGTCAAGAAGCAAGCATTGGAAATGATCTAAGCTTCAACTTTGTCTCTCACATAGACAGGGTATCTGCAGGTTTCTAAGAGCTAGATTTAAGACTTTAAGACCTTTTTAATACCACGCTGAATGAAATTTAAGACCAATTTTGTAGAAATAAAATAAAACATCCCACAACACAACCAATTACCATAACACACTGTTTATTGATATAAACTGTTTACACACTGTTTGATTTATTGAGTAAAACAGAAATAAATTGCCAGGTGTTTTCCGACAGGTTGCCGCAGCCGCTTTGTCTTATTCACACCGCATGTGGGTCTCCAAATCTTTCATACCCATTGTTCCGAGTTTTAAATTTTTTTGCGCAGCCTGCACCGGACCTCGAACACATTGCCACTAACTGGACTTAACCACGGCGCAAAATTAGGGTTTTGTAACCAATTGTCATTAAATTTACATTTACCCATGGCAAAAGACTAATGCTGAAACTTTCCCACAGTTCACGCAGCTGCCGGAAAGCATGTGTTAAATAAACTCCCCTCAAATGCGTATTTTAGTCGGTTCCGCCTATTTTGTTCTGCATAACAAATACGCGAAAGGCTTTCAAATTGATTTCAAGATGAAACTAAAATCTTCTTTATGGGGTCGGTTAGATTTCATTTTAAGACCTTTGAAACACGAATTTAAGACATTTTAATGCTAATTAAGGCCTTAGTTTTATAATATGGAATTTAAGACTTTTTAAGGATCCGCGGACACCCTGATAGACTTAGCCTACAAAATGGAAAAGACAGCTCAGCAGCCCAGTAAACAAAGGGTGATCTCTGTACATAAGACAGCAGTATCTCCAAGAGTTCCTAATGTTGGCGAGCTTGCAAAAAAATGTGCGGGAGTCAAGGAGTCAGTTGGAAGAAGGGCCAGTGGCTATGAAATAGAATCTCTGGATGGAACTGTTTGCATCCCATTACCAAGCCTTATAGAGTGCAATGACATTCGTAATAATAGAGATGAGATTCCAACCCCCGATGTTGCTCGCAACCATGCACACCTAAAGTTTGTGGCACACCTCATTCCCGAACAGGACCCACAAGCTCCTATTATGCTTCTCTTAGGTCGGGACATTATAAGGGTTCATAAAGTCCGTAAACAGGTGAATGGCCCATACAACCTGCCGTATGTACAGAGGTTGGATCTGGGATGGGTTATTGTAGGCAATGTGTGCCTGGGAAATGTCCACAAACCATTAACAATCAGAACCTTCCACACAATTACCACAGAACCAAAGCGCCCAACGCTCTTCGATCCATGTCCTAATGTGTTTCACGTTAAGGAAACCTACAAAGACAACCCAGTAACTAACTATTGCCCAACATATTCTGAGGATGAATCTTTCTGCGAACCAGATCACCTGGGATGCACCGTGTTCAAGCGAAGCAAAAATGACAACCAGGTGGCTCCTTCGATTCAGGACACCTCTTTCATGAAAATCATGGAGGAAGGCCTACAAAAGGATTCTAACAGCAGCTGGGTAGTGCCATTACCCTTTAAGAATCCACGTCCACGTCTGCCCAACAACAGGCCACAAGCAATGAAACGTCTTATGTCTCTCAAACGCAACCTTGAAAGGAAGCCCGCGATGAGAGAACACTTCCTCAGCTTCATGGACAAGGTATTTAAAAAGAGCCATGCTGAGTTAGCTCCCCCTCTGAGTGAGAGAGAAGAACAATGGTGGGAGTACTAATACGCTTCAGGAAAGAAGCCATTGCCTTTACTCATAGAACAGATGTTCTACTGTTTTTTAGTAAGGGAAGATGACAGAAACTTTCTACGTTTTCTTTGGTTCCAAGACAACGACCTTTCCAAAGACATTGTGGATTATCGCATGAAGGTCCACGTCTTTGGTAATAGCCCCTCACCTGCTGTGGCTATACATTGTCTACATCAGTCAGTTCAGATTAGTGAGTTCCACATCGACCCTGATGTGAAGTGTTTTGTGTTGCGCGACTTCTATGTAGACGACGGTCTGAAGTCCCTGTCTACAGTGGAAGCTGCAGTCAGTTTGCTAAAAAGAACTCAAGATGTTCTCTCCAAAATCGAACCTGAGATAAGATCGCAGCAAACAACAAAGAGGTCATGGAAGCTTTTCCGTCCACAGACCATGCGAGTGATCTCAAAGATCTAGACTTTGAAGCAGATACGCTGCCAATGCAGCGTAGCCTTGGACTTAATTGGGACCTCCGTTCTGACTGTTTCTTCTTCAGTGTCTGTGATGAGGTAAAACCGTACACCCGGCGAGGTGTTTTATCCACGATCAATAGCCTTTATGATCCTCTTGGGTTTGTAGCGCCAGTCACTATCCAGGGCAAGGCTATTCTGAGAGAACTTACTTCTGTGAATGGTGATTGGGACTCTCCACTTCCAAAGGAAATGGAGGAAGTTTGGACCTCATGGAGATTTTCCTTGTTGGAACTGTCCAGTCTTTCCATCCCCAGGGCCTATGCTAGGACTTCACCATCAGCAACTGTCAGAAGAGAGTTGTGTGTCTTTTCGGATGCATCAACCAAAGCCATCGCTGCAGAGACGTATCTAAAAATCACAGATGCTGCAGGAAATAATCAGATTGGCTTTGTGATGGGGAAAGCCAAACTTCCCCCTGTCCCGAGCACACTGTGCCAAGACTTGAACTGTGTGCGGCAGTGCTTGCTGTCGAGCTGGCAGACTTAATTTCTGCAGAACTGGACCTTCAGCTTGATGCTACAACCTACTATTCAGACAGTAAGGTGGTTCTCGGGTACATTTGTAATGAGACCAGACGTTTTTACGTTTATGTCAGCAACCGGGTACAACGTATCCGAAGGTCCTCCAATCCAGATCAGTGGCGATACGTTCGGACAGACCAGAACCCGGCAGATCATGCAACACGCTTTGTTTCTGCAGCCCACTTACAAAACACCAATTGGCTAAGTGGACCTGAATTTCTGCTTGTCCCAGAATCAAGTACCTCTGAGAGTACTTATCATCTGGTTAATCCAGGTTCAGACCCAGAGGTACGTCCTCTAGTGTCCACTTTAAGCACTAAAGCACTATCCAAGCAGCTCGGTTCCCAGCGATTTGCCAAATTCTCCTCTTGGAAGTCACTAACAGGTGCAATCACACGCCTCATCCATATAGCTCATCATTTCAAGACAACTGGGAATAAAAACAGTTCTTGCAAGGGCTGGCATTACTGCAAAGCAGAATTCACAGAGAAGGAATCCAATAAAGCTTCAGCAATAATAATCCGAGCGGCACAAGAAGACGCTTACAGTCAAGAGATCAAATGTATCCAAAAGCAAGAGAGGATTCCAAAAAGTAGTCCTCTTTATACTCTGGATCCGTTCATTGATGCGCAGGGGCTTCTGAGGGTCGGAGGTCGTCTCCTCCGTGCAAACCTCGATGACAGTGTGAAGACTGTGATAATTTCAGGCAAGCACCACATTGCCACTTTGCTCATTAGACACCACCATGAGCGTATCCATCATCAAGGCCGTCACTTTACAGAAGGAGCTGTCCGTGCAGCTGGCTTTTGGGTGGTTGGTGAAAAACGAAGGGTGAGCAGCATCATAAATCAATGTGTAACTTGCAGACGGCTCAGAGCTCCACTCAGCATCCAAAAAATGGCCGATCTTCCAGTAGATCGTCTCTCAACAGACCCTCCCTTTACCAACGTTGGACTTGGACTGTCTCTTCACGTCCGACGAGAGGAGGTTTTTCTCACAACAAGAGGTGGGCGGTAATTTTTACATGTATGAGCATAAGAGCTGTTCATATTGAAGTTATAGAATCCCACGACACATCCAGCTTTATCAATGCTCTTAGACGCTTTCTTGCTGTGCGGGGGCCTGTCAAACACATTCGTTCAGATCGTGGCACAAATTTTGTCGGTGCATGTAAGGATTTAAAGATACCTTCAAACATTGACATCAAAACGGTGAAGACGTATCTCTCAGACCAAAACTGCACTTGGACTTTCAATCCTCCGCATGCTTCCCATTTCGGCGGAACATGGGAAAGAATGATTGGACTTGCGAGAAGAATTCTGGATTCCATGTTCCTCCAGTTGAAGGACAAACTTACTCACAAGGTGCTTGTGACCTTCATGGCAGAGGTAGCAGCCATCATCAATGCCAGGCCCCTTATTCCTGTGACAATGGACCCTGATGACTCGTTCATACTCACCCCTGCAGTTCTTCTCACACAAAAGGTGAACTCTGTCGCTGCGCCTGCAGGCGAGTTTGGAGCTGGAGATCTGTATAAGTGCCAGTGGCGGCAAGTTCAACACCTTTCTAACACATTCTGGGACAGATGGAGGAAACAATTCCTACCAACCCTGCAAGCACGCAAAAAATGTCAGTACGTCCATCCAAATGTCAGACCGGGAAGTGTTGTTCTTCTCAAGAATAGCCAAGTACCACGGAATGAATGGCCTCTTGGGCTGGTGACACAGACCTTCCCTAGTCCAGATGGGAAGGTGCGACAGGTTGAGGTCAAGGTCCTCAAACCAGGAGGTTCTACCCTTTTCCTTAGGCCTGTTACAGAGATAGTGCTTCTACTCCCCCCAGATTCAAAAGTAGATGGATAGTTATACGATTTCGAGTGATGTGTAATCACATCAGGCGGGGAGTGTTTTGTTACCGTTTAGTATGCTTCTCGTTTTTATTTTTTTTTAGCTACTGATCTGTATGGGTTTGTTTACTTTTGGTTGTGGCCCTTTAAGAATCTTAGGTTCCGGTAAGAGTCATGCCATGTGACCACTAATCAGGAAGCGAGTAAGCAGGACATTGAGAGTATCGTGTTTAGCGTAGCTGAAATTATGCCGTGACATTCGTATACATCTTGTTTCTGTTGTAGCATCGTGGGTAGGTATTGACCGTTCGTGGCTATATTTAAGATTGTATATCATTACTTGGGGACAGTGTTAAATTTTATGGAGCAGATTGTTAGGAGATTGAGCAGATTGTTGCTCTCGATCTACCTCGCTATTGTTAATGGATATTTGTCGTGGTAATGGGCGTACTGTTCCTAGATCATTAAAGTTCACATTAATACAGTTCAGATAAAAGGTGATTCAGAAAATTTAATACATGGGAAATATGTATACAGTAGATTTAAGGATGCTGGATAAATTTATAAATTAGCAACAGTAAAAGGAAGAAAGGGCATTTCAATTTATTTTGTACGTTTCAGTTTCACACTTTCCTCACAACTTCAATAAACCTGTGGACGAAGAGCCTGTCTTCAGAGTCTTGATGTTAGGGAAGAGTTTATCTGGCTGTAAAGTTATATACAGTACATATACCAAGGACAGCACACCCGCCTTGTACTCTGTTCACATGTAAATAATCTCAGGTGAACCAAGTAAATATGTGTACGCCCCCGAGAAATGACATAAAACGTCAAACTTCATCATAGAATTTACTCACTTTTTCTGCGCATTATGCACATGAAGAAGCGCTTCTTATATTCCACACAGAGACAAATAGTTTAGTTTGTCCTCAGAGTAAAAACACTGATTTTAACTCAAAGGGATCATTTGGCTTCTCATTGTGTTGTATTGTGCTGCACTAATCCGTCCCATCTACATTGACTGAAAGGCTCATTATGCACGTCTTTGTCTGGTCGTTCAGTGCGTCTTTTGTCTTCTCAGGTAAATCACATGACTATTCATCCTCAGACACACCCTCTTGCATATGGCCTTTCCGGACAAAAAGTGTCTTAGAAAATTTAAATCAGTGTATTGTTTACTGTGAATGAGTGAAAAAGATGACTTTCACATCACTGTGAAGTAAACACTTTAGCCTACAACATGCAGGTCTCCAAAGTCTTGTGAACCAATGTTCTGTTTGTGTTTTATGGTCTTATTTTAGTGACTTAAAAATTTTAGTTTTTCACTAACCATGCATAAACACTGTTTTCTCAAAAACACAATCATGTATAAACTTGCTGCTCACATATTATTGTAGCCCATTTTGTGCTGATTACAGTGTTATCAGACTTTAGCCATTATGTTTAAAAGACACTGAAAAAAGCACAAATGTCAGGGCATGTCAAAATTTGCCCAGGGCCCCAAAACCCCCTTAGGCCCCTACATGCACGCACACCTCAGTTTCCAGAATTACCTACCTGACAGCATCCTTGCTTGATGACTTAATGATCTCATTGGGAGTGGGAACACCAACTCGTCTGAATGCAATACCCTGGATGAACCCAACATATTTTCAGTTTAATCATCACGCCATGTGTAGCACAGATGTGACTAAAAGCATTGTCTCTTATTTTTTCATAGCTGCTCAAACTACTACTGAACTGTCACGTTTGTTTTCCCCTATGTTATTATTCTTCAGTCATATTTAAAAGAACACATACCGCTTTGTTTTCTACGTAACGTAGCTGTTCCTCTTCTTTCCTCTGGTAGAAACAGATGCAGACTCCAGTTCTGCCTGCTCGGCCCGTTCGCCCTGAACGATGGATGTATGACTCCACATCCTGACAATAACCACAGAAACAGCAACATTTTCAGAAAGTTTATCATATACACAGTTCTGTGCATAGGTTTTTGGCACTCTCTGGGGTCGACGCACGCGCCGGCGCGTTTTGACGCATCTTTTCCTGATAACGCCGAAACAAACTTAAATTACTGTGAAACAATAAGTGAAACAATTCAAGTCGAAAACAAATCATCACTTTTTATTTATCTGGTTCACCTGAGATTATTTACATGTGAACAGTGGACACCCTGTCGGCTTTTCTTATTTAAAAAAAGCACAACGTTTTGTTTTTATTATGATGGTATACCACTAAAACTAGACCCTTTACAGATTTGAATGATGTACTTCTTTTATCTGTACGATCAGAATTGACGGAATAATTTCAGTTTGTTTCGGCCTTATCAGAAAAAGATGCGTCAAAACGCGCCGGCGCGTGCGTCGACCCCAGAGGGTTAAAAGACACTGAAAAAAGCACAAATGTCAGGACATGTCAAAATTTGTCCAGGCCCCCAAAACCCCCTCAGACCCCAGAGGGTTAATTAATAAAACTATGTAACTTGTCCCCTGTGTATTTTAGTGCTTAAAACCTCTGCACAGTACTGCATATACAGATATGGCATGTTCAAGAAATGCACAAAGTTTAAAATTTAACTTCAAAATATACTGTTTCCTCTATTCTATTACTTGCAAACACATCACACCTTGGGTGGAGAACACTGGACCACCAAGTCAACTTCAGGGATATCTAATCCACGGGCTGCTACATTGGTGGCAACCAAAACCTCAAATGCTCCATTCCTGAAGCCCTTCAGTGTCAGTTCTCTCTGTTTCTGAGGGATATCACCATGGAGGGACTGGGCATTCTGAAAACAGGCAAAAAAAAAAAAAAAAAAAAAAAGAAAAAAAAAAAGAAAAAAATGTAATTATTAATTAATTATTATATTATTCCATTATAGTAATATAATAGTAGTAGTAAAATAATGATTATAATTATTATTGTAATTATTATTATCAGATTAAATTTTCAGAAAAGGCAAATTTTCAAGGCAACACACGAAGGGCCCTTAAACACAGCCGATGTATTCTGTCTTCACCTGTGCGACATCATATAGTCTGATGTGCATGTGTATGTCCTTTCACACTTGCGACAAATTGTAGTAAATTGCCAAAAATTAACAATTCAGCAGAGGTGTACAGGGGAGAGTACCTTACCATGGTGTTGGTTTTCCATCTGAAAGGTGGTCCTTACACAGCAAAATTGCCAGTGTCAAATAATCCTAGTTTTCATTTAACACAAAAAAATTTGGGGTGGGATCATGTACAAGAAAACGTGTACACGCCTTACAGTAATTTTTTGCCTGACCTAGATTAAATTCTTGCCAATTATCTTATAAGTAGATACCTTTCTCCTTTTATGAGATACACTGATGTTAAAATATGATTTTTCTCATTATGACATACTTTATTTTGTCCTCATAATGCCATTTTCTTTTAATAAGATTAGCCTAAGAGGGAACGCAGCGCATACTGTAACTTTACGTAGTATGTTCACTGAGTTCAGTGGCCTCTGTCCCAACACCTCCCATACTGTCTTTCCACATAATGACCAGAATTGTGCTAAAGAGGTACACTACAGTCAGTCGATGACAATCACTGATCTGACACTTAAATACTTGTACAATAATTAGTTTACAAAATAACACATGAATGCAACTCATGAGCAAATACCCTGCATGTCTTGATGATGTTACAGACACTATGTGTAAGGAATACCACTGATCAATTAACAGGTGTAATGCCTTGTTGTGTCTACCTGCTTGATGGATGCATTCATGGACAGTTCATTAGCCTCTTTCTTTGTCTCACAGAACACAATGGTTCGCCCATGACTGCCGCTGTAAACCTGGATTACATCACCTATCACAGCAGCACGCTGTGACCAATGGCAAGCTATTGCCAGATGCTACAGGAGACAGGGCACACAAAGACAAAAAAGAAGATTTGTCATTGTACTTTTATGTGTACTTGATTGCAACTTCACAACAAAATCCATGAAAATTACTGTTTATCTCATAGTAATGTAAGTGAGCTTCTGTAATTCCTTTAACTGTCCCTGCTTACAAGCAACCTTGTAAGTTGCAACCTTCACACATAGAAGGCCTTTTCACCTCTCTGTCTCACACATGCACATACACAGTCTTACATCGACAGTTGTTGCAGCTTTTTGTGTTTTCTTGCCAATCAGATCAACACGTTTGCATCCTGTTCTCATGTACTTCTTGGCCACCTCATAGACCCAGGGTGGGCAGGTGGCTGAGAACAGCAGAGTCTGGGGGTTGAAGACACAGTCTGAAACAGAATCATTTACTACAATCAGTTTTTACCATATTATATCAGTATTTCCTACGATATACAATGAAAGAACACAGTTCATTTAACACATCATGTGATTCACACCCTAAAATGGTTGCAATTTGTTCTACACACAAAAACAAGAACACAGTTACACAATCACATACAGTGGGTATGGAAAGTATTCAGACCCCTTTAAATTTTTCACTCTTTGTGTCATTGCAGCCATTTGCCAAAATCAAAAAAGTTCTTTTTATTTCTCACTAATGTACACTCAGCACCCCATCTTGACAGAAAAAAACAGAAATGTAGAAATTTTTGCAAATTGGTCATAAGTATTCAGACCCTTTGCAGTGACACTCATATTTAACTCACATGTTGTCCATTTCTTCTGATCCTCCTTGAGATGGTTCTGCTCCTTCATTGGAGTCCAGCTGTGTTTAATTAAACTGATTGGACTTGATTAGGAAAGGCACACACCTGTCTATATAAGACCTTACAGCTCACAGTGCATGTCAGAGCAAATGAGAATCATGAAGGAACCGCCCAAGGAGCTTAGAGACAGAATTGTGGCAAGGCACAGATCTGGCCAAGGTTACAAAATAATTTCTGCAGCATTCAAGGTTCCTGAGAGCCCAGTGGCCTCCATAATCCTCAAATGGAAAAAGTTTGGGACGACCAGAACTCTTCCTAGACCTGGCCATCGAGCCAAACTGAGCAGTCGTGGGAGAAGAGCCTTGGTGAGAGAGGTAAAGAAGAACCCAAAGATCACAGTGGTTGAGCTCCAGAGATGCAGTAGGGAGATGGGAGAAAGTTCCACAAAGTCAACTATCACTGCAGCCCTCCACCAGTCGGGGCATTATGGCAGAGTGGCCCGACGCAAACCTCTCCACACACATGAAAGCCCGCATAGAGTTTGCCAAAAAACAAATGAAGAACTCCAAGACTATGAGAAATAAGATTCTCTGGTCTGATGAGACCAAGATTGAACTTTTTGGCATTAATTCTAAGCGGTATGTGTGGAGAAAACCAGGCACTGCTCATCACCTGCCCAATACAATCCCTACAGTGAAACATGGTGGTGGGAGCATCATGTTGTCGGGGTGTTTTTCAGCTGCAGGGACAGGACGACTGGTTGCAATTGAAGGAAAGATGAATGCGGCCAAGTACAGAGATATCCTGGAAGAAAACCTCTTCCAGAGTGCTCAGGACCTCAGACTGGGCCGAAGGTTCACCTTTCAACAGGACAATGACCCTAAGCACACAGCTAAAATAACAAAGGAGGGGCTTCAGAACAACTCTGTGACCGTTCTTGACTGGCCCAGCCAGAGCCCTGACCTAAACCCAATTGAGCATCTCTGGAGAGACCTGAAAATGGCTGTCCACCAACGTTCACCATCCAACCTGACAGAACTGGAGAGGATCTGCAAGGAAGAATGGCAGAGGATCCCCAAATCCAGGTGTGAAAAACTTGTTGCATCATTCCCAAGAAGACTCATGGCTGTACTAGCTCAAAAGGGTGCTTCTACTCAATACTGAGCACAGGGTCTGAATACTTATGACCATGTGATATTTCAGTTTTTCTTTTTTAATAAATTTGCAAAAATTTCTACATTTCTGTTTTTTTCTGTCAAGATGGGGTGCTGAGTGTACATTAATGAGAAATAAAATGAATTTTTTTGATTTTGGCAAATGGCTGCAATGACACAAAGAGTGAAAAATTTAAAGGGGTCTGAATACTTTCCGTACCCATTGTACTCTACTTGAAAAACATCCTGCAACATGTATGAGACTTTTTTTTTGACAGTGCTTGACAAACCAGCACACACACATTAACTTTACCTTTCTTATATGATGAAGCCAAAATTTCTTCAACCTGTTCTGCAAATCCCATATCCAACATTTGGTCTACTTCATCCAGAACAACATGTTTCAGTTTAGAAAGGTCGAGCTTATGATTCTGGATGTGGTCTTTTATGCGACCAGGGGTTCCAACCAGAATGTCGATACCATTGTGGATAGCATCAACTAGACAGGCAGAGAAGAGGACAGAGTTGGTATTAATATTAATGTATTAAATATGTTGTCTGCATGTACACTTTATCTACTTTAATAGTTAACCTAAAAATTACTATATAACAACACTAAACATAAAGAAAGCTTCAACATGAATATATTGAATGACCTAACTATCAGAAAACTACTTCTATTAAAGATAACGTGTGTTTTGCAGAAGACTTACTCTGTGGGTTGTATGAGCTACCTCCATAGAAACAGGCAATAGCCAGTCTCTTGGAGATGTCTTTGAAGTCCTTAGCGACCTGGATAGCTAACTCTCTGGTTGGCGCTAACACCAGAACCTACAAAGGGACAGAAATAAGATCCCACCATACATAAATGCAGGGCTGGGCGATTGGGAAAAATCTCATCTCAATCATTTTTTTCATATCAGTCGATATATATTACAATTGAAACCAAACCACTATTTCAGTCAAACTTAAAAGTTCCATTTTACTCTTAAGTGACGGAAATATATGAGGTTAATTTTTATTTAAATTTTATTTATTTATTTATTCTAAATATTGAACATGACAAACATAGTACATTATACAACTGTATTGCAGGAATCTTTATTTTGAAACTCAAAGCCTTAAGGAGAACACACTAAATTTGGTCAACTACAAATAAATAAAACAATCTTATTTCTTATATCTTGAATCTACAACAAAAATATTAAAGTTTACACTTTTACACAGGAACAGAAGCTAAATTCTTTTGTCACTTCCAAATAAATAAACTAGGTCTATAGTTGTGCAGCAAGTGTCACACTTTTTTTTAAGGGACGACCAATACTTGCTTGGGTTTGGAATTGTGAAGTCTTTTATTTATGTGCTCTAGAGAATGGCGCTGCTTTAGGTGGCAAAAAAGCTTAGTGGTATTAGCTGTTTCTAGTGAAACAATCCTGTCAAATATACGTCTGTTTTGCAGCACATGCTATTCTGATTCTTAAATAGCAGAAACATTTCACCATTAAAGTCGCCAGAGCCTTGCTCTCAACATTCTCATCTTTTGAGCCCTGGGCTGTCCCCGTTTGGGTGTTTCTATTATTATCAAACATTTTCTGTTCTGTTCATCTTCTGTTTAATCATGCCCCCACTTCTGTAGAAACATGATTGGTTCAGTGTGGCACTAATTTCATTATCATTGCCTGTTTGTGCTTTCTGTCAAAAACAATGACGGAATGAGTTGTTAGAGTAAAGATATATCACAAGTCACAACCGTGAAACACTTGCTAAACTTGTCCCTCGTTGATCAGTCTTATATTTCTGCTGCATTATATTATATTACATTTCTGTTGGAAAGCGAGATCTTCGAGATCAACCTTCATCTTATCACAATGCAATATGAAATTCAACATTGGGCACAGTCCTACATAAACGTATTCAAAGTACAATTATACTGTGATCCTGAGGGATGCTAGTTTTTATCAATTGGTGCTGAAAACTGGTGTATGTGCAGGTACCTTGGGAGCCCGGCCTCTGGTCATCTCTACTGAATCCTTCTGGAGTTTCTCCACCAAAGGGATGGCAAAGGAGAAGGTTTTTCCCGTTCCTGTTCGAGCTTGGGCAATTAAGTTCTCTCCATCATATATAAGATTAAATGTTTTTACCTGAATATCAAACAGGTAAGACACTCCCCGAGCTGAGAAAGACAGTGAGAAGGAGAAGAGTTAAAGATAAAGATAGATGATATTTGTAAGGTGTTATTGAGCACTGTAGCTCAGTATCCCAAAGCCCACTAACACAATCATCTGAAATGAATTATTGTGGTTTCTTCATTCATAATGGTCACCACCAAATTTGTACGCCAAATGTTAATCATTAAAATTAACACACTGTAAATGTAATGTATGTGCTCCTCAAAAGACCTCAGGTCAATCAGCATTCACAAAAGCTGTATATTGGAAAAATAAATAAATTAAATAAAAAATCTGGTCTATAACCATGGTAAAATTATAATACAGTTACATGAAAAAGTAATGGCATTGTTTGCAATTTCCTGGTTTTCTGCATAAGTTGGTCATGAAATGAATTGCTTCACATGGAACATTAGCATTTGCTCTTGGTTGAATAAGTAACATAAGGTCTGAGACCAACAGCTCATCGTCCTGACAACATAGCCTTTCCTCGACAGTAACATGACCAGGGTTACACCATCTCTTGTTCATAAATAAAACCAAATGCTCCACCTTTTGTCTTGTTACTTGCCTCAGCATCTATGCATATATCACAGTGAATCTAGCACATAAACACAGGAGTCTTGTTTTGATTCAACCAAGTTAAAGTAAAACATATTAGGCTACACTCAAAATTTTTTCTGGGTCTTAACCATTGCCTCTAGGTCCATACTTCTGGTCCGTAAAGAGTTGACATTTACCATGATTGATTGATGGTAGGAAAGGTTTGTGTCTCCATCTCCCAAGCCTTTATTTTAGCACCAGCTCACCATCCACAGAGAGACCTCTTCAGCTCAGCTGAAATAGGGTGATATACTCCAGATTTGCTCTGTTGTTGTAAAAGAAGGTAATCTCTTGTGTAGATTCCTTTCCCAACAGTAATATCCATAGGTCATTAAGTGAACAGAACAATCGTTATCAAAAATATGTCAAAAAAAGTGAAAATTTACAAGACTTTGCTGCCATCTGCTCAGGTGCAAGCTCTAGATTTCTGATTTGAAATGTTTGTGATCTGTTAGTCAAGAGTACAATACAATTCACTACTCCCTTTTTAGAACTGTTAACTTGAGTGTGTCTTTGGTTAGGCAAACACTGCACTTTAACTTCTAAGTTTTAATAAATATAATGAATAAATAATACAAATTGAAAGTGCAATTTTTAATGTATAAAACTGATCTTTTAAATATAAGACTCAGGTCAGGTAGACGCTATATGATTTTATGCCCGATTTCATGCCCAATTTCACCCCTCCAGTGATCATGGGGGCATGGCCCAATTTCAGGTTTGTCGCAAACAATTATTTGTATAAACAATCCTGAAGTGTGTGGTGTCAACACCATTATTTAACTGCTCCTGATCAGGTTAGAACTTCGATCCTAAATATCAACCATGTTTGACATTTACGATAGGAAGCTCCAACGGAATGCCCACAATAGCTAATGAAAGCAAGCAGCCTGGAAAACAATCAACCGAATGTCGTGTACCTTTACGCCTCACAAACATGATAGTAAATCAAAACAAAACCACGGCCAAAAGGAGCATTGAAGACATGATTGTTGAATTATGCCAACAACATGAGTGTCTTTTTAAGATTGGCTGCTGATTCACAGATGACATCATTTCAAGATGGCAGCATGTCTCTCCGCTTGTGTGTGTGTATGCTTGGCTGTGTGCTGATTTAAGTGATACGCATCATTTTGGAAAGTATAGACTGGGTGTGTACTATTTCTGTGTGTCTACAAGTGTTGCTATAAGCTATAAACTCTTGCAGGACTGATATTTCATACTGTCAGGCTGAGAGTGACATACCCAGAGTTTCAGGGTCGGAGCCTGAAGTGGCGTCTTCCCTGTGCTACTTATATAAAGTATACATAAAGTATACATCTATTCGGGCCTATACACTGCACAAGGATCGACGTATGGAACAGTCACTCACATTTCCTCACTGATTTGGCGATGTTGGAGAACCTGGAATAATGTCATCCTGGATGGCTAATGGACGTTATGCTTTCAGACTCTTCAGAGTATTGGTGGGACCGATTTCTTCAGTATAAAGGAAGGTGCTTTCTTCTTACTATTGTTGGGTTTTCACATTCACTTTTACATTGTTTTGACCCAGGCTGGTCCTGATTTTTAACTACTTTATCCACAGCACTTCCTGTTTACATGTGATATCACAACAGAGTCATCCGACACAGGGGACGGAACCCCTGAACAGGATTTTTCTGAGATGGCCCAGACTATGCTCCATTGAGTGTTTTACCTCTTGGGGTACTATCCCTTAACCCATGGGAAAAGAAGGATAAAGATGGCCTGTGCACTGTTGTTTTCCTTTGCTGCACTGTCTGTTGACTTCTTTTAATACTGGTGGTCCTACAGGAACAAAAACTCCCGCCCAGTCTTTCCTTATTTGGAGCAAGGTATGGCCTAGGCTTTATACAGTATTGTTCAAAATAATAGCAGTACAATGTGACTAACCAGAATAATCCAGGTTTTTAGTATATTTTTTATTGCTACATGGCAAACAAGTTACCAGTAGGTGCAGTAGATTCTCAGAAAACAAACAAGACCCAGCATTCATGATATGCACGCTCTTAAGGCTGTGCAATTGGGCAATTAGTTGAAAGGGGTGTGTTAAAAAAAAATAGTGTCTGCCGTTGACTGTACAAACTCAAAACTATTTTGTACAAACGTTTTTGTTTCTAGGATTTAGCAATCCTGTGAATCACTAAACTAATATTTAGTTGTATGACCACATTTTTTTATAACTGCTTCACATCTGTGTGGCATGGAGTCAACCAACTTGTGGCACCTTTCAGCTGTCATTCCACTCCATGATTCTTTAACAACATTCCACAATTCATTTACATTTCTTGGTTTTGCTTCAGAAACAGCATTTTTGATATCACCCCACAAGTTCTCGATTGGATTAAGGTCCGGGGATTGGGCTGGCCACTCCATAACATTAATTTTGTTGGTTTGGAACCAAGATTTTGCTCGTTTATTAGTGTGTTTGGGGTCACTGTCTTGTTGAAACAACCATTTCAAGGGCATGTCCTCTTCAGCATAAGGCAACATGACCTCTTCAAGTATTTTGACATATGCAAACTGATCCATGATCCCTGGTATGCGATAAATAGGCCCAACACCATAGTAGGAGAAACATGCCCATATCATGATGCTTGCACCACCATGCTTCACAGTCTTCACTGTGTACTGTGGCTTGAATTCAGAGTTTGGGGGTCGTCTCACAAACTGTCTATGGCCCTAGGACGCAAAAAGATCCACCATTTTGATGGTTGTCTTCCGTTTTCTTCCACATCTCTCTGGTTTTGCCCTCCATTTTAAGGCATTGGAGATCATTTTAGCTGAACAGCCTATACATTTTTGCACCTCTATATAGGTTTTCCCCTCTCCAATCAACTTTTTAATCAAAGTACGCTGTTCTTCTGAACAATGTCTTGAACGACCCATTTTCCTCAGGCTTTCAAATGCATGTTCAACAAGTGCTGGCTTCATCCTTAACCCTCTGGGGTCTGAGGGGGTTTTTGGGGCCTGGACAAATTTTGACATGTCCTGACATTTCTGCTTTTTTCAGTGTTTTTTTAAACATATTAATGTCTAAAGTCTAATAACACTGTAATCAGCACAAAATTGGAGAGACTATTTCAGTTTTTCTTTTTTAATAAATTTGCAAAAATTTCTACATTTCTGGTTTTTTGGTTTTTTTCTGGTGCTGAGTGTACATTAATGAGAAATAAAATTAACTTTTTTTGATTTTGGCAAATGGCTGCAATGACACAAAGAGTGAAAAATTTAAAGGGGTCTGAATACTTTCCGTACCCGCTGTATCATGCTGCCCTACCGCCCATTAATTGCAATGGTAAAAATTTACGACAAAACCTGTAATATCTCGGAAAATATAAAAGATATCGCGGATAAAAGTAGTGGGGATCCTCTCCTCATTGAGCTGAATGCGGTGGTGCTTGAATGACATTTCTACGTCCAATGGTGTAGGAGGAGATAGGTGCTGTTGCCATGCTTTTTTTTAAACCATAAAAGCTGCCTGCAGCCTACAGAGAGGGGGAGAGAAATAAAATCCTACCAAGGTTAACCAGAATGATCTCCAATACAGTGGGAGGGATGTAACACCACCGTCAGTTAGTATGGTCGAAGGATGTGTTGAATGAAGACATGAAAGATCATGATTGTTTGTGTTTTATCCACTTAGAAATATTTTGTCTTTTGATATTTGTGAGTCTGGTGAGGATCAGTTCATGTTTCATGACCAATTTGTACAACCAACCAGAAAACTGTAAATAGTGCCATTACTTTTTCTTGCAACTGTAACTGTAAGTATGGTGTTTTACCTTTAAGTTTATTGATGGTGACCTGGGAGATCCTGAAATTGTAGAAGGCTCCTTCCTTCTCCTCTGGCATCTCTGCCTATAGAAAAAAAAAGAAAAAAGCACAGAAATGATTGCACCTCCTCACAGGACCACAGTGTTATTTTGCGAGTAGTGTTAACCATTTCCCTCATTAAAGACTATAAAAATAGAAAAATAGTTGCTGTTGCCGGTTTTTAAAAATGGTGGGTTTTTGATTCTTGTGTTGGATGCGGTCGGTCATCGTGCTCATGACTCCTCTAATGATGTCACTCCCTGGCCAATCAGTGGCCCGTCACATTTTAGTATCAGCTCAGCTCACTTGGAACCTCGGCCGACCAGGTACTAAAAACACACCTGCTACCAGGTACTATGCCATAATCCAGTGGTCCTGAAAATAAGCAATTTCCATCAAAATGCTAAGTCCATTCATCCATACATCCATCTTCTTCCGCTTATCCGGGGCCAGGTCGTGAGGGCAGTAGCCTAATCAGGGATACCCAGACCTCCTTCTCCCTGAACACTACCTCCAGCAATTCCAGGTGGCTCGGGCATCTAACTCCTCTCGATGTGGAGGAGCAGCGGTTCAAGTCCGAGCTCCTCCCCCTATCTCTAAGGGGGCGCCTGGCCCATGTCAGCCACTTTTTTTGAGAAGTTACAAGCTCATTTCAGCTGCTTGTATCCGCAATCTTGTCCTTTCGGTCATGACCCAGAGCTCATGACCATAGGTGAGAGTAGGAACGTAGACTGACCGGTAAATCGAGAGCTTCTCCTTCTGGCTTAGCTCCTTCTTCACCACAACGCACCGGTACACCGACTGCATTACTGCTGCCAATGCCCCGATCTGTCAAACTCACGTTCCGTCCTTACCTCACTCGTGTACAAGACCCCGAGATACTTAAACTCCTCCACCTGAGGCAGGATCTCTCCCCTGGCCTGGAGATGGCAAGCCACCTTTTTCCAGTTGAGTACCATGGCCTCAGACTTGGAGGTGCTGATTCTCATCCCAGCCGCTTCACACTCGGTTGCAAACTGCCCCAGCACACGCTGGAGATCCTGGCTCGATGAAGCCAACAGGACAACATCATCTGCAAAAAGCAGAAATGAGATCCTGTGGTGCCCGAACTGGACTCCCTCCGGCCCCTGGCTGTGCCTAGAAATTCTGTCCATAAAACTAATGAACAGAACCGGTGACAAAGGGCAGCCCTGCCGGAGTCCAAGGTGCACTGGGAACAGGTCTGACTTACTATCGGCAATGCGAACCAAGCTCCTGCTCTGTTTGTACAGAGACCGGATAGCCCTCAGCAAAGGGCCCCGGACCCCATACTCCTGGAGCACCTCCCACAGGATGTCACGAGGAACCCGGTTGAATGCCTTCTCCAAGTCCACAAAACACATGTGGACTGGTTGGGCAAACTCCCATGAAGCACCCTCTCGAGCACCTTCGAGAGGGTGTAGAGACACGGCCGGGACGGAAACCGCATTGTTCCTCCTGGATCCGAGGCTCGACCACTGGCTGGATCCTCCTCTCCAGCACCTGTAGTTGGAACACACCCTCCGGTCCCCCTTCTTAAAAAGAGGAACCACCACCATAGGCTGCCAAATCCAGGGGTGTACTGTCCCCGAACGCCACGCAATGTTGCACAGGCGTGTCAGTAATGACAGCCCAACAACATCCAGAGACTTGAGATACTCGGGGTGGATCTCATCCACCCCCAGTGCTTTGCCACCGAGAAGCTGCCGAACTACCTCAGTGACTTCGGCTTGGGTGAGCCTCTGAATCCCCAGCTCCTGCTTCCCTTATGGAAGACGTGTTGACGGGATTGAGGAGATCCTCGAAGTATTCCTTCCACCGTCCGACAATATCCCCAGTCAAGGTCAGCAGCTCCCCGCTTCCACTGTAAACAGTATTGGTAGAACACTGTTTCCCTCTCCTGAGGCGCCGGACGGTTTGCCAGAATCTCTTCGGGGCCGACAGGTTGTCCTTCTCCATGGCCTCACCAAACTCCTCCCCCAATCCGAGTTTTTACTGCTGTCACCGCCTGGGCTGCGGCACGCTTGGCCCGGCGGTACCAGTCAGCTGCTTCGGGAGTCCCACAAGCCAACCAAGCTCAGGAGGACTCCTTCTTCAGCTTGACGGCATCCCTTACCTCCAGTGTCCACCACTGGGTTCGGGGATTTCCGCCACGACAGGCACCCAAAACCTTACGGCCACAGCTCCTAGCCACCGCGTCGACAGTGGAGGTGGAAAATACGGTCCATTCGGACTCAATGTCCCCAGTCTTCCCCGGGATCTAGTAGAAGCTCTCTCGGAGGTGTGAGTTAAAGACCCCAGCGGGTTCGGCCAAACATTCCCTACAGACCCTCACAGTACGTTTGGGCCTGCCAAGTCTGTCCTGCTTCCTCCTCCGCCAGTGGATCCAACTCACCACCAGGTGGTGATCAGTTGACAGCTCTGCCCCTCTCTTCACCCGAGTGTCCAAGACATAAGGCCAAAGATCGGACAACACGATTACAAGGTCGATCATCGAC
The DNA here is from genome assembly GCF_900324485.2 of Mastacembelus armatus. Lineage (NCBI taxonomy): Eukaryota > Metazoa > Chordata > Actinopteri > Synbranchiformes > Mastacembelidae > Mastacembelus > Mastacembelus armatus. The sequence goes on from NC_046635.1 coordinate 15,578,553, forward strand.
CTCCGGCCTACGGTGTCCTGGTGCCATGTGCACTGATGGACACCCTTATGCTTGAACATGGTGTTCGAACACCACGCAGGTTCGTATCGGGCAGGCCGTTCCTCCCAATCACGCCCCTCCAGGTTTTACTGTCGCTGCCCACGTGAGCATTGAAGTCCCCCAACAGAATTACGGAGTCCCCAGTAGGAGCACCTTTCAGCACCCCCCCGAGAGACTCCAAAAAGGCCAGGTACTCTGCACTGTTGTTCGGCCCATAGGGCAAAACAACAGTGAGAGACCTATCCCTGACCCGAAGGCGCAGGGAAACGACCCTTTCACTCTGGGGGGAAAAACTCCAACACTCTCACCGTGAGCAACTCCAGAATAGAAGAGAGTCCAGAGAAGAGAGTCCAGCCCCTCTCAGGGAGCTGCGTTCCAGAGCCCACGCTGTGCATGGAGGTGAGCCCGACCATCTCTAGTCGGTACCGCTCGACCTCCCGCACAAGCTCAGGCTCCTTCCTCCCCAGTGAGGTGACATTCCATGTCCCTAGAGCCAGATTCAGCATCCAGGGATCGGGTCACCGAGGTCCCCATCCTCAACCACGGCCCGATCCACTAGGCACCGGCCCCTTATGGATCCTCCTGCGGGTGGTGGGTCCACAGAAGGGTGGCCCTACATCGCTCTTTTGGGCTTTGCCCGGCTGGGCCACATGGGGGGAGACCCAGCCACCAGGCGCTCGCCAACGGGCCCCAACCTCAGGCCTGGTTCCAGGGTGGGGCCCCGGCTTCGCCATGCTGGGCGACGTCACGGTCCTCGATTTTCGCTTCATAAGGGGCCAATGAACCGCTCTTAGTCTGGTCCGTCACCTAGGACCTGTTTGCCTTGGGAGACCCTGCCAGAGAGATATAGCCCCGGACAACATAGCTCCTAGGATCATATGGGCACTCAACCCCCCCCCCCCCCCCCACAATAAGGTGGCGGTTCAAGGAGGAAAATGCAAAGTCATAGTAGCAATTTGTAAAAATGTTTGAAAGCAGGCTGAATTGTGAAATTTGTAGCTTCAAACTTAACCTAATGTGAATACCTACTGCAGACAAGCTTAGTCTTGTTGAGCTATTACTATTTGAGTGAGAGACTGCCAATGTCTACAATATTACCAACTAGACAGCGTGATGGAGATGGGGGAAATCTACAGCTCAAGATAGTGAAGGGTTTTTCTGTGTCACTATCCAGAACGAGTGAACTGGTTGGCAAGTCAATTTAGTTTTAATTACAGAATTTCCAAAAACTTCTAAACAATAAAAAATTAAAAAAAATAAAATCCCAAATATCAAGTAACCAAACTAATGCAGAGAAAGAATGATTTAGTAACAGCTTACTTACTTTGATTTCTCTTAGCAAACAGACACTATGTTGCAACACTACAATAGGTTACTGGGAAACAAAGAGTTATCAACATAAACTTGTAACTTCTCAAAAACGCACGCACGCACGCACGCACGCACACACGCACACACAGGGTACGGAAAGTATTCAGACCCCTTTAAATTTTTCACTCTGTCATTGCAGCCATTTGCCAAAATCAAAAAAGTTCATTTTATTTCTCATTAAAGTACACTCAGCACCCCATCTTGACAGAAAAAAACAGAAATGTAGAAATTTTTGCAAATTTATTAAAAAAGAAAAACTGAAATATCACATGGTCATAAGTATTCAGACCCTTTGCAGTGACACTCATATTTAACTCACATGCTGTCCATTTCTTCTATTCCTCCTTGAGATGGTTCTGCTCCTTCATTGGAGTCCAGCTGTGTTTAATTAAACTGATTGGACTTGATTAGGAAAGGCACACACCTGTCTATATAAGACCTTACAGCTGACAGTGCATGTTAGAGAAAATGAGAATCATGAGGTCGAAGGAACTGCCCAAGGAGCTCAGAGACAGAACTGTGGCAAGGCACAGTTCACCTTTCAACAGGACAATGACCCTAAGCACACAGCTAAAATAACAAAGCAGTGGCTTCAGAACAACTCTGTGACCGTTCTTGACTTGCCCAGCCAGAGCCCTGACCTAAACCCAATTGAGCATCTCTGGAGAGACCTGAAAATGGCTGTCTACCAACATTCACCATCCAACCTGACAGAACTGGAGAGGATCTGCAAGGAAAAATGGCAGAGGATCCCCAAATCCAGGTGTGAAAAACTTGTTGCATCATTCCCAAGAAGACCCATGGCTGTACTAGCTCAAAAGGGTGCTTCTACTCAAAACTGAGCACAGGGTCTGAATACTTATGACCATGTGATATTTCAGTTTTTCTTTTTTAATAAATTCGCAAAAATTTCTACATTTCTGGTTTTTCTGTCAAGATGGGGTGCTGAGTGTATATTAATGAGAAATAAAAAGAACTTTTTTGATTTTGGCAAATGGCTGGCTGCAATGACCCAAAGAATGAAAAATTTAAAGGGGTCTGAATACTTTCCGTACCCACTGTATATATACATACATACGCACACATATACGTATACATACATACACAGGTTGTGAGTCATACCAATTCTTTTTTGCTGTCACTGGCTGAGTCTTCACTTGACTGGGATGGTCTCTGGATGGGTGTTTGCACAGGGGTATTTGGTGTGGAATGCCTGTTGGTTGCCGTCTCTGCAGTGGCTTTCTTCTGCTTCTTCTTCTAAACACCAAGATAAAATTGGTGATAGTATGAACTTGTCTACCAGCACAGTGCCAGAGAACACAACATTTACCATTAAAAACACCTAAATAGGGCTGCAACAAACAAAAAATTTAATAATCGATTAATCAGTCCATTTTGTTTTCGATTATCATATTTTCCGGGCTGTAAGCTGCACCGGAGTATGCTTTTAGCAAAAACAGCCTCACTGAACACAAACCCCCCTATATATTAGTTATTTTGGTGTATACTGTATTTTCCAGACTATAAGTCACACTTTTTTAACTCCTCTGGCTTGTCCTTCAACTTATACAGCAAATCGACATATATATGTATATTTATAGTAATTTTGTCATGTAGTCACTAGCATTAGATGGCATTCTTGACTCAGTTGAAGATAATATTGTACCACTGAAGAAGTAAAAACACTTATGCTCACAATAAACTCCAGTACAGTGAAAATGCTGCCCAAAAGAAAGAGCTATACTACAGACTTCAAACTGCAGGTAAAGTATGCAGCTGAAAAAGTTTGGAATGAGTGTTGGCATTCAGACAAATTTAGAGGAGGCTGGCACGCCGTTTCATCTCGCCCTACCCCCAATGTTGGTGCAGCTGTTAATGTTACTTGACACGGATGAAGGAATATTGTAATGCACTTCTTGTTGTTATACCTAGTGTATGTTCTTCATAAGCTAATTTACACTATAATTAGTATAAATAGAAACGTGACTCATACTCCGAACCGGAAAATACGTTAAGTTGCATTTCTAATTAAACTGGTTATAGTCCAAGTTAGCCTTTGAAAAACATAGGCCAGACATAACAGGTATTCATACATGGCAGTTAACGTTAAACTGCACCATCATCAGGGTGGGGGGATGAAGTGGCATCGCCTCCTCATCTCTCGGGTTGTCAATGCCGACACTCACTCCAAATTTAGCATGAACATATTACTAGAATTCACACTTACAGAAAAAGTGAGTCGCGCATTAACCCTAATTAACCAATATGCTTTCAGACATGCGCTTGAACATTGCTAGACATTATCCTGGTGAGCTGCATGGAAAAATTAAACTGTTCAAGGAATAGATATTAGCCAGACTTTGCTCCAAAGAGCTCATCTGTAAAAAGTCTGGGTTGTGTCATAGTATGACCCAGACCATTGAGAGCACAAGGATATTTCTCGGTGACCTGCGGGTGATAATATATAATATAATATACAGTATCTCACAGAAGTGAGTACACCCCTCACATTTTTGTAAATAATTTATTATATCTTTCCATGTGACAACACTGAAGGAATGACACTTTGCTACAATTTAAAGTAGTGAGTGTACAGCTTGTGTAACAGTGTAAATTTCCTGTCCCCTCAAAATAACTCAACACACAGCCATTAATGTCTAAACCGTTGGCAACAAAAGTGAGTACACCCTTAAGTGAAAATGTCCAAATTGGGCCCAATTAGCCATTTTCCCTCCCCGGTGTCATGTGACTTGTTAGTGTTACAAGGTCTCAAGTGTGAATGGGGAGCAGGTGTGTTAAATTTGGTGTTATCGCTCTCACTAGCGCATACTGGTCACTGGAAGTTCAACATGGCACCTCATGGCAAAGAACTCTCAGAGGATCTGAAAAAAAGAATTGTTGTTCTACATAAAAATGTCCAAGGCTATAACAAGATTGCCACGACCCAGAAACTGAGCGGCAGCATGGTGGTCAAGACCATACAGCGGTTTAACCCTCTGGGGTCGACGCACGCGCGTTTCGACGCATCTTTTCCTGATAAGGACGAAACAAACTTAAATTACTTTGTCAATTCTGATCGTACAGATAAAAGAAATATATCATTCAAATCTGTAAAGGGTCTAGTTTCAGTGGTATACCATCATAATAACAACAAAACGTTGTGCTTTTTTTAAATACAAAAAGCCGACAGGGTGCGCTCTCGGCCTTTTCTGTGTCTGCCATTTCTCTTCACAGACGCGTAAATAAAACAACCAGAATTCTCAGCGAATACTTGGCTCATAAAAATAAGAATTATATGGCTGGAAAGCTTGAAATGTTTTCTTTTAAGTGAAACAATTCAAGTCGAAAACAAATCATCACTTTTTATTTAATCCATATGAACGTAAGGAGAAGTCCGTTTTCTCCTGTCTCACCAGGTAATGCGGTCCCGCCTTGTACACTGTCCACTGTTCACATGTAAATAATCTCAGGTGAACCAGGTAAATATTTGCACATGATGGCGCGTCACAGACGTGAAGAAGCGCTTCTTGTATTCCACACAGAGACAAATGAGGATCGTTTGGCTCCTCATTGTTTTGTATTGTGCTGCACTAATCCGTCCCATCTACATTGACTGAAAGGCTCATTATGCGCATCTTTGTCTGGTCGTTGAGTGCGTCTTTTGTCTTCTCAGGTAAATCACATGACTATTCATCCTCAGACACACCCTCTTGCATGTGGCCTTTCTGTACAAAAAGTGTCTTAGAAAATTTAAATCAGTGTATTGTTTACTGTGAATGTGTGAACAAGATGACATTCACAGCACTCTGAAGTAAACACTTTAGCCTACAACACGCAGGTCTCCAAAGTCTTGTGAACCAATGTTCTGTTTGTGTTTTATGGTCTTATTTTAGTGAGTAAAAAAATTGTAGTTTTTCACTAACCATGCATAAACACTTTTTTCTCAAAAACACAATCATGTATAAATTTGCTGCTCACATATTATTGTAGCCAATTTTGTGCTGATTACAGTGTTATCAGACTTTAGACATTAATATGTTTAAAAGACACTGAAAAAAGCACAAATGTCAGGACGTCAAAATTTGTCCAGGCCCCCAAAACCCCCTCAGACCCCAGAGGGTTAACAGGACAGTTCCACTCAGAACAGGCCTCACCATGGTCGACAAAGAAGTTGAATGCATGTGCTCAGCGTCATATCCAGAGGTTGTCTTTGGGAAACAGACATATGAGTGCTGCTGGCATTGCTGCAGAGGCTGGGGGGGTAGGCCTCTCAGTGCTCAGACCATAAACCGCACACTGCATCAAATTGGTCTGCATGGCTGTCGTCCCAGAAGCCTCTTCTAAAGATGATGCACAAGAAAGCCCGCAAACAGTTTGCTGAAGACAAGCAGACTAAGGACATGGATTACTGGAACCATGCCCTGTGGTCTTATGAGACCAAGATAAACTTATTTGGTTCAGATGGTGTCAAGCGTGTGTGGCGGCAATCAGGTAAGGAGTACGAAGACAACTGTGTCAAGCATGGTGGTGGGAGTGTCATGGTCTGGGGCTGCACAAATGCTGCCGGCACTGGGGAGCTACAGTTCATTGAGGGAACCATGAATGCCAACATGTACTGTGACATACTGAAGCAGAGCATGATCCCCTCCCTTTGGAGACTGGGCCACAGGGCAGTTTTCCAACATGATAACGGCCCCAACACATCTCCAAGACGACCACTGCCTTGCTAAAGAAAGTATGTCTCCAGACCTAAACCCTATTAAGCACCTGTGGGTCATCCTCAAAGGAAGGTGGAGGAGTGTATTGTGTATTATCCCTGAAACCTAAAGCCATACACAGGCAAACTATGTATTCTGTGTGTGTATCTTTGAAAGAACATATCCATATAAAGGGAAGTATCAAATGGGAGGCCTGAGCACAGGAGAGTATCAAAGGTTCTTAGGAAGACAGGTGTGATTAATGCCCTGCATGTAAGACCATGTATGGAAGAAGATGGGACATTCCTGGAAGAGCCCTAGAGACTGTTATTTTATATGGTGAGGGTCTGTTATCACTGTAGGTACGTAAGAAATAAATAAAGAATTGGAAATGGAGGATGGGGGGATCACGTCATGCCCCAGAGGAAGAGTTGGGCGGGGTGCCGTTCCCCCATCATCTTTAGAAAAAGGAATTAAGAGAAGGCAATACACCAATATATCCAAAAAAGGGAAATTAATGACAGCAAACAGACATTACTTTGAGATGAAAAGAGGTGTGTCAAGGGGTGTGAATCAACCCCCAGACCATAGTTATAAACACAGGGAGCTTGAGGAACATTGTCAGCTTACTCTAGGGTAACTCACCTTGTCTGTACTGTGTTTATGTGAATACACACCTGTGCACTTGAATTCAAGGCTCTCCGGTTTGTGATCCTAATGAAGAGGATAGCCAGCTACTCTTAGTGAGTTTGATGCAGTTATAGTTTAGTCAGATTGGAAACTTCCCAAAAGTGACGAGGACATCCAGACACGACAAGTGCAAGGTCGCTAACATCCACCATCTCTGTGATGTCATCATGGAGGAGTGGAAAAGAATTCTAGTGGCAACCTGTGAAGCTCTGGTGAACTCCATGCCCAAGAGGGTTATGGCAGTGCTGGAAAACAAAGGTGGCCAAACAAAATATTGACACTTTGGGCTCAATTTGGACAGTTTCACACAGGGGTGCACTCACTTTTGTTGTCAGTGGTTTAGACATTAATGGCTGTGTGTTATTTTGAGGGGACAGCAAATTTATACTGTTATACAAGCTGTACACTCACTACATTACATTGTAGCAAAGTGTCATTTCTTCAGTGTTGTCACATGAAAAGATATAATAAACTATTTACAAAAATGTGAGGGGTGTACTCATTTCTGTGAGATATTGTATAACCAGAATCTCAGCAAATACTTGCCTTATAAAAATAAGAAATATGGCTAGAAAGCTTGAAATGTCTTCGTTTAAATTAAACAATTCAAGTCAAAAACAAATCTCTTTTTATTTAATCCATATGAAAGTAAGGAGCGGCACGGTTTCTCCTGTCTCACCTCATTATAGCTAATGTCATCCCGCCTCGCACTGAGCGCACTGTTCATATGGAAATAATCTGAGGTGAGCTAGATAGTTTGTACACGCCCCCAAGAAATTGCATAACATGTCAAGCTTCATCATAGAATTTACTCAAGTGCTTTGTATGTTCCAGACAGCGACAAATAGTTTACTTTGTCCTCAGAAAAACACGACTCAGATGACGAACGTTTGCATATGCACTGTATTGCACTAATGCCCTCTCAGCCACATTCCTGACTAAAAGGCTCATTTTGTCTTCTCAGGTAAATCACATGATTATTCATGATCAGGCACACCTTCCTGCAAATGTCTTTTCTAAACAACAAGTGTCTTAGAAAATTTAAATTGGTGTATTGTTTTCTGTGAATGAGTGAACAAGATGACTTTCACATCATTTTGAAGCAAACACTCTAGGCTACAAGATGTGTTTTATGGCCTTATTTCAGTGACTTAAAAATTGTAGTTTTTCACTAACCATGCATAAACGCTGTTTTCTCAAAAACACAACCATGTATAAACATGCTGCTCACGTATTTTAGCCCAGTTTGGGCTGATTACAGTGTTATCAGACTTTAGCCATTAACATGTTTAAATGCAACTGAAAAAAGCACAAATGTCACGGCATGTCAAAACTTGTCCAGGGCCCCAAAACACCTTTAGAACCCAGAGGGTTAGTATCATTAACAGTAGTTTATTATCTGGTGTGGTTCCCTCTGTTTTTAAGCATGCGGTGGTGCAACCACTAAATAAGAAACCCGGTCTTGACCAAACTGTACTGGCAAATTATAGAGCCGTCTCTATGCTGCCCTTTCTCTCAAAAATCCTTGAAAAAATTGTGTACACAAAGTTTTTCCTGGATGAACATGACATTCTCAATATTTTTCTATCTGGAAACATTTCATAGCACGGAATCAGCCTTGATTCCCTAAGACTCGGTTTTAGGGCCTTTGCTTTTTTCCCCCTATATTTACTCCCACTGGGTTCCATCTTTAGACACCATGATGTGTCTTTTCATTGTTATGCCGATCACACCCAGGGGTATTTTCCCCTGAAAGTAAGGAGGGTTTCACCATTACACACCTACTTGCCTGTCTTGAAGACATTAAAACTTGGATGGCGTTGAACCTCCTTCATTTTAATGACACCAAGACTGAAGTGGTGTTTGGCCCTAGTGCCTCTTATAACACTTCTCATGTTAACTTGGGCCCTTTGACGCATCATCTTAGACCACTGAGCACTAATCTTGGTTTCAAAATGGATACAGATCTTAAATTCGAAAATCAAATTAGTGCTGTGATGAAATCCAGTTTTTTCATCTAAGGCGCTTGGCTGAAATACGACCTCTAGTGCCCAAACAGCACTTTGAACTGGTAAATCATGCTTTTGTGATATCACGGCTTGACTACTGTAACGCTTTGTATGCTGGTGTCAGCCAGGCCACTCTTTCGAGTCTCCAGCTAGTTCAGAATGTGGCGGCACGTCTTCTAACTGGAACAAGAAAGTATGAGCATATAATACCGATCTGCCTGCAAGTTTCTAAATGGTCTTGCCCCACCTTACCTTTCTGAACTTCTCTGTCCCTATACTCCTAGCTGCTCTCTTAGATCAGCTGAATTCCTGCTCCTTGATGTACCGAAATCTAGAATTTAGTTGATAAGAGCTTTTCCTGTAGCTGCTCCGAGGCTGTGGAACAATTTGTCTCTGTATATACGACAAGCTTCCACACTATCTGTGTTTAAAACACCACTCAAAACTTATTTTTATTCTCTAGCTTTTTGACTAGCATGACCGATTGATTGATTGTTTCATTGACTTTTATAATTTCTTATTACTTACTTATCTATTGTATTTTATCTTGTTCTGATTCTGTTTTATGCTTACTGCTGATATGGTGTACGGCACTTTGTGTCAGTTGTTACGGTTTTTAAAGTGCCTTAAAAATAAAATTATTATTATTATAATTAGTGAGTTGGGTTAGATTCCTGGCCTAAATTAATGATAATCTAGATAAATAACCTAGATCAATCAGTCCCTTGTGTGAGCTTCGTTGTGTCTTGCAATTGCTAAAACTATAAATCCAGATTACAATCTGGACGTGATGCTCATGACATTGTTGATTATACATGAAAACAAAAACATTTAATCCACACCAACTTCGACCTGCATCACTCAACAGCGGTGTGTATGTGCCATTTTTCACCATCAGTTTCAAGACACAGCAGCTTTTTAAAAAAGGTTCCAGAGGAAACAGACATTAAGCCCAAAAAACCATATATGTTAAGGGTCTCATGCCCATGTCTTAGAGTCGACACACATCAGATAAAACAGAAGTCGGTCTGCTCAGTAAGATGTGCAAGTTACTGTGTCAATTGGTATGAGAACCATAAAACATTTTACTGGATGACTCATTCTCACCACATAACGGAAAAACTCGAATAAGAAGGCACCACCGCTATTTACTTCTTTAATTATGGAAAAGGTGACTTTCACTCTCTTCCATTTCTGCCATTTTCATCTCAGCAGCTGCTCATCATGCTGCTGCAAACAGCTACATTTCTAGATTTAACTAATCGATAAATACATTCATTCCCAACTATTTTAATAAATTTATTGCTTTTATTGATTAGTTGCAGCCCCAGATCCAAATAGTCAGCAATTACATGTATAGCCTTTTCACAACAGGTAATTGGATAAACATACAAACAACTTAGCACTGACCTCTGAGTTTCTTTCGGTGTTCTTAATCTTCTGCTTTGGTGTTACATCATTACTGTTGCCATTCATGTCTGTACCCTCATCTACGTTAATGTCAACTGCTGCCAGCTTATCCTTTTTCTTCTTTCGTGCTGGTGGTTCACACTCTATGTCTTCCCTCTCCTCTTGGTCTTTCAGCTGCTTCTTCTTCAGCTTCTTGCCCTCCTTGGTCTTGTTCTAAAAGTTGTTCAATTTAGTAGAAACAAAGTAAAATAGACTGTAGTTATTGGTACTCAAAATTTAAAAAGAGAGAAATGCTGGTGCCTTATATAGCAATTTAAGACACAAGTATCTCTTAATTACATGTGGGAAAATGAAAAAAAAAAATGTTTTGACAAACGATATCAACAAATTGACTGATTAATCAGCTGGGCAGATAATTGCTACTGTTAACAGGCAGCCCAAGTGTTGTTTTGGTGGAACGTAAGTGACACAGTCCCTTGTGTCAATCAAATTGCATTTCTACCAGACCTCAGTGAATGTGGACAGGGGGAGGCTAACTTTTGGAAGAGTGAAAAGAAGAATGTCATGGGAATATATATGAATTCTTATTTAGATTTGAAAAGTTACTAGTGGTGAATTTAGCCCCTTCTATGCAGTACTCAAGCACAACCACATTTCATCTCAGCACCCTCAAAAATGATAAATTATTAACTAACATTAAGGTTTCACAAAGGCGTTAATTTTGCAAACTGTTTTTATAATCCGCCATTCACATAATAGCAACATATAAAAGGAAGAAAGTAGCGAAAGATTTTTAAGGAGATTAAAACAAAATTAAGTTGAAACATCAACATAAGCAAAAACGTTTAATATACCTCTTATTAAAGATTCTGTGACTGAATGTTAAGTTTGCTAATTGGTTGCCTGCACAGAAAAGAGAGGACGAAAGAGAGGGAGAGAGTAGGATGGATTTAGCAAAAGGAGAACTGGCACACTATAAATGATAGAATGTTTTTAGGGTCTTATGTTTAGACAGTAAAAGAATATCATCCCAAAATAATCAGCATCATAACTCGGCCATCTGCAACCTCTAATGATGGGACTCTTCACTTCTTGCAACTATAACTCACAAAAATGTAGTTCTTCCACATTTTACATGGAATTAACCAACAAACCTACCTACCTTGAGAATCCCATCTATGTAAAAAAAAAAAAAAAAAATTTCATATTAAATATTTCAATTTTCCACTTTAACATTAAGGGTATTCCTAATGAGAATTTACACGTTAAAGTATACTGTATACTAAATATACTGACACATATAAGTTAATATAAGTTTGACAAAACGATCCCAACTCAAGATGGTGTAAATGGTGTTTGGTGAAAAATATAAATTAAAAAAAAGAGAATAAAAATAATCATTAGCAACTGCTATAATTACCGCTAAATCATCTGCTTTTGTTTCTATGGGGAAGCTATTTGTCATTAAGCTGTACCCGCAGCCCAAATGCTAGGTTTAAGGCTTCCATGTTGTCAATTTGTAGATCCATGTGATCTATTGGTCGGGCCGGAAACGCACGGGTATGCCATGAGAATTTCTACCTATATTAAATGCCTACGCTGACAGTGGGTGCTAATATTAGCATTGCAGTGGTGCACATTTTCTCTTAATTTGTGCCACATCCGATTATGACCGTTAATAATATTTTACTACTAGTGCCAGTACATAAAACATATCTTACGTTGGTTTGCGAAGTCTTAGCTTGCCTGTGCGTAGAGGTTTGTGATTAGCACATTCAACCACATGTTATCAAACATGTCGGAGCAAGAGCTACACGGCTTTTTTCACTCTGCACAGCACGACAAGACGATCTCTGCTCACCTTTAGGGATTTAGCTCCAGTGATAGTTTCCACATCGCCCTCCATTACTTGGTCAAATATGATTTTTGACGGCATTTTACTCCCTTGTCTGCGCAGACACACAAGTAATCGCACGAGCACGCGGATGAAAAGGACTCCCAAATCGGCACGCGGAAGCGAGTTCACAAAGTACACATAGAAATAGAATTTATAGATACGCGTTACACCGACACAGGAATGCGACCGACGCACAATGTGAGGTTTAAAGTGTGCTAATTTCCCCACATGATACTTTGCCCTCAGCCGGGAGACAACAGTTCCAGGAAAACTTAAAGGAAATTTACAATGCAGAAGAACATTTTCACTGTTTCTTGCACCATTTGTCGTGGTACAATGAAAAACCTTCTACACAAGCAATCAAGTTGTTTTAAAGCCATGTTTTGATATTTAAATACAAAGACGGGCAGTATTAGTGTTTTCCCACATAAAGAACACACCAAACAAGGGGCCATATTCACAAAGTTTCATAGCCCAAAAGGTTTCTCCTAGTATGAAATTTTAAGAAAGTTCTTATAATCATGAAGTTTTCTAATATTTTCACTTACAATTAAGACTAAATCCTGGTAAAGATCTAAATAGAAGTTACTTACAATGCATCTTGGGCCTTAAGAGAGCCAACTGTTAAGAGTAGGATGTAGATGTAGTAAAGGATTTTTAAGATGCTGAAAAGGTCTTTTTTTTAAAGAATATGAAATAGCAGAAAGATGAAAGATGGGAGAAATATTATGCAAATTGAATGTCTATGATTTGAACACTACTGATCAGATCATGCAGGAATACTGTTTATGGTAACTCTCATGCCATATCACAAGTAATTAAAACTATGCGCTCCCACACCTACCTCTAGATCTGAGTTGCAACTTTGGTGTAGTTTTTCCTTTTAAAATGGTTTTATACTCATCAATTTAATAGGCTAATAGTAGACAATGCTCTTTTCTCCAGTTGGATTTTCTGGTTCTATTATCTACTTCCAGGTAGAGCTACGATACAATAAGATACTATACGACAGATACTTTATTCATCCCTGAAGGAAAATTCAAGTGTCCCTGTAACTTACACATTTTAAACACACCCATAGCAAAATGAATAAATAAACATCAAGAAGAAATTTTGTACTAGTGCTGTCAATGATTAAATAAAATTAACAAATTAATCGCATGGTCCTCCAAAAATCGCAATTAATTTAAAATATCATCATCATTGTATATTTAGATATGAAATGTAAATTAATGGGAAAAAGCACAGTCAATATTTACACATAAAAAACGGACCTCAGGTTCCATTCTTTGTCGATGAAGTGAGCCGTGACCCCCAAGAAGTTGACATTATTGACCGAGGTCCAGTGGTCGCCCGTGAGCGCAATGTGGCAATCAAGCATTCTCATCCTTCCTGCCCACTCACCATCATACAGCGAGTGTAATCTTGACATGATTGTTCCTCTCGGGGGCTTATTGTACGAGGTGTCTCCCGATGCGGTCCGAATGACATCTCTCAATCCATCATCTTGGACAACGGTGAGAGGGCGGCAGTTTTTAGCTATCCAAAAACAACTAAAGCTTTCGTCACCTTTTCACTGACAGGTTTAGATATTTGGCCACGAAAAACACACTCCTCTAATTTACGTTGGACAGCCAGGCGTTAAGTGGTATCCAGAGGGTGTTTTGCTTTTAGATGATATGTGAGATAGGAATTACTTCTATGATAATTAAATTCGGCTTTACAAAATTAACATATTACTTTAGTTCTATCCGTGGATCCATCAGTTAGCGTTTTGAACAGAAATTTCCCCCCTAAAACTCCCTTACTTGTTGCATCCATCTTGAGTGAAACTCGGTCGTGGCGAAAACAAGCGTTTAACTCACGTTAGGCGCCACACGAAGTGCAAACAATAAACCTGAGTTAATTGTATAAAAAAAAATAACGCGTTAAATTTACAAAAATTAATCGCATGCGTTAACGCGTTTATTTTGACAGCTCTAGTTTGTACGTTTGCTATTATCTACGGTGGCCGACAAAGGCAAACGCCCCACAACAGCTAAAACACATGGAAAAGAGAAACGCCGCAACAGCCAAAACACATCGAGTGATGGGACGCTCGAACCCGTCTGCTCGACACAGTAGATCTTTTGAACCGGAAGTATCGCTGAGCAGTGACCGCTGCGAGCGAGGCCTCGTTACGTCACATGACGTGTCGAGCTGTTTCGCGGTAATTTTGAAGGAGCTGAGCTTTTCAATATGTCAAGGCTTTAAACGGTCTGAATTACTGCTCAAACCACGGGCTCTTTGAGAGGAGGAGATTGCTAGAGACATTATTATTGCCATTTGAATTGTAGTCAGGGAGAGTGTTAGTTTACATTCAGGTTTAGGTATATTTAGTTTAGTTACAAACACTGAATAACACATACACACACACCACACACGTATTCACACACCAGACAGACATAGAAACGGTTTAGTAATAGATAGGTAAGTCAGAGAGTGAGTTGAGGGACTGAAAGTTGCGTGAGATTCTGTGTGAAAGGTGAGTGATTGAGTAAGCCAGTGAATGAGGCAGTGAGGAAGGGATATAGAGGAAGAACTAGTGCCAAAAAGAGCACGATCATATGCCTGGGAGCACTTTGATCTGATTAGCCCCAAAAAGGTCAAATGCCTGATTTGTGCTCAGGAGATGACATACAGCAGCAACACGTCCTCAATGCTGCGACACCTGCACTCACATGCCTGCTACATCAGTGCCATGCGTGCAGGTCTTCTCCAAAGCTGGAGAGGCAGTGAGCCACAAAAGGAGCAGATTAAAACCATTAAATTAGATCATCAAATTAGACTGAAACTGTAGAAATGATCATTCTTCTAAATAAAAATCTTTGAATCCACACAAATGCCAGTCACTGAAATACCCCATTTATAATGTAAATAACAAAGTTGCATAAGCACCAGCATCAAAATACTACCAATACAATTTTACTATTACACATATTTGCCTCATCAAGGCTGCCTGTTGTACAAACATCTTTAAATATTGCATTATGCAAAGACAAAAAAAGTGACACACCTTTGAGAAAATAACTTTTATTAAAGCCTCAGAGAAAGATAGAATGTGAGATCCATTACAGCCTGAAGCAATGAAGCTTTGTCAGGACATCCGCTCAGATGCAGTTCTCAAAACCAGCCAACAGATGTCACTCTTCTGACTGTATCAAATGCTTCGAAGCAGTGTGACGTTTTCACGGCAGTTGTCTCAAAGTGGTTCAGTGCTTCATACAGCTTCGATTTTCCCATCACTAATAAATGTGCAATAATAACCGCTTTCGCTCAGTTTTCCTCTGCGTTCTCTCGCCCCTTCTTTCTCTCGCTCGTCCAACCTCTCAACTCTGCGCGCGCGGGTTTGTCTTCACGCTTGCTCAGCCTGGCACACAGCGTTACAAACGTGCCACAAAATCAACCAATCAGAGAACTGGACTAGTTACGACATCCCGGAAGTATTATCGTATGGTCATGCTCGAGACGACCTGCTGACTTAGGCAAAAAACCTTATTGCGTTTCTTAAGGCAGTCTGGCTTAACAAACAGAATATGATTTTTTTCTTTATTTTTCATTTTCTTTCTTTCTTTTCTTTATTAAATGATGTAGGGAATGGTAGATAACGCTGGTTCACACTCCAACACAGTAAGTGGCGGTAATGCATCTTTAAAACTGAGTGCCACTCGACATGTAATCAAAAGAAGAAGTAGAAGAAGAAGAACAGCAACAGCAGCAGCAGCAGCAGCAGCAACAACAACAACAACAACAACAACAACAGCAACAACAACACGATCACGGCGTGTTATGCCAAGTTCTTCCTGCCTGCCACGATTTGCCTGCACGTCGCGGGAGCGCGCTTGACCAAAGCGACAACTCCCAACTAATGAATTCTGAGGCAGAGGACTGTTTAAAGGCATAAGTTGCTTTGTTGGGTTTATCAGCAATGATAACAGATCCCAGCTTAATTGTAGTTTCTGAATGTTTAATGTCATCAGTGTTTTATTAGGCTATACTCTGTTTTAAGTAGTGTTTCCGCGTTAAAAACTCAAGATTTACCTGAAATTTGTTCGCTTTCCAAAGGCTGTTTGTTGTTAAGAAAAGCTTTATAGACTGATCCTTATGGTAGAATGAGGTTTTTAGGGATGACCACTGAATGTTTTGTGTTAAATTCGCATGTAAATATCTGCTCATTAAACACGTGACTTGTTCAATTTAAGTTCAAGGGCTGGATGCAGGACAGGTTGTTGCTATGAGACTGGATATTATCAAATGTATGAATTGAAGTCATGACCATATAGCCCCAATTGTATTAAAACCATAAGATTCATTAGTGTGGGTGCATTTATATAATGTAAACACTGTGTCAACGAACAACTAAAACTTAACAACTCCCATAATGCACCTGACCGTCAACTCCGACGGCCGGGTCATTACAATATTTAGATATTTAGCTTAATCTGAAGAAAAACCCAAGAAATAACTAATTAAAACAAAGTTAAAATGAATAAAATCACATAACATTAATGTATTTGGTCGCACTGTGTTTTACAGCCCTCTTACCAGGGGCATGCATTATGTGGCAGACCTGCTCTGCCAGGATCTGCATGCATCCCTATTTCAGACAGGAAAGGCACTACATGCATGAAATTGTTATAGTCAATTTGTAATAACCCCATGTATATGAAGATGCAACATTTAGGTTAACGTGTGTTTTATTTAACCACAAGGTTATAACATGTACAAAGCCCTAATTATATACATATACATAACTATATACATATATACAACCGGCAGCTGCCAAAACTTAATTTCTAGATACATAAAGGGCAGAGGTAGTCCTTATCCAGTGCTGGACTGCTCACACAGCACTGGATCAGTGGTACCACCGATGACACGCATCAGCCAATCTACAAATTTCAAAGCACATTAATGTTTGATATCATTTCTTGTAATATGAAATAATTGTTGTGAGTGCATTAATGTACTATATTATTAGATTACTTGAAAGTTTGAACTGCAAAGTCAAATATACCCAGCCTTACTATCAATTAGTTCTCTAAGCTTTAAAGTATCTCTCAAATTCCTATTCTATTCCACTTTTTCTATCTCTACCCATGTTTTGTCATCTGCCTCTTCCAGTCCATAGTGATGGCAGAGATTCTCAAGTGGATCTGTGAAAACAAAATGAGCAGTGCTGACATATTAACTATTTCATATGGAAATAATCTGAGGTGAGCTAGGTAATTATGTACACGCCCCCGAGAAATGGCATAAAACGTCAAACTTCATCATAGAATTTACTCACTTTTTTTGTGTGGATGATGACACGCAAAGTGGGTGAAGAAGCGCTTTGTATGTTCCAGACAGCGATGAATAGTATACTTTGTCCTCAACATGACTCAAATGTCGTGTTGTTTACATCCGCATTGTGTTGCACTAATTCCCTCTGAGCCACATTCCTGACTGGTTCCTGAAAGGTTCATTATGCGGGTCATTGTGCTGGTCTTTGTCTTCTCAGGTAAATCACATGACTATTCATGATCAGACACACCTTCCTGTATATGTCTTTTTTAAACAAAAAGTGTCTTAGAAAAATTAAATCACTGTACTGTTTTCTGTGAATGAGTGAACAAGATGAGTTTCACATCATTCTGAAGCAAACACTTTTGGCTTCAAGATTCATTTCTTAAAGGTCTTGTGAACCAGTATTCTGTTTGTGTTTTATGGCCTTATTTCATTGGCTTAAAATTTTTTGTTTTTCACTAACCATGCATAAACGCTGTTTTCTCAAAAACACAAACATGTATAAACCTGCTGCTCGCATATTATTGTAGACCAGTTTGTGCTGATTACAGTGTTACCAGACTTTAGCCATTAATATGTTTAAAACCAACTGAATAGAGCACAAATGTCAGGGCATGTCAAAACTTGTCCAGGGCTCCAAAACCCCCTCAGACCCCAGAGGGTTAAACAAGTTAAGCTTCCATCTTTTATTTTTTGGAATATCTTCACAAAAAGTGGACCAGTCTCTTCGTTGAAGCCTCCCGGTTCTGTTAGTGAAAGAATTATTTTGATAGGTCTTATAGCTTTTCTGTATTCCTCCATTTTGTGAGATGAGGTTTTGTCACTTTCTGCATTGTGTGTGTGCGTGTAAAGTGCTGTGTCACTGTCACTCCCCTCCCACTCCAGGCTTAGGTCACCATAGAAACAGCTCAACACAAAGCAATAGCAGAACAACAGCTGTCTGTGGTTGGTAATTAGACTGACTGGCTGCCTAATGTCCACTGCTGTTAATCATGGGGGCCATTCTCAGTGTGGGCCATGTTGGAGGCCATGTCCTCCAAACAGGATGTGACAACACTTTCACAATGCACATCATTTTATTCTTTTTTCATACTTCTTTCAATCCTTACCAAGTACTTGGTTCCTGGCAAATTGCTTTAGGCACCATTGTCAGCCTTGCTGTCTTCACTAGGCTGGACATGTTCACACCCTTTATCCCCCTTTATTTGATTATTTTAGTTTTTTTATATTCCTAGTTCTGTCTTTCCTCACATTTCTTTCTTACTAAAATTTCTTTCTGGACCTTTGACATTTCAAGTTACTGTAGTTCTTCAATCTTCAACGTCATCTCCTCCTGTTTGGACCTGTGAGCATCAGCTCAGAACAGCTAAGTCATCATGCTACAACAGACCAGACACTGCAGCCTGAAAATCAGACCCATCTGGACCACACAGAGACTTTGTGCTTCCTGCCTGTTCTAGTCAGAGGATTATGATTCCAGTCAAGTCTTTGCCTCACCTTCTCTCTGACTCTGACACACTGGCTTGCTTTAGACCAACACAACATCATGCTGCTACAGCTGCACTGTCGCACAACAGCAAACCCATCACTGCTGGACACATGTTTCTCCTACCAGTGTCCAGGTTTCCTCAGAAAAGACCATAAGGTACTGTTTCTTTTTTTTATTACCAACTCACAAATCTGTACTAATTCATGTATTCATATTGTGTCACTTCGAGTCTGATGACAGGGTTGTTGCTTTTGTCTTTTATTCTACAGGTAAATATATATTTCAATTACAGTGTTTTCCATTAGCTTCTTCCTACAGGAGCTTATTCACTGTGGTTTGTCCACTTCACAGTGAAGACCCTGAGGACTGCACAGCTCTGCAAAACTCCTCTATAAAATGGCAGTGGATACAAAAGGGTTTACTGCCTTGCAGCAGTGTTGAAGGTAATTAGATTGTGGAAGATTTTACTTTTGAATATGTTTGGAAATTTTATTGCCTTTAGTTTATTACAAGATATTTCTGTTTTCTCTTGTCAGGATGAGCTCCATATTCCTGCCTTCACATCTGTACATCCACTGGTCTAAACAGTTCAGTTCAGTGAATCCTCAGCACGTTGCTGCGGGGAAACACCTACCCATCAGTCATCACTGTCACCTTCACTGTAACAGTGTTTCACTGCAATTTCCTACCTAAATAAATTCAGAAGGTAATAATTTTTGTTTATGGTTTATTTTGATCTTGTCATACAACAGCCATACCATCAATCCATTATCAACTGCTTATCCTTCTAGGGTGGCAGGGGGCCTGGAGCCAATCCCAGCATGCAGTGTGTGAAAGATACGGTCCACCCTGGAGCAGTCTATCACAGGGGCATGTGTGTGGACTGTGGAAGGAGAAAACCTAAGCCAGACTGGGGAGAACAACTTAAAGATCCAATAATATTAACTGGAGACAATGGGTTTACAGCAGCCTGTAATCACAAAAACAGTTTACATCTTTAGTAACCTGCTTTCCAACAATGGACAGATTACTATTGGACAAAATGGGTTAGGGTTAGCAGGAAACCAATTTAAAGGCTCCATATTCAAATAGTTTGCTTATTTTGTATTCTATGACATATTTTTCATTATTTTCATTGCACCATTTCATTAATTCTAATTTTATGCTTTTATTTCCTCTTTAATTGGCTTAAAATACAATATAACAATATAATAAACAGATCATTTAGTTGTTGATAATTCTGGCTATGGATATTTCTAGTTTACACATGCAGGTAAATGAATTAATCCAGAGGAAAGGACAGATTTTTATAATAGTCATTAGAGTGGGGTATCAGCTGGTAGGTATGTGAAAGGTTTTCACATGTGTGTACTTAGCTTTGGGCTAATCTAAACCCAAGCATATGGTCAGCAGTCAGGCTGTGTATGTACCTTCAGTGTTTCACTCTGTGAAATCAAAGCTCAAGGTATTCAGAGCAGTCTTCAGAATACTACTGTAGCTCAGATGAGCCACACCTAATGGTTTGACTGGGAGACAAATGTTCCCATGCTAGTCTTATGCTGTCAGCCCAGGACTACTGAAGCTTGAAGCCCTGGACAAATGGGGATATTAGCCTAAGGCTAACCACGATGTGACAGGCCTTTGTAGGTAGGCTTGACCAATATTGTAATATAACCATTAAAAGTGTAATGCTTTAGTCATTGATGTCCAGTAAAGGACATTATGTTATACATTTCTAATTCTGAAATCCCTCTTTTTTGATCAGTTTGTAATGAGTTTTTAGACATGATATTTTAAATGGTGTTATTGCCACCACATGTGAATTGAAAATTCACAATTTAGTAATGACTCTTTTTCACTTTATGTGTAATTGTATGTACAGTATGTGTGTATACTCTGATTTGCTGATGAACTTAATATGTGCACTTTTCGTACTGTAAAACAGTACACAGACAACCAAAAAATATGTGTGAAACAATGTTTAGCCTCCTGAGACCCTGCGAGGAAAGGTAGCTGCAACAATTGGAACCACTTTAAAAATACAAACTGTTGGCCACACTTAACTTGAGAGACATCTCTAGAAAGCTCAGGATGTTCTCTTTGCAGGACATTAGGACATAAACAGATGGCAAGCCTGGTATTTGAAGTAAAGGCCAAAGTATAATGTTCAACACAGTTCAATTCAATTCAATTTTATTTGTATAGTGCCAAATCACAATACAAATCATCTCAAGGCACTTTACAAAAACAAAAAAACCCAACAAATCCCTTATGAGCAAGCACTTAGTGACAGTGGAGAGGAAAAACTCCCTTTAACAGAAGAAAAAACCTCCAGCAGAACCGGGCTCAGTTTGGGGCGGCCATCTGCTTCGACCGGTTGGGGTGAGTGGATAGAGGAGAGAGAAAAGAACAGCAACAATAAACAACAAATAGACACTGCAGGTTGGTGGGGCTAGTAACTGCACATCAGCGATATACAGCTCCAGGACCGGGGAAACCTGCAGAAGGTACAGAGAAAGAACAGACAGAGAGGGAGAGAGCACAAACTAGGGGAGAGAGAGAGCACAAGGTTAGTGACATTCAATGGTGGAATATACATGTGGGTGGGTGGGTGGGGCGGAGCTCAGTGCACCGATGGTTCTCGGGCAGTCTAGGCCTATAGCAGCATAACTAATGCTGGATGGTTCAGAGTTACCTGAAGCTTTGTCAAAAGGGGAGGTTTTCAGTCTAACCTTAAAAGTACAAAGAGTGTCTGCCTCCTGAACCCAGACTGGGAGCTGGTTCCACAGGAGAGGAGCTTGATAGCTATATGCTCTCCCTCCCATTCTGCTTTTGGAAACTCTGGGAACATTTTGAGACAGGATGTTCCTAATTTTGGCAATGTTGCGCAGGTGAAAGGAGGCAGTTCTAGAGATTTGTTTTATGTGTAAGTTAAAGTAAAGGACATGTCCTGGTCAAAAATAACTCCAAGGTTTTTCACAGTAGTGCTGGAGGCCAGGGCTATGCCATCTAAAGTGGCTATAATTTTAGAAAAAGTATTGAATCTGAATTTAAAAGTAGAAAGTTACTGGTCATCCAAGCCTTTATGTCAGTTAGACACGCTTGAAGTCTGGTTAACTGGTTTATGTTAACAGGTTTCATAGATAGATACAGCTGAGTGTCATCTGCATAGCAGTGGTAATTAATAGAGTGCCTTTCTAATTACATTGCCTAAAGGAAGCATGTACAGGATGAACAGAATCGGTCCTAGCACAGAGCCTTGTGGAACTCCATAACTAACTTTTATGCATGTGGAAGGTTCATCATGATCAAACTTGAATTTGTCCGATAAATAGGATTGGAACCATTTTAATGCTGTTCCTCTGATACCAGTCACATGCTCCAATCTCAATGATAAGATGTTGTGTCAAGTAATAAGATGTTGTGGTCAATAGTGTCGAATGCAGCACTAAGGTCTAGGAGGACAAGTATAGAAACAAGTCCATTATCTGAGGCTAAGAGAAGATCGTTGGTGACTTTTAACAGTGCTGTTTCTGTACTATGATGTGCTCTAAATCCTGATTGAAGATCTTCAAATAGTGAGTGGTCTGATAGCTGCTTAGCAACAGCTTTTTCTACTTTCTGTAGACACTTCACTGGCTGTGGTCTCATTTTGTGACATTTCTCTTTCATTTTTAAGTTTACTTCATTCTCTGATGAGAACACTTTTATTTCCTGTTTCCATCCAAAGTCTGATTCATTGAAAGATCACATCCTGACAAATGAATATTCTCCTTTTTTCTTCATCCAGGAGATGATACCCTTTGGCATTGACTGCATATCCCATGAAACAAAGTTTTTCTGCCTTTTTGTCCAGTTTTCTTCTTTCTGTGTCTGGGACATGTGCATAAGCAATGCAACCAAAAACCCTCATGTGACTCTTTTTTCCGTACCATCTTTGATAAGGTGTCTCCCTCTTCAGGACAGATGTTGGTAAGCTTTTCTGTATGTAAGCTGCAGTTGCTACAGCTTCAGCCCAGTATATTTTTGGTAGCTTGGCATGTAAGAATATAATCCTTGCTGCTTCAATTAAGGTTCTGTTTTTCCTTTCTGCTACATCATTTTGCTGAGGTGCATGAGGTACATTCATGTTATCAGAATCAGAATCAGAATGAGCTTTATTGCCAAGTGTGTGTGTGCACACACACACAAGGAATTTGTTCAGGTACAAGGGGGTGCTCCAGTGCAAACAGACATAAATACAAATGCTACAAAGGATCAAACAGTAAACATAAATGCTACAGAAACAAATGCTGCAAAAAACTAAGGAAAAATGCACAGATAGACTGAAAACAGAATGTAAGGGGAACTAATTGCAAAGAGCAAAAAGGTGCCAGTGACATAGTGCAGGTGGTAGGAGGGAATAGTGGAGAGCTATGAGTTTAAGAGTTGGATGGCCTGAGGGAAGAAGCTTCCTTTGTGCCGGGCTGTCTTGATGTTTGGAGCTCTGAAGTGCCGGCCAGAGGGTAAGAGCTGGAAGAGGTGGTGGCTTGGGTGGGTGGCATCCAGAATGATTTTCTGAGCTCTTTTTCTCACTCTGGAGATGAACAGATCTTGGAGGGTGGGTAGGGGAACACCGATGATCTTCTCAGCAGTCCGGACTGTCCTCTGAAGTCTTCGGATGTCTGATTTAGAGGCGGAGCTAAACCAGACAGTGATGGAGGAGCACTGGACAGACTCGATGACTGCTGAGTAGAACTGGGTCAGCAGCGTCTGTGGAAGGTTGAACTTCTTCAGCTGGCGCAGGAAGTACAACCTCTGCTGGGCCTTCTTGATGATGGAGTCGATGTGGAAGTTCCACTTCAGGTCCTGAGAGATGGTGGTGCCCAGGAACCTGAATGACTCCACTAGTGCCACAGTGCTGTTCATGATGGTGAGAGGGGGGTGGGTGGGAGCATTTCTCCTGAAGTCCACAACCATCTCCACTGTTTTGAGCGTGTTTAGCTCCAATTTATTGTGACTGCACCAGCAAGCCAGCTGCTCCACCTCCTGTCTGTATGCAGACTCTTCACCGTCCTGGATGAGACCAATGACAGTGGTGTCATCTGCAAACTTCAGGAGTTTCACAGAAGAGTCACGGGAGGTGCAGTCATTTGTGTAGAGGGAGAAGAGCAGTCGGGAGAGAACACAACCCTGGGGTTAATGGTTGAAGGTGTTAAAGGTCGCTCTGGGAGACAATCAGAGCGGGTGGGGGGTGATTTAAATCTGCAATAGAACTCATTCAGAACGATCACCAGGGTTTGATTGCCTATTGAGGAGGGGGATGAAGTCCTGTAGTTGGTTATTGTCCTCAGGCCCCTCCACATTGAAGCAGAGTCATTAGCTGTAAACTGGTTTTCCAGCTTTTTGGAGTAGCTCCTCTTAGCTGCTCTGATCTCCTTGTTCAGTGTGTTCCTGGCCTGATTATACAAGACACGATCACCACTTCTGTAGGCATCTCCTTTGGCTTGACGAAGCTGTCTGAGTTTTCCAGAGAACCACAGTTTGTTGTTGTTGTATGTTAAGAAGGTCCTGGTGGGAATGCACATATCCTCACAGAAACTGATGTAAGATGTAACAGAGTCTGTGAGTTCGTCCAGGTTTGTGGCAGCAGCTTCAAAAACACTCCAGTCAGTGCATTCAAAGCAGGCTTGTAGCTCCTGCTCTGTTTCCCTGGTCCATCTCTTGATAGTTCTCACTACAGGCTTAGCAGATCTGAGCTTTTGCCTGTATGTTGGTATGAGGTGGACCAGACAGTGGTCAGAGAGTCCTAAAGCTGCTCTGGGGATGGCGTGCTATGCATCCTTTATTGTGGTGTAGCAGTGGTCCAGAATATTCCCCTCTCTGGTGGGGCACTTGATGTGGTGCTTGAGTTTGGGCAGTTCGTGGCACAAGTGTTTTCCTGGTGGATACCCTGAGATTTCAGGTATTCTTGAAACTCTTTGGATGCGTATTCCCCACCATTATTAGTTCTCAGTTTCTGCACTTTTTGTCCACATTCATTTGAGAATGTCTTCTCAAATTCTTTGAATTTACTCAGAACTTCACTTTTTTCACGAATGACATATACCTTGCAGCATCTGGACTAGTCCTCAATGAAAGTGACAAAATACTTCGCTCCACCTATGGATTCAGTCTGCATGGGGCCACAGACATCAGAATGAACCAGCTGCAACTTGCTTTTGGAGCGTATTTCTCCCACTGGTTTGTGTGGTTTTCTTGGTTTTCTAGACAACTTGCCCTCCACACATGCTTCACAGGTAGTTTCCTTTTCTGTAGTAAAGTCCACTCCTTTTACCAGATTTTTGAGTTCAGTCAGGCTATTTGTGTGACCTAGGTCACACAAACAGAACCTTGATGCCACAGATTGGCTGCAACTGATGCTCTGTGACAGTGTGACTTCCCTCAATGTCCAGTTGATACAGTCCATCAGATCTTTGTGATCCTAATCCTTGAAGACTCCCATCTTTCCCACGGGTATAGCACCGGGACTTCTTGAACTGCACCGCGTTGCCTTTCTAGGCAGCAGCTCCCACTGAGAAGACATTCATGGATAACTTTGGAACATACAGGACATCATACATCTTTACATGTTTTACATCACTGACTTTGAATGCCATTCTCATTTTGATGTTGCCAAATCCTAGTGCTTCAACCACTAAATAAACCACCACTTCAACCATCACCAAGTTTGACAGACTTGATAGTCTGTCAAGCTGTCAGTCCTGATACTGTTGAAGACTTTCTTTGTGGCACATCATGTGTTTTGAGGCTCAGGAATCAATCAGCCATTCTTTCTGTTGTTGCACCTCATTCTCACTCAACTCTTTAACAATAAAGGCACCTTCAAATGAGTCTTCAGCAAAATCACACACCATACTTTTGGCTTTATGGATTTTCTTTTTCTTTTTCCACTTTGGACAATCACGTTTTATATGTCCTTCTTTTCCACACTTGCTGCATGAACTGGTTTTGTCTGCTCCCTCTATCTTGCATGTTTCCACGAACTTGAGTTGACATGGCTGATGTTCCACTGGACACAGCACCACCACAGTGAGTGTTATCAGCATGCAGTCATTTTTGCTCTTCATTTATTAGTGCTTGTTGCTGTGAGGGGTCAAAGATAAAAGATTGAATTATTGTAATCTTTGGTGTAAAGACCATATATGGGAAGTGAAATATTACTGAGCATATACTGGGGTAGAGACCATATATAGGAGGTGAAAAATTGAGCATACACTGATGTTAAGGCCATATATGGGAACGAGCTGAGCAGCAAGAGTTTCAGTTGAGAAGGGCATAATCAGACTATATAAGCACTGTGTGTTTACTTGTTTTCAGTTCTGTGGCTACATGCATTAGAAATAGTGTCACAGAACTCCAGATATATCTGACTGTATTTGCTCATGTAATCTGTTTTGCTGTACAATAAAAGTATAGAATCTTCAATAGGCTACTAACTGATCTCTTCAAATAAACCAACTCGGGGGGACACAGGTGCAGTGCATGTCCCAACATTGCACAAACTGCAGTGTCAGACTGTCCATCATTGTTTCCAGTGCAGTGACAATTGTAGCATAGCTTGGTGGAAAACTACCCAGAGGAGTTACAATTTGGTCCTCCTCTTCATTCAGCTGATCAGTCAACTCCTTCATTTTCTTTAAATGTTCACTTAAACATTCACCTTCTTTCTTTTCACACCGGAAGTAGCTTTTCTTTAGAAACAGTTTATTAGCAATAGTGTCTCTCTCAAACTGTGATTTTAATGTATCCCATGCTTTCTTCGGGGTCTTACAGCTTGTTATCAGGTACAACTGGGATGTACTTACATTCAGCACAACCATGGGAAATGCTTTCTCTCTCTGCCTTTCAAACTCGGCTTGTGCGTTAGCATTAGCATCCACTGCTAGGTTTTCTGTCTCCATGACCATTGGGCAACATTGTAATTTCCATGTTGCCCAGTTCTCTGGTCAACTCAGCTTGTCAATAAACAATTTATCTTCCATTGTGAATCCCACAACACTTTTTATTCCACTGGAAACTGGAAAACAGCTGTTTTTTCAGCGATGCACTGGGCCCATAACCTGTTGCAGTATAGTCTTAAATTAAAAAAAAACTACATTCGCCAGCAGGTGGCAGCACTTAAATTCCAAACATTGTGAAATTACAACACAACACTTCTGTCGCTGTGAAAAAAGTTTTCTTCCAGGCAGAATGCAGAACCATCTCTTTCACTTTGAGCTCTTGAAAGTACACAATCACCGACCTTGGCTGCGCCTCACTGGACGGTCTAGGGCCGAGCAGTCTACGGCATCTTTGTATTCCAAGTTCCAGCTTTTTCGATGAAGTTCTCCATGAATTGGTGAATGTTGTTTCTCTCAGTGCCCTGCGGAATGCCACAAATATAAATACTGTTATGCATTGAGCGTGCTTCCAAGTCCGTACATCTGCAGACTTTCCTGGCTTGTAGTAATTGGTTCAGAGCCTTTATGAAGTCTGCGAACCATTCTTCAACAACGGTGATCTGGGCCAGTCAGTTGTAGTTTTTAGATCAGGGGTGATTTCGTTTAACTTCTGGTAAATTTCCTGTTGTGTGCTAACTCCCTTTTCAGATCAACTCTAATTCTGTCTCGAAAGTTATTCAGTTCAAACTTCATCTCCATGGCCATCATCTTTATGTCTGAACAGATGCCAGCAAGGTCATCTTCCATATCCACCGCTGTTAGTTCTACATTTTCTTCTTCTCTGCCATTACTCTCTCCTTTTTCCTTGGCCAAGACACTCTCCGTTGTTGTTTTATTACCTTTCTCTGCTTTTCAGACAGTTTTGCCTTGCCCTTTCTGTTCTTCTGCCCTTCCATCATTAATTCGATCAAAATATAAGTCTTACTTTTATTCAAAATGGGGACTTCGATCAAACGGGAATGAACAATTTAGCGCCCATGCGCTTCAGCTTACCACCAGCAGTCCAATCGGTATCTCTTTTAATTAAAATTAATCTATTGTGCCTTCTTGTCTTATGCTGATGGTAGTGAGAACAGACTCCTGTTGTTACAGTCAACACTAGACCAGATTCTGTGCTCAGCTTGTCTTCATACTGTGTTCATCCTCTCGGTGTTGAAGCAAGTGTGCAATAATGGCGGACAGCAGAGCTCTGACGAACTTTTCCATGGGCGGGGTTTGGGTAGAGCCAGAGGAGGGACATGTCTCTTGTATACATATATGAGAGGAGGAAGTGCAAAATCTGTTTCACCACTGATCTTTAAATAACAGGAGGGGGCGCACCTCTACCTTGTTTGGTGTGTCTCTACAGACACCAGACAGCAACCAGACACCAGACAGAAAATGTACCAAAATGGCCAGAAAGTCAATTTTGCATAATAGGACCACTTTAAAATGTGAACCCGATGCAGTGGATATTAGGCAGCCAGTCAACCACAGGCAGCTGTGGCCCCTGCTACTGCTGTGTGAGCTGTTGCTATTGTGACCTGAACCCAGAGTGGGAGGGGGAGTGACAATGACACAGCACAAACTTCACCTCACAAAGTGCAGGACTACAGAAAACCAAGAACAACTATCAAAAAATTTTCCTTCACTAACAGCGCCCGAAGGCTTCAAATAAGTGACTGACACCTATTATGTGAAGATATTCCAAAAAATGAATCCTGTCATTCTAACCAGAATTCCTGGACCTCTTTTTTAATGGAAGTGAATGAGAGCTTTAGCAGTCACTCTCTGCGGTTTTGGCCATCTGGTGGAAAAACCGTAAGTGAGAATGGCATTTCCTGAAAAAAGACAAATTTCTCTACTATTTTTATGTTTATGAAAGCAAAAAGTCTGCAAAACTACAGAAGAAAAAAAGTTTAAGGGGAAAAGCTAAAGTGGATGATGTCATGAACAACCAAAGAAAAGGGCTAAATAAAAAGAAAACAAAATAAATAGTGAACAGCTCTCCCACTAACAGCTACGTCTATAATTGAAGATAGGAAATAAAGTCAAAAAATTTTTTATTCATACAGTCCTGTATTACAGGGCCCTGGGCGCCACAATACCCACTGCTCTGGGTGTGTGTTCACGGTGTGTGTGTGTTCACTGTTGTCTGTGTGCACTTTGGGATGGGTTAAACGCAGAGCACAAATTCCGAGTATGGGTCACCATACTTGGCCACAAAGGTCACTTTCACTTCACTCACTTCATACACACATTTAAAGTGTACTACTGTGACTGCTAAAATGTGTGTGTTTGTGTGTTGGAACATTGCTGAACTTCTTGCATTGTAAAGGTAACAGGGCCAATTCAGATTTAGTAGCAAGAGCAGAATACCAAAAAGACTGTCTGAGTCTTAATGACTTGGAATGACTCTCTCTCTCTCGCTCTCTTTGTCTTCTCTTTATACTTTCTGCAGGTATCCCTGGTCCTGGAGTTGTTTGTTGCTCTTTTCTTTCTCCTCTATCCACTCATGCCAACCGGTTGAGGCATAAGGAATTTGTTGGGTTTTTGTAAAGTGCCTTGAGATGTTCTATTGTGATTTGGCACTATACAAATAAATTGAACTGGATGGATGAATACTAATGGATGGGTGGAGAATATCACTAGTATAAAGTTCAGGACAAAAAAGACCTTCCAGGGGTGCTTTAATGTTCTCATTTTGTCTTTTACTTGTTGCTAGGATAGCAGTCTAGCCAAAAAAACAACCCAGCAGTTTTACTGATATTTCACTGTATATGCAAAGACAAAGCATTCACACAAAATGTGTTTAGATCCATGTTACTCCATTTTCACACAAGAGTGAACACACAGACTAGCATAGTCTGTCTGTACCGTTTCCCCACGCACCACTGAAGCTGTTAATTTACTGTAAACTGGGTGAAAGAAAAAACATCCTGCCTATTAAAGACAGAGAATGTGCGTTGTCTGGTGTGTATATCTGAGATGACATTTTTAGATTCCAAGTGTGTGTTTTCCTTGCTTTGTATTGTTCCTTCAGCAACATTGATTGTCAGGGAGCAGATCAAATCAGAAAGGCTGATGGGAAATTAACTCTCCAACTTTATCTTCCCATTTTCCATGTACATTTAACCACTTCAAACATTTTACATAAGGTGATTTTACTGATTAGTTAGAAGTGTATGAATGAGTGAAATCAGCAAGTGTACTCTGGTTGGGATGAAATCCTCCTGTTTCTTTGCCCCTCAAAAGACAGGATTGTAATATGCTATAAGAAATAAAATGTCTTTGCTGCCATCTGCAGGAGTATGCATGTAAGCAGTCGAACTTCAAAAGTAAAATATGACAATTGTTGGATTGTCATTTGAAACAAACGACTTTTGAGAATGAAGTTTTTGCTCTCCCCAATTGACTTTTCTTTCATCATCCTGTCAATCTGTCATTTGTCCAATATGTAGTTTACCCTGCTTTATTAAACTGCTTGTCAGACTGTTAAGATATCTTACTGGAATGTGAGCTGCCACATTAGGATTCAGATATGCAGAGACGAGAACCACAGGAAAACCATATTCAGTTCTGTGTCATTTCATTAACCTTAAATAGCATTACTCATACATCATTGATTTTGTAATTCAGCTAATCATAACCATATTGCCAATTTCAAACTGAAAATAGTGACCATTTATGTTCAAGCAGAATACTACTGAAAGACAAATATAGTTTCTCATCTCATTTTTTAAAAATGTATTTGTATGTCCTTACATACTGGTGTCAAAAGGTTATGCACCAAAAATGTCACATTGACTCACAATTACAAAGAAAAAGCATTTCTTTCTCTTCGGTTACAAGTATTGAAAAATCTATGTACAGGAAGAAGGGCATGGTGACACGACACTACACTAGAAACAAACTAATAGTCAAAAGGTTTTAAGTCAAACATTTACAAATAAAGAAAACTTGGTTCTGTAAACTTCAAAATGTATTTCCGCCCTAAAAAAACATAACATTGTGCATCCTCTCCACAGTGGTCACAAAAACATTTTTTTTAAAATAACTGCCAGATGGCTGTTTCATCAAAAATCAAACAGTTGAGTGGAAATGCTTTTTACTTAAAACACACTTTCAAGATATATAGTCTTAAAAAGGTGTTAAACTGGAAACAGATAGCGATTGGGTTTGAGGAGGCTTGAGTCCTGGACAGGAGCTGTGTGGAGGGCCAGTCCAGTGCTTCAATTCTCCTCTTTCTGATGTACACAGAAATAGATGAAGTCTCCATCTCACCCTAACCCAACAGATGAAAAGCTGTCTGACATGTGTTTACCGTCTGGAAATTTACAGTTTTTGATCAAGACGAGCAGGAATGAAAAGAAATTTAGAACAATGGTGATACAGTTCAGTGTTTCATATCTAGCAAAGAAAATTTTTCATGTTTGAAAAAATGCTAATGGAGAAACATAAACAGCTGGACTAGTACCCCAACATGTGTGTCTTTGTGCAGAGTGGAATTAAATTGTGACTCACACAATCCTGCCCTGAACAACCTCAGGGGTAGATATCAAAGCCAGAGAGGAAACGAATCGAAACATTCAGTGCAACACTACACTCCCAAGCACAGCTTTGCATTTTGAATCCTCAATTTGGCCTAGAAAGGACAAGAATATACACTCATCTCTTAAGTTTTTTTTCCTAATGTTTAAGTGATGCCAATTGGGTGCAGCCATTTTAAGTCCCTTATCTGCATTTTGTTATTCTTAGGATGAAGCTATATCAGTGGTATGCATGTTTTTTATGGCACTTTGTCAAGATACAATGACTGTGTTGTAAAGTGGGCACCAGATAGAGCAAAATGCAGTTTTGTGTGAAAAATAACATGCATCACATCATATTGCAAAAATGCAATAAAAATGCATGTTCCACAAAAACATTAACAGTAATCTGACACTGGTTACTACATTAACTATCTCCAAACTGAAACCACATATGGAAAATGTTTAACAATAAATGAGGGCAGTGCATCTCTGCAGAGATGTGGTAGCGCACAAGTTCCATAGTCCTGCATCTTCCTTCTAGTTACAAATACATGGAAAATGATGTGGTATTCAGGTGCCAGTTAAGTGCTGCCTTCTCTGAATTTCAAGAAGTTATAGCATGTCCAGCTTTTTTCCAATGAGACCAAAGAAGTAAAAATCCTCCTAAAACAAATAAACTATACTGATGATCTCAGTTCAGCTGACATTTGAGCATATGTATACTATTTGTACTTTCTGTCTTAGGGTGAACTGATGTTTGTCAGGTAAGGATTTAATTTTGAACAAAATGTGTCTGGTGAGGCCTGGGACCAGCTGCTTCCTCTAGGACGGGGTCTGACTTCTTTTAGTGTCACTTTTAGCCTTTTTGGTATTGTTTCCATTCTCCTCCAGCTCACTCCCTTCTGTGTCTTCCTGGTGCTTCCTCTTCTTTGTGTCATCTGACAAAGCTGGGGATGGGTGTGGCTGAAAGGTGACAATGATGCAGGTCATGTTATCACACCCGGTCCCATCTCCACATGTGTTGGGAGCCAAACAGTGGTCTAACAACTGTAATGGAGGATACATGGGATTTCAAATTAGAGATCAAGATATCAATTTCTCTACACTGAGGTACATTTCATAATGTCTATTTGTTTCGATATCCAATATGTAATTGTGAATTTTGGGCTCCGATTTATATTTAAATGGTCATTATATACAAGTACTCAGTGTACAATAGGAACTTTCTTGCACCTCTTCCACTATGGATGAAAGGGGTCTGGCTTTGCCACTCTCATCTGGTTTGATCCTCTCACTGATGAAGTCCACCACCTCCTGACTGCTTAAGACATTCCTACACACACACACACACACACACACACACACACACACACACACACACACACACACACACACACACACACACACACACACACACACACACACACACACACACACACACACACACACACACACACACACACACACACACAGGGTAATGGCAAATTGAAAAGGAAAGAACAACCTCACATATAAATATTGTAGGAAAAGTCAATGCTATAAAAAGAAAACATTTTTAAAATATCTTTTTTCCATAAGTATGTACTATGGTGCATACTAATAAAATGTATTTTATACAGGGGACAGTGTCAACTGTGAGCCACGCCAAACCAGCTTAAACACTGAGATCAAGATTTTAGCACATTTACCAGACGTCACAAAAGTTAATACTATAACAATTTTGAAGTCACTTTGAAGTCCTATAGCATATGCTAGCACAACATTCCATACAGAATGCTTCTTGTGGGCAGTGAAGAGATCTGAGACTAGTTCTTCTAAGTTTTGTTAACATCACTCAGACAAGCTCATATTTGTGCCAATTAACCTCTCTCCCACTCTACACTGTTACTCACCAGATGCCATCACAAGCAATAACCATGAAGTCGTGGTCCTCGTTCAGCGTCAGAACTTTGACATCTGGCATTGCAGAAATCATCTGTTCTTCTGGGGGCAGAATCTTGTTCCTCTTATAGAAGTGATCACCTGTGGGGGAGAGCCCAGATTACCAATTTATTATTCTGCGGGTGGGTATTGTGCTCTGAAAGGAAAAGAATTGTCTATTGTCTAATGTGTATTGATCAAGGGCTCCTATTCAGTTTAAGTGTGCTTTTAACAAAATTATGCTAAAAGTCACACAATCAAGTTGGCCATACCGATAGCTCTGGAGAGATTCAGTCCACCATTGACTCGTCCATCCATGGTCACTTTCCCTCCAGCGTTTTTGATGCGAGCAAGTTCCACCTCGTCCTCTGGTTTGTGGTCATATGACATGTCAACAGCTTTCCCTACAGTGACACAAAATTATTGCTTAGATTTCATACAAGATTACTGCAAAGTCTTTTATTACAAGACGCGCCACTATGCATCAGTGGTGTCCATTGGAAAAGTGAAATACTTTGATCAGCTCCCATAACTACATCATTTGATTAAGGTGGGAAAAAGTAGCTTTATTAAATCTATTTCATTAGAAAGAGAAGGCATTACCATCAATTCCATCTTTTTAACTAAATTGTATCGAGATGAATTTTATTGATCCCCATGGGAAAATTCAGGTAGTAAGAGTAGTCAGTAACAGTCAAGTTCATGTTGGTTAGTTATCTGCCACTGGCTAAGTTGGTATAGGGTCTGAAGGCAGGGGGATGAAGAATCTCCTGTATCATTCAGTCCTCCAGCACAGTGGCATGGGACAACAAAGTTATCTGAAAAATTTGGATAACATTTGATGCCCCATATACCTCTATTGACCAATTTTGAGCTCATTTACAACCTCACCCTCAACAAGAACAAGATGAAGGAGATGATAATGGCGATGAGGAAGGAAAGGAGCCACTGTTCACACCCAGGAGTTTGAAGTGGAGAGGGTTAGCACCTTTAAAAACCTGGGGGTTCACATCAGTGAGGACCTCACCTAGATACTCAACACCACCGAACTGGTTAAGAAAGCACAACAGCAGCTGTACTGCTTGTGTATAAGTCTCTGCATGACTCAACTCCACAGTACATCTCTGACACGTTAATGCCATATGAACTATCTTGAACTCTGAGAACATCAGAGACAGGCCTTCTGCTCATGCCCAGAGTCAGGACTGAACATGGAGAAGCAGTGCTTCAGTTTTATGCAGCTAAAATCTGGAATAGTCTTCCTGATGATGTTAGACAATCCTCATATCTGGCAACGTTGAAGTCCAAGCTAAAAACTTTTCTCTTTAGCTCTGCATATGACAACTGGAAGTGTTTCATCTGCATTCATTCTCCTTTAACCCTCTGGGGTCTGAGGGGGTTTTGGGGTCCTGGACAAATTTTGACATGTCCTGACATCTAGAATGATCAACTAGTGTGATCTACCTCAGAGCTGGACTGAATTGCTTCATCACAATTTGCACATTTGCTAATATTACTGCTGCTATTATATCACAATGGTTTTACTCAATTTGCACATTGTTACTATTACTGCTGCTATTTTTAATCACTTCTGGTTTTTATTCAATTTACACATAAGCCATTATCGGACACTTGCTTTGTACATAGTCTATATTTCTATTTCTTCGTTATATTTTTTTATTATTTCTTTTTGTTCACAGTGTTCATAGTATTGTGTGTTGCAGTAGATGACTAATTAGTTGATCAATTAACCAGGATGATTTTTTTTAACATAATCTGCATGGCCAATGGATTAGCATATGAAGCCAATTAACAGGCAGATGCATTCGTGGGCAAGCAAGTAGTGCTCTTGTGAAACGTGTGACACACCCTCTTGTGTCAGACAATCTGCATTGGCTGATGGTTGAAGATATTAAGCCAATTATCAGTGTCGTCATCGTGAGACCAGTGTGAAACAGCCACTTGTGTCAGTCAAATTGCCTTTCCACAAGACGGGAGGGCGAAAAAATGTCATTGAAACAAAACTTTCCAAATATGTTTAATTAATTAGATTGGAAATATTACTTTTAGCATGGGTGATTTCACACCCTTTTATGGGTGCTCAAACACAAATTTCATCTCAGCCCCCCTAAAAAAAAAAAAAACGATCTATTATGTAACATAAGATTTTGCAAATTTGTTTCATAATCACCACTAATGTAAAAGCAACCAAGAACTAGAAGGCGGCTGTGAATTTCATGGTGGACATTAAGACCACAATAATCTGAAAAGTGAACATTGGTAAATACACACTTGACTGTTCTGACTGTGGGTCATTATTACTGTTACTTAGAAAGTGTGTGGTTAAAGTTCAATGGTGTGTACATTGTCAAAACAATATTAGCTGACTGGTAATCAGCTAACATAACTAATGCACTTTATTCCTTTATTATAAGTGCTATAAAATAGCAATAACAGGCAGTATTATGAAATCATTGCAATTATTATTCTTTGACAAATAAAAGAAAAATGTTTACATTAAATGTAATATTAATTTCGCTCCACATGGCTAAATTGCATGTCAACATGAGCACATGACTAATTAGCAAACCACAGCTAAGGGGCATAGCAAAACAACCAGATTCAGGTGAGAATGTAAGGTTGTAACAACATCGCCCATGGCAACACAATATTTAATTAGAAAAATGTTATTACAATGGAGAGTGTGTAAAAGAAGTGAAGAGATGTGTGCAAGTAAGTTGGAACGGGTGGAGGAAAGTGTCAGGTGTGATGTGTGACAAGAGTGTCAGCAAGAAGGAAAGAAAAGACAATGGTGAAGACTAGCAATGTTGTATGGTTTAACCCTCTGTGGTCTGAGGGGGTTTTTGGGCCCTGGACAAATTTTGACATGTCCTGACATTTGTGCTTTTTTCAGTGTCTTTTAAACATATTAATGTCTAAAGTCTGATAACACTGTAATCAGCACAAAATTGGCTACAATAATATGTGAGCAGCAAGTTTATACATTGTGTTTTTGAGAAAAAAGTGTTTATGCATGCGTGAAAAACTACAATTTTTTACTCACTGAAATAAGACCATAAAACACAAACAGAACATTGGTTCACAAGACCTTGGAGACCTGCATGTTGTAGGCTAAAGTGTTTACTTCAGAGTGCTGTGAATGTCATCTTGTTCACACATTCACAGTAAACAATACACTGATTTAAATTTTCTAAGACACTTTTTGTCCAGAAAGGCCATATGCAAGAGGGTGTGTCTGAGGATGAATAGTCATGAGATTTACCTGAGAACACAAAAGACGCACTGAACGACCTGACAAAGACGCGCATAATGAGCCTTTCAGTCATTGTAAATGGGACGGATTAGTGCAGCACAATACAACACAATGAGGAACCAAACGATCCTCAAAATCAGTGTTTTTACTCTGAGGACAAGCTAAACTATTTGTCTCTGTGTGGAATACAAGAAGCGCTTCTTCACGTCCGTGACGTGCCATCATCCAAACACGCCGAAAAAGTGAGTAAATTCTATGCTGAAGTTTGACGCTTTATGTCATTTCTCGGGGGTGTGCACATATTTACCTGGTTCACCTGAGATTATTTACATGTGGACAGTGTACAAGGCGGGACCGCATTACCTGTAATGAGGTGAGACAGGAAAAAACGGACTTCTCCTTACGTTCATACGGATTAAATAAAAAGTGATGATTTGTTTTCGACTTGTATTGTTTCATTTAAAAGAAAACATTTCAAGCTTTCTAGCCATATAATTCTTATTTTTATGAGGCAAGTATTCACTGAGATTCTGGTTGTTTTATTTACGCGTCTGTGAAGAGAAATGGCAGAGACAGAAAAGTCCGAGAGCGCACCCTGTCGGCTTTCTTTATTTAAAAAAAGCACAACGTTTTGTTTTTATTATGATGGTATGCAACTAAAACTAGACCCTTTACAGATGAATGATATATTTCTTTTATCTGTACGATCAGAATTGACGGAGTAATTTAAGTTTGTTTCGGCGTTATCAGGAAAAGATGCGTCAAAACGCGCTGGTGCGTGCGTCGACCCCAGAGGGTTAAGAGACAGTGGCACTGAGAAAAAGACAGGAAGCAAAGCTGGAGGTAGCAGAGCTGAAGTTGTTGAGGTTCTCTCTGGGAGTGATGAGGATGGATAGGATCAGGAATCAGAGCTCATGTTAGATGTTTTGGAGAAAAAGCCAGAGAAGCCAGATTGAGATGGTTTGGACATGTTCAGTGGAGGGACACTGAATACATTGGTAAAAGGATGCTGAGGTTAGAGCTGCCAGGAAGGAGGCCTAGAGGAAGAACCTAGAGGAGGTTCATGGATGTAGTGAAGGAGGATATGAGGATAGTTGGTGTGGAGTATACAGAGAATAGGGTTAAATGGAGGCAGATGATTCGCTGTGGCGACCCCTGAAGGGAGCAGCCGAAAGGAAAAGAAGAAGATTTGAATATAGATTCTGTGAATGGCTGTTAGTCAACAGCATAAAGGGCAAGAGATCCTAAAATGCCTCTGACGGTTTGAAAGAAAAGACGAATACTGAATAAAAATAACAATATATTATAATAATAGTATATAATTCTATTTTAGTATATAATAGAATTATAATGTTGTACTCCTAGGTGGCAACTGGGCACTCCATGCATCTATTTCATGACAAGAAGAAATATCTTTTCGAAGAACAAACACAAACTTATATACACTGCACCTTTACAATTACACATTTTACAATTAAACATGTCAATCAAAAAGGTAAATTGGCATTAACTGATGTTGACTCACCACGTTCAGACACAACACAGCGTGAGTCCCCAGCATTGGCCACAATCAGCTGCTTCCCTCGGATTAGAGCCACAACAGCTGTGGTGCCGCTGTCTGAACCAGGCTGCAAATACATAAATGTTGCACACTGTTAAATTCCAGGACAGTTTACTGAGCCAATTTTACCACCCCTCTGCATATGAAACAAATGAGTCACCTACAGTCAGACTAAAACAATGGACAAAAACAACTTAAAAGCCTTTAGACATTTTTCAACAGAGAAAAGAATTTAAGACATCCAGCAGAGTCTCGTCCACTGACAAGAGTCATTACAAATCATTTGCTTCTGCAGTTATGTGGCCAACTTAT
Source organism: Mastacembelus armatus (assembly GCF_900324485.2). NCBI lineage: Eukaryota > Metazoa > Chordata > Actinopteri > Synbranchiformes > Mastacembelidae > Mastacembelus > Mastacembelus armatus. Next base: position 15,617,043 of record NC_046635.1, read on the forward strand.
TGTAGGTTCTAACTTGTTCTAACTCCATAAACTCTACATTGATGTTCCAATTCTTGCATTTAGGTGAATGCAACATTACCCGTTACACACCTCTTCCTTGCCGTCCATTCCAGGGAGACACATTTCATCCTCCTCCTCCTCCTCCTCAGAATCTTCCTCACCCTCCTCTGTGTCCTCCTCATCTTCCAGTTCACTGCTGTCATCTTCTTCGCTGCCATCCTAATTAAAAAAAAAAAAAAATGTTATTACAATGCTTCTCAAAAGTGAATGTGCTTCCAAAGCCAAACAGGGTTAATTCTGATCTCCTGCTCTCACTTCTTCATCACTGCCATCCTCCTCCTCCTCTCCTTCCTCTGATTCCTCACTGTCATCAAAAAACCTGGACTTGGAATCTCCTGCAGCCTTTGAGGACAAAGAAGAGCAGGAAGGACCAGCATCTCCTTCTACCTTTCCAGCCTTTTCTTCTCCATTGGAGCTTCCTGACTCTCCAGAGTCATCTGCTGTCAAGAAGAAATGAGGTCAACATGAGATGCTGACCAAGAGGAACAGGGTGCAAAAACATGTGGAGGAGAGTAAAGAAAAATACCCTTATTGAGTGGTCAGATTTAGATTTTCATGTATTTTTGGTAAATCCATTTCTATGCATATGATTTTTAAAATATATATATTAAAAATGTTGCACATATATTTTCAATATCGGAAAGGCACATAAAATAGAAACTTAGTTAGAATGTTCTTTTGACAAGTTTTAATAAGCCATTTCATCTTTGCAGACAAGATTAGAAGACTCGTGAATTCCAGCTCAGTACCTCCACTGCTACCTTCACCTCCTCCTGTTTGCCTACATGCTCGCAGTCTAGAGATGCATGCTGCTCCTTCACGTTCTTTCACCTTCCTATTGCTCTCCTGCCCCACCTCTCCGTTCAGCCCATCCTTCTTCTGTCCTTCCCCACCCTCCACTTTGTCTCCTAAACCTTCAGAGTTCGAGCATGATGCCTTCCTAGCAGCCGCACTGAGGACAACACAGAAAGGAAAAGACGATGTGTTAACCATATGAGTCTTAAATCTTTAAAAGACAGGACCATACTGATTCTGTCCCTACAAGTCTTCAGTTGTCATTAAGTTAACACATTCAATTTTAACTGAAACTGCACTAAACTTTAATGACTTTTTGGTTAGGGACTTGTGATGCACTATTTTACATAAATTAACTTCGGGAAATTCAAGTCCCCATTTTATTGGCTGCTAAAGTCCTTAAGTACTCCTTAATAACAACAAACTGTGAGCCCCTACATGGACATGTCAAATAAGATGATAGCTAGACTACCTGATGGCAGCAGCATGTTTGACAGCATTGCAGTTCTGTCCATAGCGTACCAGCAACTCCTCTATGGTCATGGTGGCCTCCTCGTGGAGTAATGCTGCCTCCTCTGTGTCCACTTAGAAGAGAAGGAACATGTACTCAAAGTTATCATTATTACCTGAAATATTCCAACAGCAATGCATGCAAACAAACTTCAGCATGTTTGTTTATACATTCTTGGTTGTGTTTGTGGAATTTCTCTTTAAAAAAATGTATTGTTATAATTAGTATTTCTTTTCCTTGTTTAATATATTATACAGGATGTCCCCAATTATACTCCTGATACCAGGCCACTGGACTAAATTTATTAATGATGAACTCACAATCATCCTCCTCAGCCACCTTTTCAGCAGGCGGCTCCTCAGTGGGCCTTCCAGCGATCTGGACCAGCTCCTTGATGACATCATCTGTGGTCATTCTGCTGTCGATGGCCAAGAAGGCATCTTCCAGAGCCTGCAAACAACATGCAAGAAAGGTGTGTGTTAAATATTAAGCAGCAGTTTAAAGTTCAATATTAGAGTCATTTCTTAGGACAATTCAAAGTTTTTTTTTTCAGTGCGTCACCTTTTGCAGTTTTCCATCTTTATATGTCTTCTGCTCCTTGATGATGTCAGGAAGATACTTTGAACAGTACAGAGCCACCTCTTCACCTGAAAGGGAACATCCACTTACATAAAGTCTCAGGTCTGTACACACAGTACTGGAGGAGGTGTGTGAGACAAACAAAGGGTAAAAACCACGGAAACACTTCACGGTGTGAGTGTGTTGTGATGCATAATTCAAAAGGGAACTGACTGTGTTTATGATGATAAATGCATTGTGTTATAGATTGGCAAGATCTGGCCAAGTCCTAAAATACATACATACATGCATGCATTTTGCATGTTAGTGATAAACACTAGAAAATGTTCCCCAAAATAATATAAAAACAGCTTTTGGATAGTATGTGTTTGTGTTACCTCCATGTCCATCATACACAGCGAACATGGCCGTCTCCTCATCAAACTCTGGGATACAATTGTGAGCATCCTACACAACAAACAACATAAAAGTACACATTAAAATACAGAAAACATGACACCTTCTCAACTGTAAACCAAACCAATCAAAAATCCTTATTGGAAAAACGGTTATTTAGCAAGTGAGATGGGGTAAGATACAGCAGCAAAAATCAATTATATGCGCTTCAATGTTGTGGGAGAGTGTTTGCAGTGTAACTCAGCATAGTACGTAAAACCATGAGCATAGGTTATAGGCAGTAATCCATCGATGGAGTTGATAGGAAAAAAATAGGAGAGTGACGGACAACACTCATTTCCATACAAATAACCTTATACAGGGAATGGATTTGGGCTCACAACCCTTTAATTCACCATTTACAAGTCGAGACAAGTACATCTCGCCGCGTTCAGTTAACAGAGTGGCGGCATGGTTGCCTTTCATTCCGTCATTTATTCTCCGCCTCACCTCCATGGAAACACGCCAGCCTTGCATGGCAGCGAAACCGTAGCTCATGTTGCTGTTGCCGCCATCGGATGAGGTCTTGCTCGTGTTAGGTTGCGACAGATAAGCCCCCATGGTTTTCGGGTTCTATGGGTTTACACCTGGAGGAAGATGGTACGAAAAAAACATCACAATTTAGCTTCACAGAAACACACGCAAATACGCTCCCGTGTCACAATTCAATTGCATTAACTAGCTTGAGTAGTTACGGCTGCTTGCTAGATAGCTAGCTAACATTAGCAACACCACAAGAAAAAGTAGACGCATCGACTAACGTTAGCTAACATAACCATGCTAACAGGAACAACCCAAACCTCCAGCCATAACCTTTGCCCCTGCCAAACGAACAGCTCCCCAGTTGTGCAAAGCTCAAACACTTGTCACCACCAGTTAATTTACCTATTTTGACGGAGCACGATGAGCTTATAAATGAGTCTTAAAGACCGAGATTCACATAGGAACGATTACACGTGTGAAAGCAAACGCCGCTATCAACACAGAGACCGAAAAGAAGTAGGAGTCGTGGAGGAAGTAAGCACGCGCGCATGTCCCTTTCGTTAAGACAAGGGGGAGTGATCGGCACGTACGTCATACGTCATTGCGTCATGTTTTTTTAAAATCTTGGGGGGCGGTATTGGGGGGCAGCCAATTTTTGGGGGGTAGTCAATTCAGGGGGGGCTACTCAGGGAGGCTGTCCCATTCAGGGGGGCACCTAGGGGAGGCACTCGGGGGGAGGTGGTCTCCTCGGTGGGGTGGTCCGTTCATGGAGAGGCGCTTAGGGATGCGGTTTGTTCGGGGACGCGGTTCGCTGGGGGACGCGGTTTGCTCGAGGCGAGGGCCGTTCATCGCCGCTTGCGGCTATATTGTGATTTATTTCCACAAGCAGATACAATAAAACATAATTATATCCTGCAGGAAATATTCCAAGTATAGGGTAAACACGATATCATAATACCTGGAATTGGAATTAGCAGAGATGGGTTTGGAAAGTGTAGCAAAATGGTGCTGACTAAGAAATGAACACATAAAAGAAATTATTAGAGCTGCCTTCTTTCCACAATATTGGCAAAATTATAGGAACATCAATTAGGAACTCAAAATGATGCAGAAAAACTAATCCATGCAATTCTTAATTCAAAGGTAGATTACTGTAACTTATTATTATCAGGATCAGTAACCCCATAAAAACTCTCTAAACCTAATTAATTAATTATTAATTAAAAGTTAATCCAGAACGCTGCAGACAGAGTTCAGACAGGAACTAGCAAGAGAGATCATATTTCTCCTATATTAGCTTCTCTTCATTGGCTCCCTGTAAAATCCAATCCTTCTACTCACATACAAATCCCTTCATGATGAAGCTCCTTCATTCCTTAAAGCCCTCATAGTACCATATAATCCCAATAGAACACTACGCTCTCAGAGTGCAGGTCTACTTGTGGTTCTCAGAGTTTACAAAATGGGAATGGGAGTTAGAGCCTTTAGCGATCAAGCTCCTCTCCTGTGGAACCAGCTCCCAGTCTGGGTTCAGGAGGCAGACAGCCTGTAAACTTTTAAAGTTAGACTTAAAACTTTCCTTTTTGACAAAGCTTATAGGTAGGGCTGGCTCAGGTGACCAGATAGGCCTTAGACTGCCTGAGGACTTCACAAAGTGCACCGAGCTTCTCTCTCCTCTTCTTTCCCCAACTCTCTCTGCTCCTCTTTCTATCCTTCTCTCCTCTCCTCTTCTTTTGTCTTCTCTCCTCTTCTCATATACAAACATTTCTAAAATTATGTTTTCACTTTGTCATTATGTGGCACTGCAGTGTAGTTAATGAGAAAAAAATGAATTTAAATAATTTTAGTATCAGGCTGCATAACAGAAATGAAAAAAGTAAAGAGGGTCTGAATACTTTCTGAATGCACTGTATTTTATGTTAGCACATTGATGAGACCATGTACAGCAGCAGCAGTGACACTGACCTCTAAACTGAAACAAAAAGTCACCACAGGACAGGAAACTTACAGTATTTTCTGGTCTATAAGTCACGCTTGCGACTTATATGTGTTAATTTACTGTCATTCTGTCAAATAGCCACTAGTGTCACATGGAGCTCTTGACTCAATTGATGATAATATTAATTCATTCATTCATTATCTATAATTGCTTATTCCTAATTAGAGTCACAGGGATCTGCTGGAAGCTATCCTAGCTCTTTATTGGTCAAAGGCAAGGGCTGATGACAATATACTGCTAAAAAAGTGAAAATGCTTATGTTCACACTAAACTAACCAACCAGCTCAATTTGGTGTGGGAAATAACGCAACAGGAGAGAGATTGTCATGATTCTTAGTAAAGGAGATCCAAGGTTGTAGACAAAGAGTTTTATTAAACACAGGGTTTTAATACTGGAACTAAGGGATTCACTGGAGAGAGAGTCAGGTAACTATTCAGAGTGACTCACTGGGCACGCTGAGGAACTGGTGAGTACAGAAGACAGATTACTGGAACATGAACTCAATTAGGAACAAGGCTGGGTGACTTTCTACCATCAAAGGTGAAGATACAATCTGGCACCAAGGTGTTACAGAGTGCTGTCTTAAGAAGGGCTCTCTTTGAGGGCAGATGCAGATAAGGTGTGTCTAATTACCACTCATCGCATCGACACAACAGCAACACACACACACACACGCAGAGGGAGAGGATAAGAAAGGGAGAAAGGAAAACCCTGGACTGCCAGGCAGCCAGGATAGCTGCCTGACAGAAATAGACTTTCTTGTCGTTTTGGTTCATGCTCCATCTGAGCTCATTGAAGCCATTTGTTGGTCTATGTCACATAAGAGTTGTTGGAGTGGGCCTCGCGAGTCCTGAACCATGCTGTTCTCCCCTTAACATATAACATATGATAGCAACCACGTCCCTTAGCCCCTCCACTCAGTAACAGTAACCAAAATCTAAAACTGAAAACCATATTGACTTAAAAATGGAAGAAAAAAATCTGCCAATGAGAAACACATCAGAATTGAAAAACTATAAAAATGAAGTCAGATAATTAGATTTATTTTTTAGTGCAACTTTTTATGCCTACTCACCAGCAACACCTGAAAAAACCACAGGCATTATGGTTTCTGGTTTCCCGTCCATATGCCTCATGCTTTTGAGCATGATAGGTCAGAAAGGCCTTGGGGGAATTTCTTTAAATTTGGCACAAGGGTCCACCAGGTCTAAAGTAAGAACTTATTAGATTTTGGTAGTTAAAGGTCACAGTGACGTCAGGTCTGTCCCACTTAGTGCTGGCACAGGTGGTAGCCTGCTACAGCAGTAAGTACAGCAGAACAGCACAAAGTACACCTGGTACACACTGCTTATTTTAATTTTTTCTGTCTTTTTTTTCACCTTCTCAGGCAATGGTGAGAATATTTTTGTGCGACATTTAGTAGCAACGCTAGCATAAATTTTCATATTTCGCTTTGATCTTTCAAAATCTCTCTGAATTTTTACTGTTGCATAAAAACTTTTCATTACTAAAATAAACTTATAAATTGGTGGTTGTCGTTGGCTTAGTGTTTGGTATCATTACTCAGGCTCACCTCGCCCCTGCAATAGCTCCACGCCCCCCACTTTGCAAACTACTTGGGAGGTATATAATTGTGGGTGTTGTCAACAACGCCAACTGAGATAGGCCCAGGACCATTCAACATAGGTTGAACCAACACATAGGTTCATACACCAAGTGGGGAAAGAGGCAAAGAGCATAAAGCATAAAATTCACTATTTTATTGATCAATGTCTTTCTTTAAAAAGACATAACACTTCTCTTTTAAAATCAGTGGATATTATTAAACAGCAAACAATTACAAATTAATTTAAACAAAAACACCCCATGCACAATTAGGGAATATTTAAAGCAAAAACAAATATATATTTTTTCATATAAAATTGTCTATGTTACACCAACCAGAGTAAGGGAGTTGGATGCCAATAGTTTTAGTCTAAAGCAGCAGTAGGCCAAATAGATGTAGCCTATGCTGTACAGTGACAAGCCACTGATAGAACTCGAAATATACCTGTAAACCAGAACAGCAGGAGTGGGAGGAGGAGTGCCAGGATGTATCTGGCGCTTTAATTAGCTAAGGGCCCAGCAGTAGCCTCACAGCTCAATTTAATTCAGTTCACTTTTATTTGTATAGCTCTAAATCACAATACAATCATCTCAAGGCACTTTACAAAAAACCAAACAAAAACAGGACAAAAGCGTTGATGAGGCACCCACTGAAGGTCGTCTTCTAGGACAAATCAAACAGAAACCCAACAAATCCCTTATGAGCAAGCATTTGGCGACAGTGGAGAGGAAAAACTCTCTTTAACGGAAGAAAAAACCTTCAGCAGAACGGGCTCAGTTTGGGCGGCCATCTGCCTCGACCGGTTGGGGTGAGTGGAGAGAGAAGAGAGAAAAGAACAGCAACAATAAACAACAAAGACACTTCAGGTTGGTAGGGCCAGTAACTGCACATCAGTGTTATACAGCTCCAGGACCGGGGACACCTGCAGAAGGTACAGAAAGAGAGAGAGAGAGGGAGAGAGCACAAACTAGGTGAGAGAGAGAGCACAAGGTTAGTGACATTCAATGGTGGAATATACATGTGAGGGGGGAGGAGAGGAAGAGAGGGGAAGGGAAGGGAGTGTTAGGGTTAGGGTAGGGGAGCTCAGTGCACCGATGGTCCTCGGGCAGTCTAGGCCTATAGCAGCATAACTAAGGGATGGTTCAGGGTTACTTGAAGCCACACTTTGTCAAAGAGGAAGGTTTTAAGTCTAGCCTTAAAAGTACAGAGAGTGTCTGCCTCCTGAACCCAGAATGGGAACTGGTTCCACACAGTGTTAATTTTGACAGCAGATTTTAATTTAGTTTTAGTCATAGTCTTTTGACTAAAATGCAATTTTAGTTTTAGTCATATTTTAGTCATCTGCTTTGTTTTAGTCTAGTTTTAGTCGACTAAATGGCATTAGATTTTAGTCGACTAAATCTACTGTAGATTTACTCGACTAAAATATATTGGGTTTAATTTAAATGTAATTTAGTAAAACTATTGTAATATACAAAATATTCTAAATTAAAATTAAATGAAAAACAAGTTTCATTAAATATACAGTGGGTACGGAAAGTATTCAGACCCCTTTAAATTTTTCACTCTTTGTGTCGTTGCAGCCATTTGCCAAAATCAAAAAAGTTCATTTTATTTCTCATTAATGTACACTCAGCACCCCATCTTGACAGAAAAAAACAGAAATGTAGAAATTTTTGCAAATGTATTAAAAAAGAAAAACTGAAATATCACATGGTCATAAGTATTCAGACCCTGTGCTCAGTATTGAGTAGAAGCACCCTTTTGAGCTAGTACAGCCATGAGTCTTCTTGGGAATGATGCAATACATTTTTCACACCTGGATTTGGGGATCCTCTGCCATTCTTCCTTGCAGATCATCTCCAGTTCTGTCAGGTTGGATGGTGAACGTTGGTGGACAGCCATTTTCAGGTCTCTCCAGAGATGCTCAATTGGGTTTAGGTCAGGGCTCTGGCTGGGCCAGTCAAGAACGGTCACAGAGTTGTTCCAAAGCCACTCCTTTGTTATTTTAGCTGTGTGCTTAGGGTCATTGTCCTGTTGAAAGGTGAACCTTCGGCCCAGTCTGAGGTCCTGAGCACTCTGGAAGAGGTTTTGTCAGGTTTATGCTACACTGACATGGTTCTTTTTCCCTGAAGGCAATGAAACACACGACAAATTTGTACCGAGTATATACTCTGCAAGTGAAAAAAGGCCTCAGCTGCAGATGGAGAGAAGAGACTTTCTTCTCTCCCCCATGCGACCTTGACTCTCCTTCGCCCTCGCCCCCTTTCACTGAGCAGTCCTTTATTTTTATAGTGAGGAACAAACAAGGCACATGATGCGTGGGTGCAGTGAGAAGTTTTAGCTCATCATTTTCACAGGACAAAAAGTTATGTGGTTTATCTGGTAAGATAGACACCTGCTAACACAAACATGGTATTGTCTTCAAATCATGTTACACAATGACAACAATTGTACTTTTGACCTCATGACCCCAACATCTCCCTCCTGTTTGCCATTGTGAAACATATATCAGGCTAACCCAACTTCATAAGATTTTCTGGGCCGCCGTCATTTGTGGCAGACTATGGAGGGGGTGGAGGAAATCATGGGTCCTAAACTAACAGTGTCAATGCATAAAATCAAACTTTCAAACAATAAAAATGAATAATAATAAAATGAATAATAATAATAAAATGAGTAATAAAAATGGATAATGCATATAGATGAGTATGTAGCAAGGCTGGGCGAAAAACCCCTCCTTTAGGGGAAAATTCCCAGCCGACTCCCACGCCAGGGCAGTCACTTTGTGGCTTGCTACCTTAAAACGTTATATAGATAAAAAGTAAAAAAGGATAAAAATAAAAGGAAATATATACACATCTCTCTTACACTTGGTCCTCTTCCTCCTCCGGTGGAATTGTTTGTAGGAGAGTATAAGACACAAAGGCTTGAGTGAACATTTTGGTAATCATTGACTTAATACATGGCAGAATACATGTAGTAAATAAGCAAAACAGTATTAAAACAACAATAAAAGGTGTTACTAGCTTCATAATGATCTGCCACCAGGGACCACTAGTAAACCAAGCAAGTGGGTCCCAATTGGCAGCCTTCTTATCCTAGGCTAATGCTCCCTGGAACTGTTTTAAAGCATGCATAGCTTCAGAAATATTAGTGTTCACTTCATCAGGAATATAAGTACAACATGAGTCCCCTATCATGTGGCATACCCCCCCCCCCCCTTCATTGCAGTTAACAAACCTAACACCATTCTATTCTGCATGACCATCAAGCGTACAGCATCTACTTCACGGTTTTGGGCTTCATTGACTTTTATGGTCATATTTACAAATGATTTGAATCTGTAATCTATGGTTTCTATTCGAAGAAGGGTTTTCCCTATGCCCAACCATGGGAACATTGACAGGAATACCTTTTGGTGAATCGACCACAATTTATGCTCTGGAGGCACATCTGAGCCGGACACGCTGTCATGGGGTTGAAAAAAAAGCTGGGATCGTTTCTTACGAGTGCGGGCACTTTGAACTGCCCCAACAGGCACAATGTAAGTATGGTCACTTACTGCAATTGGGGCACATCGTCCAGTCCAATTTAAGGGTAGCACAGCCCACAAGCTATGACCGCACAGCCACCACGCACCCTCCATCATTGCAGTGTAAAATGTGCCTGTAGAGTTGGGCTGGGTGCGCCATACTACACAACATTTGTCTTCTGGTATAGTACCGACCTGAATGGCATAATTATCACTCTGATGTCTTTGGAAACACCAGGGTAACGCTGCTCTTTGGGAACTAGTAATCGTGTCGTTCATCATCATAGCATCGATACATGGTTTATAGGCGAACTCTGAGACTACAGCTAGACCGGGGTGTAGGAGGCCTGAGACGTTCATTACCAAGGGTTGAATACGTGTTGCATTGCAGGACACGTTGTGAGTGAAGGTGGTGGGGTCTGTGGGTGCCACAGATGTGTTATCATGTATTACTCCTCCACACTGAGTTATAGTCGTTAGATTCAGTGTACCATTATAAGATAACGCTGAAGTGACGTTAACAGTATGCATACCAGAACAATTCAGAATTTTTAGCACATTAGACTTATAATGTGTCCAGTCAAAGACAGGGAACGTCCTGTCATCTTCCCATCCATACTGGGATGCTGCAACAAAACACATACTGTCATTTGAATTAAGCGGGTTAGCGTACAATGTAGGATGTGTGACTGACTTAGGCATATATGAACAAACAAAACAGTTAGTTTTATTCCTTCCTTTGGCAACATGGGCAGCATACCTATACCACATATTAGTTTTGAATGGATGTGGTGTTCCTGTTGGGTCCTGAGTCCAACGCCAGTCTTTAGGATTTGTCCATGTCCATCGCTTTGCTCTCAGTTTCTCATGTTCCATGGTGTGATTGTCTCTTGTCGTCTCCAGGTCTGCCATAGTGAGGAGAATCACTAGAATAGTCAGACAGAGCCATAACAGTACACAAACACATTCCCACCCTCTCAGGCAGGCGGTGGGTGCCATAGCTGAGAGCGAGGATCAGATGTTTTCTTCAGCAGCCAAGGGTTTTGGTACCGGCCGACTTCCACCTCTACTCGACACTCACCAAGTGTTGTAATTTCTTACAGTGGCTCTGATGAATCCACGTGGGTCTCTCTTGGATCTTTACAGCTGTGGGTGTGGTCAGGATCACGGTGTAGGGTCCTTCCCACTTAGGTGTAGACCAGGTTTTCCTTTTGATGACCTTTATCAGCACTTGGTCTCCTGGCTGAACTCTCTGCACCTGTGGAGACAAAAGGTCATCTGGCAGATTATTTGCACTCACAACTTCTTTAGTCTTTAGCATTTTACTCATCCACTCTGCAAGAGTAGTTTCTCCTTGGGGTTTTTCACACACATCTTCACATATGGGAAGTGTAAAAGGTCTTCGATAAAGGATTTCAAATGGGGTCAGACCTTTGTCTGTTGGCGTAACTCTCATGTACATTTTTACCAGGGGGAGGCATTCTACCCATGTCCTCCCTGTTTGCTCCATGGATTTTCTCAGTCTCATTTTTATAGTGCCATTAGCTCTTTCAACTAATCCTGCACTCTGGGGGTGGTATGAGCAGTGTTTTTTTAACTCAAACCCCAGGTGTTTGGACATTTGTGTAACTACTTCATTCACAAAATGTGGACCATTATCACTGTAAACTCGCTGTGGAATTTCATGATCTGGAATAATGTTTTTGCACAGTGCTTTAGCCACTGTTAGTGCATCAGCACTTTTGCTGGGCACAATTTCAACCCATTTAGAGTATGCATCTATCAGAACAAGGCAATACTTGTATGTCTGACATTGTGACAACTCTATAAAATCCATGTGAATGACTTGGAATGGATAATCTGGGTTGGGGAATCTCCCTCTCTTTGGTCTGAGATTTCCCTGTGGGTTATGTGTACAGCAAATCAAACAGGATTTACAAAAATTTTTTGAGTAGTTGAGTAGTTGTTTGTGGCTCCTTCTTTGAGCCAGAGTTGTTGTTCAGCTTGTGGGGCTCTTTTTTGCATGTCTGAAAGTACCTCATGGTCTATGGGCTGTTTTACTTCTTCTACAACATATAGACTACATTTTCCAAAATGTCCCTGTGCAGCTGCTTTTGCTGTTGCATCTGCCTTCTCATTCCCTCTGGACACAGAGTCTGTCCCTTTGGTGTGTGCAACACATTTGCAGATAGCAATCTGCTTTGGTAACATAACAGCTTGCAATAACTCTTTTAGGAGGGAGGCATGTTTATCTGATTGTCCTCCAGCTGTCTTCATTCCTCTGCGAGCCCATTGTGCAGCAAAGAAATGAAGTGTTGAAAAAGCATACTGGCTATCTGTGTACACTGTAACACTTTTTCCCTCTGCTAGTCTGCATGCTTGAGTTAGAACAATTATCTCTGCAGCCTGTGCTGAGAAATGTGAAGGGAGTTGACCTGCTGCACAAATGTCCTGTTGTGATACTACAGCAAACCCACACATATTTTCTCCTTTGTCATTTTTAGAGCAGGAGCCATCTACAAACCACACTTCCCCCTCAGCTAAGGCAACATCTTTCAAATCACTACGAGGTTTGCACGTCTCGTCAGTGTTTGTAATGCAACAATGTGGTGTGCCTTCCTCAGCTGTGGGCAGTAAGGTAGATGGATTAAGTGTAGAACATCTTTTTATGGTCAAATGTGGCTGAGACATTAAGAGAGCCATGACAGACAGATGTCTGGCTGGTGACAAAAATGACATCTTGGTCTCTGTCAGAAGCAAGTCAACTGAGTGTGGGACTAGCAGTGTAAGTGGGTGAAAAAGTACCACCTCTGCTGAGGCCTGTACTGCCATTGCAGCTGCGCACACAGCTCTGACACATGCAGGCAGGGCACAAGCCACAGGATCTAACTTCTTAGAGTAATAGGCTACTGGCTTCTGTTTTCCTCCTGACAGCTGAGTCAACACTGAGGTCATAAACTTCCCTTTACAATCTACTGTCTGGACAAAAGGTTTACTATAATCTGGTAGGCCTAAAACTGGTGTGGTCACTAGTTTTCCTTTTAACTCACTGAAAGCCTGCTCGCCTTCAGGAGTCCACTTTATTTCCTGCTTCATGGCCATTGGGGTCTCATAAATTAAATCTAACAGGGGTTGTGTCACCTGAGCATAGTTTGGAATCCACTGTCGACAATAGTTACACAGCCCTAAGAATTGCATCATCTGTTGCTTAGTGATGGGCTTACAGGCTTGCTGAACAGCTGTTTTCCTGGATTCAGTCAGGGCTCTGCCTTCTGGTGTTAGTTTATGACCTAGGAATACAACTCAGAGGTAGCCCACTGCAATTTTTCTGGGGATGCTTTGTTGCCTGTTCTTTCTAAGTGTTTGAACAGTGCTATTGCAGTGTCTTTGTTGTGTTGCTGGGTGTCTGATGCGATTAAGATGTCATCAACATAAGTCAAAATTTGGCTGTGTGTAGGCATGTGGAATGTGGACAAGCAATTTTCTAATTCACACATGGTGCTCTACTCTCCACTGCCCTATTGACTTCCCTCAAATCCTGGATCATCCTCCAACTTTTTCCATCAGCTTTCTTGACTGGAAATATGGGGGTGTTACACTGAGCCTCTGGGGCTCTCACCAGGATTCCTGCATCGAGCATCTCCTGCACTACGGGCCTGATTCCTGCTAAAGCATCTGGTTTTAGGGGATACTGTTTTATTCTAGGTCTATAATTTGATTTAGGTTTGATTATGACTTCTGAGGCTGTGGTCATTAGGCCTACATCAGCTTTGCTTCGGGACCAGAAACTGTCGGGCACTGCAGCCAAACATGGATCTATGTCCTCCAAAAGCAACACTCATTCTCGGTCATTTTCCCCCATGTGGGCATGGGGAGTGGCAGTTACAACCCAATTTAGGTTTTTGTAAAAGCGGTTTCCCACACTATTACTGAACCAGCCCCCCTTGTCCTCGTGCCAATCATAAATGCCTTCTGCTTCATTTAAAAACTGTTTCAGCTCCTCCCAGTTCATATCATTAGTCTTAGACACTGACAGATGAGGATTAGGTGTCCACCCTTTTACAAGACGTTTAGCTTCCTGGGTGAGTCCTACAGAACAGACTTCTTTTCCTTTTCTGTCAGTGTAAAGAGTCTTAAGAGTTATTCTTTGTGGCCCTAGTTTTTCAAATTTCTGTGCATAATCTAAGTCAGGGCCTGGAGTGTGTTTATAGTGAAGAGTGACATGCATCTGCTCTGGAGTGAGGCTCTCTGTGTGGAGTGGTTGAGGATTAGGCAATAGACGCAGGAGCTCCTCCCCTGTCCGTCCGGGGTCAGGCGTGGGCAGGTCTAGGGACCACCAGCAGTGAGGCGCCCCTTGTTTTAGCACTACATAGGAGGGGACCTCTTCCCCTGGGCCCACTGCAGCCATCCCATTGGTGGTGGGCACTAGAGAAATTTTTAATTTGCTCAACAGATCTCTGCCCAGTAGATTAACTGGACAGCTTGGACATAAAACTGCCATTGCCTTCTCCCGGAAGCCAGATGCCTCATCCTCAATCACAAAGCTTTGAGAGAAACTGCAAGGAGTGTCCATTTGCTGATTTCACAAAGATATGTTTATCACCTCTTGTCACTCCAGGAATTCTGTCCCTCAATACTGTTCTGTTTGCTCCTGTATCACACAAAAATTTTATTTTTACTCCATTCATTTTTAACATTCTGATGGGCATCACTTTATTCCCTTCTGCATTATAATAAGTCTCCACAATTTAACTAAGATCCAATTCTTCAGTGTTTGAGGGGTCTAGTCATGCATTAAGGTTATGGGGTTCAGGTCTATTGTACTCATCTGGCCTTCTATGCCTCTTCCTATTCTGTCTCTGTCGTGGTCGATCACACTCTCGTGCAAAATGACCTGGTCGACCACAGTTGTAGCATGTGTCATCTTTTTCTCCTTCATCTCTGAACCTGCTATCTTGCCTAGCTGGGCCTCCTCTGCCCCTACCTCTTCCTCTGAATCCTCCTCTACTGAACTGCTGAGGGCCCCCCCTAGTTCCGCCACTGCTCATCACATCCAGGAGTGCAAACACAGCAGCCTTAGATTGCTGTTCTGTTTTATGTTTTTGCATGTCTTGTGCATGCTGTGCATAATTCATTATCTGAGTGACTCCATCTGTAGGAGTATTAATGTTAAGTTTTCGTATGTGATGCGTAATGGAAGGGCGGAAACCACTCAGCAAGGCTTGTTTTAGTTGTTGCTGATAGGCTGAACCAGGGGCCTCCTCAGGTTCCAATCCACTGTTTGCTTTAACCACTTCCTCTAACCTTCCTCTGTATTCCTGTACATCCTCATCATCTTTCTGTTTACACTGAGCAATAGCTTGGTAATCAGGAGGTTTAACAAATGCTACTTGTATTCTATCCATCAATGCCGTAACTTGATTACCTAACACTGGGTCTCCAGGGGGCAGGACCACTCCTGCTGGGGTCTGCCCTGTGTATCCTCCCCTCACTCCCCCATACCTATGCCCTAAGGCTTTTCTACATACTGAGTCTATTTCCTGTCCATCTAAGTTATAAGTTTGTCTAAGTTGTTGCAAATTAACAATCCACTGGCGAACATTAGCAAGGGGGTCCCCCAGTCCTTTAACTGCATCCTCTAATTCTTTGCAGGACCAGGGTCTCCTTACCAGGAGAAGGGGCCTATTATCACCTCCCACTCCAAAGTGGGGGTTAGGCACCTCTATAGCTGGAAAGATGCCAGTCTGGTCTTCCAGTGGTGACCAGGGAGGTGGGTCGGGGCGGGGCCCAGGCCACGGCCCACCGCCCTGGGGATTTTTAAATAGGTTTGTGTCAGACATAGCTGCTGCCAATTGTTGAACCTCATTAACCAGGGGACTGTACAGATTTCCCGTTCTAGTGTGACTGGGGCTATATAGGACAGGTACCACTATCCCACTGGGGGGAACTGGGGGAGCCGGGGTTTCAGCTGACCCCGCTGCCCCCGCCTCAGCCTCGGCTTGTGCAAGCAGACGTCTCTGCTGCTCTCTGCGTTCTTCCTGTTGAATTAGTGCTTGTGGGCGCCCTACAAAATCAGCTGGATCCTCTTGGAGAGCTGCTATGAGGGACTTTTTATCACCTTTCTTTTTATCTCTTTCCTTTCTTGTCTGTAACCCACAAAGCTGCCTTCTTTCTGCCTGTTCTTGCCATTTAACAGCTTCTATAAGGTCCTGCTATAGCCGCTTCTGCTTTTAATTGAGTTACCAATTTATCGCATGCGCAGGTTTCCAGTTTTCCTGGAAACTCATACTTTTTCTTCCATTCACCCAAATATCTTACTGATCCTGGGGAATGAGTGTTCATAAATTTAGGATCCCCCGTTAATTGGGGTTTACTGTTTCCCTTTCCCATAGTTGCAACTTGGCACAAGCAAACGATCAGTCACAATAGCGTGTGGATCGTCCACTGTATCAGGCTTCTACAGGTACTAATTACCTGCGGATACAGCCGTCCAACACACTCAACTTTTCAATTTTTACTTGTGCCCAACAAATAACACACAGTTTCAGTGGGAAGTGACACCGTTCTACTCGGTTGGCAATTGCCAACATTCCCTTTTCATCAACAAACAAACAAATATTCATCAATAACCAAACAAATAAGCATTCACATTCACTCCACAGTACTGTTTTAATGCCTTCCTAGTGTCCCTGACACTGGATACACCTCGACCATGTTCCTGACATGGGAGATTATTTTTGCCATGGTCTTTTATCCCTCTGTCCCTGACAGGTATCAAGTGGTCTTGTCTAACAACTTTCACCGTCCGTACATTCGAATCAATCTGATTCTAATCCCGCTCTGCAACGGTATTTAATTTAGACTCACACATTATTTTTCTGACGTCCATTCACACAGTTTCACCCGCGGGTTTTTACCTGATTTGACGCGAAGGTTGCCTTCAAGGTTTCCGTCAGACAGTAGGGCTGAGAGGATCTTTTCAGACGGGGACCTGCTGACCTCCCAACGAATTCACGCGGGTGGATTTTCTCCAGCCGTCTAACGGCTGACTCTGCAGAGATTCATGGCGTCCTCGTCCTCTTCTTCATCCAAACTGTCGTATTGGAAACCGGGCGGAAACACCAATAAATATGTCAGGTTTACGCTACACTGACATGGTTCTTTTTCCCTGAAGGCAATGAAACACACGACAACTTTGTACAAAGTATATACTCTGCAAGTGAAAAAAGGCCTCAGTTGCAGATGGAGAGAAGAGACTTTCTTCTCTCCCCCATGCGACCTTGACTCTCCTTCGCCCTCGCCCCCTTTCACTGAGCAGTCCTTTATTTTTATAGTGAGGAACAAACAAGGCACATGATGCGTGGGTGCAGTGAGAAGTTTTAGCTCATCATTTTCACAGGACAAAAAGTTATGTGGTTTATCTGGTAAGATAGACACCTGCTAACACAAACATGGTATTGTCTTCAAATCATGTTACACAATGACAACAATTGTACTTTTGACCTCATGACCCCAACAGGTTTTCTTCCAGGATATCTCTGTACTTGGCCGCATTCATCTTTACTTCAATTGCAACCAGTCATCCTGTCCCTGCAGCTGAAAAACACCCCCACAACATGATACTCCCACCATCATGTTTCACTTTAGGGATTGTATTGGGCAGGTGATGAGCAGTGCCTGGTTTTCTCCACACATACCGCTTAGAATTAACGCCAAAAAGTTCAATCTTGGTCTCATCAGACCAGAGAATCTTATTTCTCATAGTCTGGGAGTCCTTCATGTGTTTTTTGGCAAACTCTATGCGGGCTTTCATGTGTATTGCACTGAGGAGAGGCTTCCGTCGGGCCACTCTGCCATAAAGCCCCGACTGGTGGAGGGCTGCAGTGATAGTTGACTTTGTGGAACTTTCTCCCATCTCCCTACTGCATCTCTGGAGCTCAGCCACAGTGATCTTTGGGTTCTTCTTTACCTCTCTCACCAAGGCTCTTCTCCCACGATTGCTCAGTTTGGCTGGACGGCCAGGTCTAGGAAGAGTTCTGGTCGTCCCAAACTTTTTCCATTTGAGGATTATGGAGGCCACTGTGCTCTTAGGAACCTTAAGTGCTGCAGAAATTCTTTTGTAACCTTGGCCAGATCTGTGCCTTGCCACAATTCTGTCTCTGAGCTCCTTGGGCAGTTCCTTTGACCTCATGATTCTCATTTGCTCTGACATGCACTGTCAGCTGTAAGGTCTTATATAGACAGGTGTGTGCCTTTCCAATCAGTTTAATTAAACACAGCTGGACTCCAATGAAGGAGCAGAACCATCTCAAGGAGGATCAGAAGACATGGACAGCATGTGAGTTAAATATGAGTGTCACTGCAAAGGGTCTGAATACTTATGACCATGTGATATTTCAGTTTTTCTTTTTAATAAATTTGCTAAAATTTCTACATTTCTGTTTTTTTCTGTCAAGATGGGGTGCTAAGTGTACATTAATGAGAAATAAAATGAACTTTTTTGATTTTGGCAAATGGCTGCAACGACACAAAGAGTGAAAAATTTAAAGGGGTCTGAATACTTTCCGTACCCACTGTATATGGAATATGGCCTTTCCATAAAAGACCAAAAATTAGATATGCATCATTTATAACCTGCATATGACATTCTTCATTCTTTAAAGCAAAAGTGCAACTCCAACTGTATTTAGCAGTAATGCCATTGCATCAAAGATGAAACTGACCCATATATCTTCTCTTTGTTTTCTCCATCTGTTTCCATTTCAGTATAGTTTAAGTCAGACAGAAACCCAATGTAGGCTATGATGATGTCGTGTATCCCGCGTCACTAGGTGGATCAGGTACTTTTCAAATGTGCGTGTGCGTCTAAGATCATTAATTCTGATTGGGTCTTTTCTAAAAATGTCCCTCACTCACATTTTCGTCTCGTTTTTATTGGTCAACGAAAATGTCAATATATTTTTA
Organism: Mastacembelus armatus; assembly: GCF_900324485.2. Taxonomy (NCBI): domain Eukaryota; kingdom Metazoa; phylum Chordata; class Actinopteri; order Synbranchiformes; family Mastacembelidae; genus Mastacembelus; species Mastacembelus armatus. Next base: position 15,636,011 of record NC_046635.1, read on the forward strand.
TTTAGTTTTCGCCGTCATCACTTACAACAACATTTTATTTAGTTAACGTCTCGTTTTCGTCAGTGAAAACTTGTCGTTGACGAAAATTATAACGAAAATACTTCGTCAACGAAATTAACACTGGTTCCACAGGAGAGGAGCTTGATAACTAAAGGCTCTGCCTCCCATTCTGCTTTTGGAAACTCTGGGAACCACAAGTAGACCTGAACTGAGAGCGAAGTGCTCTATTGGGATAATATGGTACTATGAGGTCTTTAAGGTATGAAGGAGCTTGATCATGAAGGGATTTGTATGTGAGAAGAAGGATTTTAAATTCTTTTCTGTATTTTACAGGGAGCCAATGAAGAGAAGCTAACATAGGAGAAATATGATCTCTCTTGCTACTTCCTGTCAGGACTCTGGCTGCAGCATTCTGGATTAACTGGAGGTTTTTTATGGAGATACTGGGACATCCAGATAGTAATGAGTTACAGTAATCTAGCCTTGAGGTATCAAATGCATGGACTAGTTTTTCTGCGTCATTTTGAGACAGGATGTTCCTAATTTTGGCAATGTTGCGCAGGTGAAAAAAGGCAGTTCTAGAGATTTGTTTTATGTGTGAGTTAAAGGACATGTCCTGGTCAAAAATAACTCCCAAGGTTTTTCACAGTAGTGCTGGAGGCCAGGGCTATGCCATCTAAAGTAGCTATAATTTTAGAAAAGTTATTTCTGAGGTTTTTAGGTCCAAATACAATAACTTCTGTTTTCTCTGAATTTAAAAGTAGGAAGTTACTGGTCATCCAGGCCTTTATGTCAGTTAGACACGCTTGAAGTCTGGTTAACTGCTTTGTGTTAACAGGTTTAATAGATAGATACAACTGAGTGTCATCTGCATAACAGTGGTAATTAATAGAGTGCTTCCTAATGACATTGCCTAAAGGAAGCATGTACAGGGTGAACGGAATCGGTCCTAGCACAGAGCCTTGTGGAACTCTATAACTAACTTTTGTGCGTTTGGAAGGTTCATCATGGACATGAAAAAACTGGAATCTGTCCAATAAATAGGATTGGAACCATTTTAATGCTGTAACTCTGATACCAGTCACATGCTCCAATCTTTGTAATAAGATGTTGTGGTCAATAGTGTCGAATGCTGCACTAAGGTCTGGGAGGACAAGTATAGAAACAAGTCCATTATCTGAGGCTAAGAGAAGATTGTTGGTGAATTTTAACAGTGCTGTTTCTGTACTGTGATGTGTTCGAAATCCTGATTGAAAATCTTCAAATAGGGATGCGGTCTAAAAGACACGATGAAGCAACTACTGATGTAAATTCAGAGAGATCTATAGGAGAGACCTACTTGGTGAGCTCTGGCTGGCAATATATTTTACAGCCGATCGCCAAGCGTGGTTTTTTCACAGCTATGGTAACACGCCCGACAGTTTTCAGCCTTATATAATCAATCTTGGAGCCACTCTCCCAGTTTGGGGGTCACAGCCCCGAGGGTGCCGATTACCACAGGGACCACTGTTGCCTTCACCTTCCACATCTTTTCTAGCTCTTCTTTAAGCCCTTGGTATTTCTCCAGCTTCTCATGTTCCTTCTTTCTGATGTTGCTGTCACTTGGGATTGCTACATCTACCACTACGGCTTTCTTCTGTTGTTTGTCCACCACTACTATGTCCGGTTGGTTAGCCATCACCTGTTTGTCGGTCTCTATCTGGAAGTCCCACAGGATCTTAGCTCGGTCATTCTCCCTCACCTTTGGAGGTGTGTCCCATTTTGACCTTGGGACCTCCAGCCCATACTCGACACAGATGTTCCTGTACACTATGCCGGCCACTTGGTTATGGCGTTCCATGTACGCTCTGCCTGCTAGCATCTTACAACCTGCTGTTATGTGCTGGATTGTCTCTATCTTTGTACAGCCTACACCTGGGGTCCTGCCTGGTGTGGTAGACCCTGGCCTCTATCGATCTTGTGCTCAGGGCCTGTTCTTGTGCCGCTACGATCAGTGCCTCTGTGCTGTCTTTGAGTCCAGCTTTTTCCAGCCACCGGTAGGACTTTTCGATATCAGCCACTTCTTGTATCTGTCGGTGGTACATGCCGTGCAGGGGTTTGTCCTGCCATGATGGTTCTTGCTCTTCTTCCTCTGCATCGGGCTTCTGTTGCCTGAGATATTCACTAAGTATTCCATCGCTTGGTGCCATCTTCCTGATGTACTCATGGATCTTGGCCGTTTCATCTTGGATGGTGGCTCTGACGCTCACCAGTCCCCGGCCTTCTTCCTTCCTCTTAGCGTACAGTCTCAGGATGCTGGATTTGGGGTGAAGTCCTCCATGCATTGTGAAGAGCTTCCTTGTCTTGACATCAGTGGCTTCTATGTCCTCTTTTGGCCAGCTTATTATGCCAGCGGGGTATCTGATGACCGGCAGGGTGTAGGTGTTGATGGCTTGGACCTTGTTCTTCCCATTTAGCTGACTTCTTAGGACTTGCCTTACTCTCTGTAGGTATTTGGCTGTGGCTGCTTTCCTTGCGGCTTCTTCTTGGTTCCCATTTGCCTGTGGGATTCCAAGGTACTTGTAGCTCCCCTCAACATCCGCTATGCTGCCTTCTGGGAGTTCAACTCCTTCAGTCCTGACAACCTTCCCTCTCTTTGTTATCATTCAACCACACTTGTCCAGTCCGAATGACATTCCAATGTCGTTGCTGTATATCCTGGTGGTGTGGATCAGTGAGTCGATGTCTCGCTCGGTCCTGGCATACAGCTTGATGTCATCCATGTACAGGAGGTGGCTGATGGTTGCCCGATTTCGCAGTCGGTATCCGAAGCCAGTCTTAGCGATGATCTGGCTGAGGGGGTTCAGGCCTATGCAGAACAGCAGCGGGGACAGAGCATCTCCTTGGTAGATGCCGCACTTGATGGAGACTTGTGTTATCAGCTTGAGGTTGGCTTCTAGGGTTGTTTTCCACAGCCCCATTGAGTTCCTTATGAAGGTTCTTAGGGTCCTATTGATGTTGTACAGCTCCAGGCATCCCAGGATCCATGTGTGAGGCACTGAGTCGTAGGCTTTCTTGTAGTCAATCCAGGCGGTGCACAGGTTGGTCTGCCTGGTCTTACAGTCTCGAGCGACCGCTTTATCCACCAGTAGTTGATGTTTTGCTCCCCTGGTGTTCTTACCCATTCCTTTCTGGGCCCCGCTCATGTATTGAGCCATGTGCCTACCCATCTTAACCGCTATGATGCCCGACAGGAGCTTCCATGTTGTACAGAGGCAGGTTATCGGATGGTAGTTGGATGGGACTGCTCCCTTTTGGGGGTCCTTCAGGATCAGGACTGTCCTGCCTTCAGTTAGTCACTCTGGGTGAGTCCCATCCATTAGCAGCTGGTTCATTTGAGCTGCCAGGCGCTCATGGAGGGCAGTTAGCTTCTTTAGTAGGTGTGGATCATGTCAGGCCCTGGTGCTGTCCAGTTCTTCATGTTTGAGACCCTTTCTCGGATATCTGCCGTTGCGATGGTTACTGGTTCCTGTTCAGGGAGGTTGCTGTGGTCTGCTCTCAGGTCTGCCAGCCACTGGGCATTGGTGTTATGTGATGCCTCCCTCTCCCATATGTTTTTCCAGTATTGTTCAGTCTCCAGCCTTGGTGGGTCGGCCAACGTGTTACTGCCCTCCCACTGAGAGTACACTTTGGATGGTTCAGTGGAGAACATCCTGTTTATTCTCCGTGCTTCTATTTCTCTGGTGTACCTCTTCAGGCGTGTGGCCAGGGCTGTGAGTCGTTGTTTGGCAGTCTCCAGGGCCTCAGGTATGGACAGCCTGCTGTATTTCTTACCCAACTTCATCCCCCTTCTCTGCAGTTCTGATAGTTGGCTAACTTCTCTCCGTGTTGCCCTTATTTTTGCCTCTAACCTCCTTCTCCATGCAGGGTACTGCTCCTTGGTGGTGGAATGTATTTTGTGGCCAAGCATCTCAAGGATCACTGTTGCCGTGGTGTATATCAGCTTGTTGGTCTCGGTGATGGTCACAGTGGGGATTGTTCATAATGCTGCATTCACATCTTCTAGTAGACTTTCAAAGAGTACTTCACTTAGTCTTGGTAACCGGCTGCGGAGGTTCCAGGTGTCCATCTTGCCTACGATCTTCACTCTCAGGTCAGCTGCTCTTGTGTTGAGCGTGTTGGGGCTTGTCACTGGGGCTTGATACCCAATCTCGGGTGGGGGTGGTGTTGTTTCCACCCTGACCTGGCGTCCTGGCTCCCCCTTGCCATAGCATTTGTGTTGTATTTCTTCAATCTCTAGTTGTGATAGCAGCTGCCGTTTTCGGATGTTGGAACACGGAGCTACTAGATGCTTTGGCCCTAGTGTGGATGGTGGGTTTCGGAGTTTCCATAGGTCCCACATCCTCTTCATGTAGCCCCTATCGCTGGCGTTACTCAAGTAGTAGCATTCCAACAGTTCTCTGTTATCAGCCCTCGTCCACGAGTGTTGTGTTCCAGTAGCCTATTTCTCATCAGGTTGCCCTGGTCCTCTAGCACCTGACGCGGACCTCGTTGACCCGGGCGATGTCCGAGCCAGTATGACTCCAGTATTTGTATCGCTCATTTGTGATGAGGTAGGCTAGTAGCAGGATTCGAAGCCCCAATCATTTATATATATATATATATATATATATATATATATATATATATATATATATAAAATATATATATATATATAAAAAAAATATATATATATATAAAATATATATAAGCACTAGGGTAAAACAATATTTCAAATACTATCCGTAGGTTGAAGATAATATGTCAAATAAAAATCAGTATTGCACCTAAAATGCTGTGTTAGGTCGGTGTAGTGGATCCCTCCTAGATCTACGTACACCAGCCATAGGTCTGTTTTTCTTTTCACTGGAGAAGGTGGGGTGGTGGTGCTGGTGTGAAGGACTAGATTCATAGTCTTTTCCTGATTTAAACTCTTCAATAACTCTGCAGGCATGAGTGTTTGATACAGCTGATAACGGCACATTCAGGTTTGCCAGTGTTTTTAAAAATTGAGTCCATCCCTGAGGTGCCAAAGTTCCTGAAACATGGTGTGGTGCTGTGACTCTTTTGATTAAATCATACAGCTGTGTGCCTCTAATCGTTTGCTTGTTGATACTGACCTCACCCTGATCCGACCATTATATCACATCAACCGCCCTGGACAGTGCAGACAAAATGTGCTCTGCATTTTTCCTCTGTCTTTTGGGCATATGTTTCAACACATCCTCTGCAATCAAATCTTTCACACTAGCTTTGTTACCAGTGAGTGCTACACCCGCATCACCTCCAATCCCTGTCGAGGGTGGTAGAGACAGGATCAGCACATCTTTTTCACGCTTGCCCTGTCTCACCAGTGACAAATATCTCTGTAGAATGCCTGCCTACTTTTTAGCCATGAACATCAATGTCTGGTGATTGTAAAACCTCTGTCATTTCCCGGTCGAGCTCATTCTGCACCATCTGTCTTATGGTTTCATTGTTCTGATGCTGATGTTGCTTTAACATTTCCAGCTGATGGTGTGGAACCAGATACATTTTCTGTGTGTGCTCCATATCTATCTCCTATTACACGGGTCAACAAATTTTTACAAAAGTCATGTTACTGAAATAAAATTAGCCATTTCTTATCAATTTTTATGTGCTTAACACGAATATGACAGTCAAAATGCAAAATTGGCTCTAGCTTTTTTGTAATCTGCAATAATTTTTGTTTACATCACAAAATGCATACCAATAGTAATAGGCCTACGGTTAATACCTGTAAAAAATCAAGTCATAGACTACTTCTTAGATTTCTTTGCCTGTCTATTGTACAGCTCTGGGGAGCTCTGGGAGCATCTTTGCCAGCATGGTAGTGGACCATTTTCCCTGGTATCTTTGTTCCATTGTTGCGACATCTTGATGAAAACGTTTGTCATGTTCATCACTAACTAGTTCCTTGTAGTTTTCTGCCCTAATCTTCCTGAGAAAGTTTTTAGACACTAGGCCAAAAGCATTCCATGCTTGTTTCGCATTACCCTGCAGCAAGTTGTTGAATTGAATTGTTTTTCTGTGTGGGGTTGATGATGCACCACAATGAAAATCTGGATCACTGCATGCTGACGGACCAGGAAAAGAACACCCTTGTTCTCATCACCTGAATCAAGAGAATATTCTGCTGGAGGTTCTGGAATAGGAAGTCCCTCAACATGTGGAACTGGTCTCAATGCAGACGGAATATTTGGGTTGACTACTCTTGACCTCTTTTGCTTCGTTATTCTGCTGGAAAGAGGAGGAAACAAGCAGAAGTAACAGTCATTTGTGTGGTTGCTTGGCTCGCTCCACACCATGGGGACTGCAAACGGCACTGATGGTCTTTCGCCATTCAACCACTGTGAAAGCTGTGTTGTACATGTAGCACAGCATATATGCGGGGCCCAAGGCTTGTCTTGGTCACCAACCTTGCATCCGAAGTAAAGATGATATGCCTTCTTCACTTGAGAAGTGATACTTTTCTTCTGGTTGGCAAATGTCACTTCCCCACAAATATAGCAAAAATTGTCCACAGTATTAACGCACTTTCGAGGCATTAGTTGTCATGCCCGGCAACTCGCTCGACAGCTTGATGTCCGGGGTCGCACTTTTGTTTTGAAGGGTCCACGTGCGGCCGGTTGCTCTCCGTTTCCTGTCGGCTAATTTGACAACATTACTCACCTGTTTGCTCTTGTATGTTGACAGCTCTTATACTCCTCGCCGGCCACAATCAGATCGCCGGATTGTCTGCTGTGCCACCTACAAAGGAGTCCGTACGAAGTCGAGCGCTCCCGGAGCATCTTCATGAGTGGACTATTTGAAGTTTCAAGGAAGCACTGTTTATCCTCCGTGTTTAGTTTTGTTGCCCTTTTCAAGTTACCAAGAGAACTGTGATTTTCTCCCTCCCATTCTTGTTTTGGAATAGTTTATTGGAGGAGACTTTCTGTTACGTTTAACTCCGAACTGTTTGAGTTTGCTTATCAGAGGACCTGGAGTTCCGGACCAGAACAATCCTGATACCATCAGATGTTGCTCTGCGGGCCAAGATTCTGGATTCCCTCATTCATCTGCCTAGGCAATCTCGAAGTTACCGGTGTGAGCTTAGTCAGTAATCATCCCGTTCCATATGTCTTCTGGTCTTTGTCTCCACCTACTGGTCAAACCATATTCCACGTTTCATTCTGACAAACCCTGACATTAGTGTTCTGTATTGTACCTAAATGGATAAAATAAAACAGTTTTATGTAACAGTAGCTTAAACTGTCTCGCACAAAGTCTGAAATATTTCAAATGCTCAATCTTTCCGACTGGGCTACACTACTGACATCAACTTACTTAAGCAGCCACCTGGCAGTAGTATTGCATTGCATCAGAAAATGATGCAGTCAACTCTGGATGATGTGTGCATGATGGTATTATGCAATGTGATGCAATATTACATCATTCTAGGCTTATTTAGGATGTTGTTACTGTGCTATTGGATAAATGAAACAGTGAAACATAGAAAATGAATTATCTGAAATATCTTCAAAATGAGAGCCAATCAATTTTTTTCATGGTTATATTCATGTTCAGAACACCAAGATACTACAGATTAGGACCTTTTTAAGTCAGTAACGATTTCAGTGTTGACCAGTGTTATTAATAAGACTAATGATGAATGGTATAGCAGCTCCTAGTAGGGGGAGTAGAAATCCACCAGACTGGCTGATGAGTTTCCTTTTTCTAAAATTAGCCAGTTTTCTATCTGCTATGCGTCTGGTTACAGAGTTGTGCTTTATCAACTGTTTGTCAACTGTTTATCAGTCAGAGGAATGATACCCCTCAACAGCGCTATTTCACCCAGTGCTTATAAAGTCATCTCCGCTGTTACTTATGATGAGTTGGCGTTGCCTCGGTGCTGATTTATGCAAGAGCTCCAGCAATGCCAAATTTCTCTGCATACGGGGTGAGATTGTTACTTCAGCTTTCTGGGTATGTACACAACCAGTTGTGTAGACAGCAGATTTATTCTAAGTCTCAGATAATCAGGTGTTTTGGGCCTTGCATGAGCTGTTGTCACTGCCCCTATACACACATTCACATCATCTGCCCTACTGTCTTGCCTGTTAGCATGTCTCCACTGGACCATTATTATTTCATCAGAGATGAACTAGAACTGTCTAACATTGAAATGATCGCTAAACATTAGCTCTGTAAATCTCTCAGGATCTGTAATCAACTCACATGACCCCAAATTGGTTCTCATGCTAAACCTCCCCCACAGGGAGTTCAAAGGTTGTTTGTTGCAGCTCCTGACTGCCTTATTGACAGCTATCTTGTCAGGGTTTAGCCTGATTTAGCTCCTCAGCACATGTCCGGCAGAGGGGAAACATGAGCTTATGATGGCACCTGTATGGCAGAACAGGATGGTGCAGACCTTTAGTGGTAATACAATGCATTTGATAAGCCCAAAATAATTTGCTCTTGCATAAATAACCGTCTAACTGCCTACTATTACCTCTGGATGCCCCACCATCTTTTTTGGACTGCACTGTGGGATAGAGACTTGTGAAATCAAAGTAGTGAACTTTTTTTTGCCATCCTGTAGTCTGTCACATGAAGGAGTTTCATAGCATTCGTCCTGCCGCCGAAAAGCGCATACCTAGGATTCAGCCGCTCAGGTTTCTTGTAATCTGCAGAGGAAGAGCCTGAGATAGACCCTGTAGTTGAGTTTCAGGCTAAGTTGTCTAAACTGAGTCATAAGCATGATCAAGCAATGGCTAAAGTAACTGATCTGAATAGTTGGGCATATGTGTATTTGCCCAGAGAGCATCCTATTCAACCTTTTAGTGGTGATCCTACAGTTGATGGTCACTGTGTTGTTGAGTTTCTAGATCAAGTATAGCAAGCTATTACAAGTAGAGGTTTGACTGAAGATGATCAGGTGGATGTCTCTGTGTTCTTAGGCGTTCTGCACTTGAAGAGGTCAAGTTGTGTACAGAATGAGAGTTAGCAGAGAAAAACTGTAGCTCAGAATTTACAGATCATCAGCTGGAGGGGGAAGATTTCTTTGAGCGTCCACATTCATTATCTCAGATCCTTAAGCACTTAAGCAGAAACTTTCAGATGTCAAGATGGCAGTCAGAGACCAGTTTGAAGAGGGAATTAAAGATTCTATTCTCAGAAGGGAACTTCACAGAATGATTAGGGATAGACCAGAGTCTTTTTAGATGTGCACCAGGAAGCTCTTACCTGGTCGCTAGAGGACCAACCCAGGAATACTTAGGTTGCAAAGAGCAGCAGCATACTCTGTGATAGTATGAGGTGGGGAGGTTTATGTACAGCTAGTAGACAAGCAAAGACGTCTGGATTAAATCTTTAAGAATATATCTGAACAACGCAAAGCTATTGGAGAGCTAGTTGAGGTGGTGATGGAGAGTGTTGTTCTCAGGGAGAAGTCTCAGAAGTTTGAGAAGCCCAGACCAAAGTTTCAGTTCACTGAAGATGGATGGCCTATCTGTCTCAAATGCAAGGGAGTAGAACACACACACTGCTAGAGAATGCAGGTGGAAAAACTGCCAGGCCAGTGTCTGACCAGTGATACACCTTCTCAGGGGAACTAGCTTCTGTGGTTGCTGAGAGCAAGGCAACACAAGATGAGACCAGAGTCCCAAGGCCCTTGACCATGAGAGATTTCTTAAACAAGCAGTTGGCAAATGTCTGGAAGTGTTGAGGTGGATGGGGACAAGGCAAATGCTCTGTTAGATACTGGAAGCTAGGATAGCACCATTTCTGATTCATTTTTCCAACACTTGTTCAGCACAGATAAACACTTAAACCCTGCTGCTAAATGGCTTAAACTCACTTAAACTCAATGTAATTAAGAGATGTAGGGAGTTGGCTATTGTGAGTTTTGATTCAGTCCTGGGAGGAGAGCTGAGCACTACATTGAGAGAAGGTTTTCAAAGAGTTAAAACATGTGAAGCTGCAGAGAAGACCTCAGAGAAGACCTGAATATCATATTATTTCCGATCTTATTTTGAAATGCACATCATAGTCATTTTGGTCATGTTAATTCCTGCTTAGTAATCTTCCACGTGCGGCTCATTAACTGAGCAATAGACAGGAGTTCAGGGCTGCACCAGTTGCCAGTTTGTCTGCGCTGTAACCTACAGTTCAGTCAGCTTACCCGCCTTCATAGTTACATTCCTAGGTATGACCCTCTGCTATGTCTAGGATTACTCTTTTGCTTATTCCCTAGAATTTTGCATGTATGGACTGATTACCTGGTTTTTGACATATTGCTGGTTTGACACTGCCTTTTCCTGCCTGTGTGAATATTAAAGTTTATCTTACCCAAGCCTGAGCAGGCTGTGAATTTGGGTTCACCTATTAGCAGGTAGCTGGTTGAGAAACTAGTCACAATGTCAGGGGCCATCCTTCAACGGGTACAATCTAGAAAGGGACAGCCAGCAATTCTCAAAAGATTTATGGTAAATGATTTTATATTTGTATAGTGCTTTTCTACACTCAAGTGTACTCAAAGCGCTGTTTATACTTTTTGTCCATTCACCCACTTGCTCACACAAACGCTCACACATTCATACACCGATGGAACAGCCACTTGGGGTTCAATGTCTTGCCCAAGGGACACTTCAGCCCGTGGAACAGGGAAGCCAAGGATCAAACCACCAACCCCCTGGTTTATGGTCGACCTGCTCTACCGCCTGACTGGCTATGACTGATTTGATCTACCATACCATGCTTGTGTATCTGGATGATATATTGGAATACTCAACAATGTTTGAGGAGAGCCTGACACGGCTTCAGTCTAAGCTACAGAGATTTAGAGAGACAGGAGGTCAAGGTGGTCAAGTGTCATATCCTCCAGTCCAATGTACGCTTTCTGGATCATCAGATCTGAGGAAATAGGTACTGACCCTGATAATGTAGCTGCAGGGAAACAGTGGCCCATGCCCACCACAATAAGAGTTGAGATCATTCATAGGTTTTGCAGTTACTACAGGAAATTTCTGCAGGGATTCTCTCAGCTGACAGACATCTTACACAATGTAATTAATATGCGTATCAAAGAAAATAATCCTTCCACATCCAGGGATCTGTCTGAGAGTCTATGGACACCAGACTGTCAGGAGTCTTTTGACCAAATGAGGGAGAGACTTACTAGTGCCTTCCTACATGGTTATGCTGATTTCTGTTTCTCATTTGTACTAGAGACAGACTGATACCAGCAGTTCTCTGGGGTCAGTTCTCTACCAGGTGCATGGTGGGAGGAAATGTGTGATAGCAGTTCAGAAATGATGACAAAAATGGCACAAATTACAGCAGCATTAAACTGGAGCTCCTTACTCTTAAGTGGGCTATATCAAGTAGTTCAGGGATTAATTATTAGGGTCTATATTCACTGTACTCAATGATAATAACCTGTTGTGTCACCTGAAATCTGCCAAACTGGAAGCTATCGAACAACGCTGGATTGCCCAGCAAGTTCCATTTGACATTGAGATGCAGTATCGTCTTTGTCGATGTAACACTGCAGCTGATGCTCTGCAGCTGATATTGTATTGTGTCTTTGATAATGAGCAGCTAGGTGAATGTTGGATTGAGGAGCTCAATGTGTACTGCCCTAGTTGTGAGACATTTGAAGATTAGCCCCCAGTGTTTCTCATTTCACTTCCCTATTTTGTCAACGTATGGGCCAAAGCAGGCAACACCAAATGAATGGAAAGGTGGACAGAGCAGTCAAGAGGCGTTCTGGTGTCAAATCTGTCATTTGCGGAACTTTCGGCTGAGCTCTCCATTGCTGACAGGACAAACAGTGAAGTTGATGGTACTTTATGGCTTGACGTCCTCTCAGAATCCAGTACTGTCCGTATTTCAGCATAGACTCTTTCTGCTTCTGGGTGTAACAGACGCTCATCAAATTCTTTGATAAGGAGCTTTGTTACTGTCCAGCACAATGGGGTGGATTTGTTCTGGGTCTGAGTTTGCTAGCCTTTTCAGTCGGCCTCCAACTCTTATCATGTTGGTCAATGGATCCCATTCTGGAGCAAGACTGACTAATCGGCTGTGTGCAGGAACTGGTTTCTGTGCCTTGAGGGCAACAACTTCTTCGGGAAAGCTCTGGAGTTGACATGCTCTTAGCAGGACAGCTTCTGCTTCTTTGCTAGTCAAAGGCTCACTGGATAAAGAATCCATGGCACGCCTGTTGAGTTGCCTCCACTAATTGACACCATGTGTCATGAACTGAACAAGGTCAGGAGCAAACTTCATCCACAACAGAACACAGGAGGAGAAGAAAAAAAAAAAAAAAAAAAAAAAAAAAAAAAAAAAAGAGTCATTTATTGAAGTAGTCAGTTATAACTGGCAATGTCCAGCAGATGGTGACGATGAGTAGGGCGTGACAAAGATCAGTGAGGCAAGAAAAACATCAGGCAGTTGTGTTCATAGGTACACTGAGGCAGAGAAACAAAAAAACTCTTGTAACCGAGGATCTCAGAGTTCATACGCCAGGTCTCTCAGTCCGACTCCAGTCGGAACAAATAAAAACAAAGAGCTCAAAAAGAGTCAGGCACTTCTCTCTCGGCATAAGGTCACAATACATAGGTCCTTGTCAAAACATAGGTAAGTCTTAAACATGAGGCACTTCCCTGATGTCCTTGGTCTCTTAGACAGTGGTCCGAAGAAGGCGAGCGAAATCTTCCACCATGATCCGCTGCAGACTGGGAAGGCGACAGGCGTCAAACAAAACAGAAACCAATGAGGACTCAGCAACAGAGAGAGTTTGGCAATAAGTGAAAACGTGGGCCATAGATAGCAAAGAGGGTTAGGCAACAGACAACCTGGCAAAGGACAAAGGCGCATAAAAAGGCATGGGGGGAAAACGAGGTACAGGTGAAAACAATGAGCTAATTGGGTCAAAGTAAAGTGACAAACAATGAACCAAAACTAGATCCTGCCATGATCCTTTTCAAAATAAAGCAAACAGGAAGTGCAAAGTGCGGATCATGACACCATGAATTGAACTGGGTAGACATAGACTGCTGCTTCTTTGGAGCAACCCTCGATCTGGCCATTATGAAGGAAATGTGAATGTCATGGTCGGAGTGAACTGTGAAATATGCCACTGCCCCACATGCCTTTTCAGAGGTGTCACAGAACACATGGAGGGAAATGTTCTGTTCTGCTGTAATTGTGAAGGCTGTTAAGCGAGGAATGGATACTGCCCTGGCATGTTCAAGCTCGCTCTCCCAACTTATCCAGGCCACCTTAAGGGGTGGCGGTAGATCTGGGTCATCCCAGTCTCTCTTTTTCGCGCACAACTGTTGGATGATTACCTTAGCCCTGGTGGTAAATGGTAGTATGAACCCCAGTGGATCATACTGAGATGCCAGCACCTGGTAGGCTGCTCTCATAGTCAGTGCTTCATGCTCAATGGGCCGGTAATGATAGCCAAGGGTATCAGTTGCACAGTTCCACCTAAGCCCCAATGTGTGCTCCATCAGGTCTTCTCCAATCCCTGGGGGCCAGCGCCCTGATGTGAGAATCTAGGAAGTTAGAAGCTTCAGTCTTATCTGTCATTCCTACAGTCTTATCTGTCCCTCCCTTATTTGGAGTTATTCCTCACTCAGCAGTGTCAATATACAGTCTCTTCTCTGCCTCCAGCTTTCAGTATCTAATTAGTTTGAGTCACAACACATTCTTAACCTGCTATTCATATCTACATCTACACATGTATATTAGTATGCAATATTAGTGTGGGTGTAAGTGGTGTGTTCCTTCACACTGTGGAGACAGTGCTTTAACCTTCTTTCTTTAGCGTGTCAGATCTCCATAACTCTTTGCAACAATGTGTGCATAAACAATATTTAACAAGCTAAATGGAATGTAACTGCAAATAATATTTTTCCCAACACCATTCATACACATTTGGGGGTTTCTCACTCTGCAGGTCACTCCAAATGAAACAGAGAAAGGGTCTGTCCTTTGGTAGAAGACGGACCTGATGGAACATGCCCTTGATATCTGCACTTACAGCCACATTATGCTGCCTGAATCTTAGCAATACGCCCAACAGTGATGGTCCAAGTGTAGGCCCAGGCAGGAGTTGGCTGGGATAGACCCTGGTGTTTGAACGAACAGTTGAAAACCAGTCATGTCTTATTGTTATGGCTCACCAGATGGTGGGTAAGGTACCGTGATTTTTCTGCCTGAGCTGCTTCCCTTTGGTTGAATTTGGCTACATAACCTGCTTCAATGAGTTTGGCAATCTGTCCTGAGTAAACTGAGGCCTTCTCAGGGTCTTTCTGGGGTCTCCTTTCAGTACTCAGGTTTGCAGTAACAGATTGCATGGATCCCCCGAGCTTTAGTGCATCTGGCTTCCAAAGAAGAAGGGTGGCATAACGTTTTACACCCTGTACCCTGACTTGCTGCGTTTGAGACTCAAGCAGCTGCATAGCCTTGTTGTCTGGAAGGGACCACCAGCTTTTCATTGCAAAAGTTGCCATAATGTTTCCACATTTCTGTAGAGAAGATCATCTGAGTGGGCAGTGGAGATAAAGAAAATGTGGCACTGGTGCCTGGTCTGTGGTACACATTACTGCGCCTTGGAGAGCCCACCTGAGAGTTGTATGGACTGCTATTGGGCCCCCTATGGTGCCTTGGTGAATAGGCTCTTTGGTGATGAGATGAACATGGTATGAACCAATGAGTATCAGCGGATGCACCTTGTTTAAGGGCTGTAGTGGAACACCCCTTAAATGTGCATACATCTCTGAAGAGCCTGAACTGGGTATGTCTGTTCCACCAGATCAAGACCAGAAGCTGTAAATGCTCTCAACACCTGATAGTGTTTCTCTGGGTTACCTCTTGGGGAGATTTCAAAGGTGACCTTTGTGCCACTGAGTAATGAGTGAGTAATGTCGGGTCGGACTGTACGAAGGGCTAGAGTCAGGTTCACCTTTCAACCGGAGCTGCTGGACAGCAGGGGGCAGGATCATGGTATGCTGTGCTAGTAGTATAGTAGTATCTAGTATAGCATAAGTCTCGAATGTCTTTGATTTGTGGTGTAGCAGCACTGGTACCACTTTTAGAAGGACTCTGCCTGATGCAATGGATGGTAAGAGGTAGATGCGGCTCTCAGAGTTAGCTGATGATGTGTCAGTTGCATGATTTTGAGCCACTCCACGAAGCACTTGAAGGTGAATACCACCACATTCACCGCAGGGTTTCTTTAGTGTACAGGTCTCAGGTGCATGGGAATGAGCACATTTCCAGCAGCGATTTCCCTCCAAAATCTACTTGCAATGCTCAACAACAGTGTGCTCTCTGATACTACTGAATCGAGTGATGTAGTGATCTTTACTGCCACAGAATAGGCAGATAACTTTGGGTGATGTGCTCTTCTGAGATACCTGAGGACAGGGGAATGCTTTGGACCTGGTAGGTGATGTACCATGGTACAAAATTGTACTTTGGCTTTTTGGTTTTGCTGCATTCTTCTTCTTTGAACTACTGGGAGCTTTTTCATACTGGTAACGTTGCATTAACCTACTGGACAGTCTCTGTTGCTGAGCCTTGACTTGGAGCCATCCATTTGGAGAAACTCTATGAAGCCATCTCTCAAGTACTTGGGCAGCTTACTGAGCAAGTGATCTACATGTGAACAACAGTTCAACTCCATCCCTCTAGGACCCTCCAAAGACAACAGCATACTCTCTAAGAGATGGCCGCGGAAGCAAAACCCTGGAAGCTGCGAGAATCATTTGCTTTTACTTCTGGCGCTGTGAAGATTGCTGCTATTTCACTGGTTGCAACTGAAGGGCTTGTATAGCTGCTGAGTATGGGTATGGATGATGGCGACAAGACTGGCTAATCATCTGTGCCTCAGCCAATTTGAGGTGCTCCAGCAAAATATGGTACTTGTATTTCTCATCTAGCTCTGAATGAGGTTCAAGAAGGTGTCCAGTGCTAACTTCAGGTTAGCGAATTCCAGATTCGGGGTCAGGAATCGTTAGTTGGGGGGTAGCATGCAAAGGACGGTGAGGCACAAAGTATTCTGTTGGATTCCGTGTCTGATTAAATGGCTGCAGAAAGGAGTTATCAAAGGCAGGAGGATTCGGAGGCATTACTGGAAATCTAGTCTGGGTTTGGGAGACTAATGAGGCTGGAGTCATAAGAGTATAATGAGGAGTCGCAAAACTGGCTGTAGGCAGAGCAGTAAACTGTAGTGAAGATGATGCTGCTAAGTGGCCATATGCTGCATTGTAGGCTGGCGTAGGTGCCCTTAGAGTTGGCTGCACTTGAGGCTGAAAGGCTTTCCCAGCATCATTGTAAAGTGGAAACTGCTTCGTGAACAGTAGTGGCACAGTCTCGGCTCTTATCGCCGGTTATTGTTGGTGCGAAATAGAAGGTAATGTTACAGATGAAACTGGTGAATACAAGGGGATTGAACTGACTGGACATATTGGAACAAATCCAGGGTTGAAGCCCTCAGCCCCCACAGGAGATTTATTTGCATTCCTTGGTGTGGCACTCACATGCCCCTGGGTTGGTTGCT
Source organism: Mastacembelus armatus (assembly GCF_900324485.2). NCBI lineage: Eukaryota > Metazoa > Chordata > Actinopteri > Synbranchiformes > Mastacembelidae > Mastacembelus > Mastacembelus armatus. The sequence continues at coordinate 15,652,602 of NC_046635.1, forward strand.
CAATGTCAGGTGATGGTGATGAAGGAGTAGAATGACTTGAGGGAGGCCGATATGAAGAAGTTACCGAAGGGGGTCCTGCTGGTGGTGTCACAGGCTTTTCCACTTTGACCATACTCCGCATCCTCTTCTTCCCTCAAGAACGATGTGATGTGATCCATCAGCTCTTTATGCCGACGCTGTCGTTTTTCATATTGTTGAAGTTTACTTTGAAGTACAGCCATATCAGCAGCCTCATCCTTCTCTTTGTCAGAAATAGACTTCAACATTCTCCTCAATGCACTCATGCTCAAAAAGTCCATGGAGCTTGTGTCTGGATGCTCACCTCGGCTGGAGACTGGTCGTGACTGACTAGCTAGGCCCACTGCGACTGCTGCTCCTCTCTGCTCCTCTTGCACCTCTTCTGGGGGTGGTGAGGATGGCCAAAGTTGAGAAGATACTCCTCTAGATGATTGGGTGTGTGACGATGCAGTGAGGGTCTGCCTGATGTTTCAGCTGGAAGGAGAGAAGTGGCTTGCTCTTCCAATGACATCACTGCAGTAGTCAATAGCTCCGGCTTGAAGGACCAATGTTGGAGATTGGCCCACTGAAGGCTGGTTTATGTTTATTGACAGCTGCAGAACTCTTGTCAGGGAGTTGGAGTCATCATATTGAGTTTGACCATTTATTGCACAAAATTTGACCATATACACGTTAGGGTCTTTGAGGTAGTTTCTGAAATAATTAAACAACAGATATGAATAGTCATTGTTTAAATATAACCAATGCATCAACATATAACAACTTGACAATAAACAACTTTGTAAAGTGCAATGAAGATTACCGACACAATTAAATATAAGTTATATATAGAAATGAGACTGTATCATTAAGTAATAATGATGAGTAATAATGGTTGTTGAAAGATATTATAACCATGAAACTGTTACACTTAAATGCAATAAAGTTGCAAACATGAACAATGCACGCCACAAAGCTAACATGCTAAGCTGTTTATTAAATAGGATCGTATTACACCCCTAAAGTTTGCTAACATCAATGACATAATGAACACTGTCAAGTTAACACAACGGTGGTACACTGTAATCTAGGAAATTAACAAAATACATCAAACACTGCACCTAAGTGAGAGCACACAATGTGACTGCCTAGCTAACATACTTAGTGAATAGGCAGTTACGCTAAGAATGTACTTGCTGTGAACACTGCACTATGTTACTTACACAAGTCATTTCTGAAACATCACACAGATCATACGTTTTAAACTTAAAGGTGAAGAATTCACAACAGCCGTCCCCACATTTGAGCAGCAAATGGGTAATCAAGGGAATTCTCTAACTGTCTTTGGTATTACCTTCTAAAGCACGCAACTATCAGACGAGCAACTGGTTTGATCTAACTTTAACCACCAATGACGACTTCAGCAGTCTGCACACATCCATCACTACTGGGCAGTGTCTAGGGGGCCACTGAGCTCTTGGGAGTTGCGGATCTACAATCATTACGACAGAATCAACTTCCAGGAACTTCAAAGCTCTAAGCCACTTCTGGAGCGTAGGCAAGTAGTTTCTAGTGAATTGTATCCAGAACTGGTACACCATGTTCTGACAGTGACGCTATCTCCGCCGCCTATGTCTCCTGGAGCATATGCCACCTGAGACAGTGATGCATCCCGCTGCCCCATAAGGGGAATATTAGGCGTAATCGGATCTATGTCAGCAACAATCTGTTGAGGCATATCCTAGCAGTTTCGAATTGAGGATCCCTTCCACTTCCACTAGGACTGTGGACAGAACATCTTTGGTGACAGCTTGGGTTCCGGCAGCCACCTGGAGAGCATTCTTCAAGGAAGAGACTTCACGTGCCCATATCCCTCCAAAGTGTGGAGAGAAACCTTCCCGTAATTCTCTGTCAGCTCCCTGGAAGTTGGTCCCGCAATCAGAACATATCTCGTGTGTTTTACCTCTTCTGGCTATGAACTGGCAGAGCGCAAGAAGGAAGTCATTACAAATCAAATCATAACTATTAGAGATAAAATTCATCAGACACTTCCTATAGCTGCCATAAATGAATCTTCTACTACAGTAGCTCTTGAATCATCTGTAAGGCCTCAGTTATATTTAGACTGTTTCTCTCCCATAGATCTCTCTGAATTCACGTCAGCAGTTGTTTCATCTAAATCGTCAACATGACCCCATCCTGACCACACTACTTAAAGTTGGCTCATCTCTATTAGACTTGGTAAATTTATCTCTAGTATCAGGCTACATACCACAGGCTTTTAAGACTGCAGTAGTCAAACCCCTACTCAAAAAGCCTAGTCTTGATCCAGGAGTCTTGGCTACCATTTATTTTTAAAATCCTTGAAAAAGCTGTTGCTAAGCAGCTATCAGACCACTTACACAGAAATGAACTATTTGAAGATTTTCAATTACGATTTAGAGCACATCATAGTACAGAAACAGCACTGTTAAAAGTCACCAACGATCTTCTCTTAGCCTCAGATAATGGACTTGTTTCTATACTTGTCCTGCTAGACCTAAGTGCTGCATTTGACACAATCAACCACGCATCTTATTACAGAGACTGGAGCATGTGACGAGAATCAAAGAAACAGTGTTAAAATAGTTCCAGTTTATTAGTTATTGTTTTTGGACCCCAAGAGGTGTTTTCGGGTTATTGTTTTTGGGCCTAAAAACCTCAGAAACAGCTTTTCTAAAAATATAGCTACTTTGGAAGGCATAGCCCTGGCCTCCAGCACTACTGTGAAAAATCTTGGAGTTATTTTTGACCAGGATATGTCCTTGAATTCACACATAAAACAAATCTCTCGAACCGCCTTCTTATGCAATATTGCCAAAATTAGGAGCATCCTGTCTCAAAATAATGCAGGAAAACTAGTTAATGCATTTGTTACTTCAAGGCTAGATTATTGTAACTCATTACTATCAGGATGTCCCAGTAACTTCATAAAAAGCCTCCAGTTAATCCAGAATGCTGTGGCCAGAGTCCTGACAGGAACTAGCAAGATATTTCTCCTATACTAGCTTCTCTTAATTGGCTCCCTGTAAAATACAGAACAGAATTTAAAATCCTTCTCCTCACACACAAATCCCTTCATGATCAAGTTCCTTCATACCTCAAAGACCTCATAGCATCATACTATCCCAATAGAGCACTTCGCTCTCAGAGTGCAGGGCTACATCCCAGAGTTTCTAACAGTAGAATCAGAGGCAAAGCCTTTTAGCTATCAAGCTACTCTCATGTGGAACCAGCTACCAGTCTGGGTTCAGAAGGCAGACACTCTATGTACTTTTAAGGCTAGACTTAAAACCTTCCTTTTTGACAAAGCTTATAGTTATGCTGCTATAGATCTAGACTGCCTGAGGATTCTCCATCGGTGCACTGAGCTCCCCTACCCTACCCTGACCCTCCCCTCCCTTCCCTTCTCTTCCTCTCCTCCCTCCTCACATATATATCCCACCATTAAATGTCACTAACTTGCACTCTCTCCCTCTCTGTCTGTGCTCTCTCTCCCTGTACCTTCTGCAGGTGTCCCTGGTCCTGGAGATATATATTGCTGATGTGCAGGTACTGGCCCCTAGCAACCTGCAGTGTCTATTTGTTGTTTATTGTTGCTATTCTTTTCTTTTCTCTCTCCTCTATATACTCACCCCAACCGGTCGGAGCAGTGGTTCTGCTGGATTTTTCTTCTGTTAAAGGGAGTTGTTCCCCTCCACGGTCGCCAAGTGCTTGCTCATAACGGTTTTGTTGGGTTTGTTTCTTTTTTGTAAAGTGCCTTGAGATGATTAAGTTGTGATTTGGTGCTATTCATATAAAATTGAATTGAACTGAATTGAATTGAATTGAAGGTTAGTGAAGAGGAAGCGGAAAGCAACATAGGATATGATATGTGACCAGGTTTAGGATAGATAAGGTTTAGAGTGTGATCTTGTCGTGGGGCTTTGAAGATTTATGACAGCATGGCCTGATAACTCCCTCTTTGGGATCACATGACAGGGCAATCTAGATAGGATTCTTCCATAGGAGGGCTCACCTATTTATTTGCATGTTCCAATGTGCATTTTGGTAACTATTTTTTCCCAAAAACATTATGAGTAAGGAGGGCCCTACACAAGGAGTAGCCTAGGGGCTCATCACTATCTTAAATCACCATTGTGATAGCAATAGAGAAAAATATTAAAAAGAGAATTAAAAGACAATCCTGGAATAAGTATTGTGATACATTAGGAAGGAGTACACAGATAGAAAAAGTGAAAGAATATCAGGTAATAGGTTTGAATATTAGATATTGAAAGGTGATGGAAAAATTATAGTAGATGATATAAGTAAGGCATAATTAGTAGCGAAATCTTTTGTAAAGTGCATAGTGCAGGGAATATAAGTAAGAAGGAAAAGGAAGGAAGAACAAGATCAAGAAACATAGAAGCAGGGCAGAATATAATGAAGTATGAAAATAAAATTGGTATGAATTTTTCATTTATAAAACTGAATAGGACATTAAGGAAAACTGGCAAGACATAAATAAATAAGCACAAATACATAAAAACAAACAACAGCAAATAAAATTAAGGAGAATAAAAGTCCTTTGTTTTTTTAAAGGACTCTGTTGATTCAAAACCAATGCTAATTTTCAGTAAATTTTTCTTTATTATTACTTTTGTCAGTTTCAAATTATTTTGGTGACCATTGTGGTCATTTTTCTTTAATGGAAGCGTACCAATAATTTTGTCCACGTGTGTAAGCCCGTCCTTCTCAAATCAAATTCACACTGCAGTTTTGATTCTTTTCTCCTTCGTCGTCTTCTTCTCATGTTTAAGGGTGGTTTGCAAGTCAGTTAAAGTGTAGTGTATTACTACCACCCACTGAATCTCAATCATTGAGTTCAAGAAAACTTGAACGTGTGTAAACAGAATATGGACGAGTAAGTCGGTGGTATAGACACTAGGTAGCAGTAATTGAACGTGAGGATGCCAACGGCCGTAAAATACAGAGGAAGAAGAAGTAGAAGAAGAAGAATGGGGACATAAACGCTAGTGGTTTAACATAACGCGGGAAGTCTGGGAAAAAAATATGATGGCTGTCTGTGGAGAAGTCGGTGAAGAGGCAGACAGATTCTCTTTGTCGAGTTTAAGACTGTACGAGGCACAGTTTTTCGGCTTCACTCCAAAGACCTGCATGTTACGGGTCAACAGCGTCTTCAATGATTGCCTGTGCGACATTTTACCCGTCGTGGAGAATGTGTGTGTAAGTCAGTTGAGTAAAGGCGAGTCGGAGGAGACTGTGGAGCTTCTCCGGTCCAGGGCCAGGGAGTGTAGCCGAAAGCTGCAAGAGTTCCTCGGAGAGCGGTTCAAGCAAATGTCGAAGCGGATGGAAATGTTGCTGGTCGACCGCTGCCTCTCTGTGCCGCCCAATGTCCTGCTGCCAGAGGACCAGGCACACAAGACCTACCCGCACGACGCAGAGGTGGGTGTAGGACCATGTAGCAAAATACAACCCACTGGTTGATATTCAAGTTTGACAAGCTAATGTTACTGTTTTATTCATTTAGAAATGATGTCTTCCAGCTTAAATCTGATTCTAAACACATGTTAAATATTACTGTTTTTTTCAAATGTTAGTGTACTAAATGTGCTGTATGTATGGCTTGTAATCATATTTATAAATCTACAATCAGCAAATTCTGGATACAGACGTGATACAGAAATTGAAAGGACTTCTACAGCTGGAAATAGGAATGAACTAAGGCATCAATTGTCTGTGACTTACTGAGGTCTTACTCCATTCAGGAGGTGCTAAGGTTGGAGTCCTCACTGGTAGATCTCCAAAGAGCCTGCGAAGCAGAAGTTTATGCCCAACAGGCGCTGTTGGCTGAGCTGAAGTTGCAGAAGGAGGTGCAGAAGCAGCTGGATGGGGTTCTGATATGGGTCAGAGAGCTGCAGAATGCATGGGTGAAGGAAGGCAATGGCAACTTCCTCGAAAGTTTCCGACTGGTGATGGAGTCCCTAACGAAACTGCAGGAGACTGGCCAGGAGGTCTGCAACAAAGTGTCTTATTGAAATGTCTAATTTGTTTCAGTTTTTCTAATGGACATTCCCCCAAAACTTCAGTTACCTTGTGCAGACAAAGGACAGAACAAGCAAAGTCCCTCTTTTGAGTTTGTTGGCCAAAAAGATACTTTTGCCAGGATAAATAGAAATTATTGGCCATATTTATCATGGTAATATTGTCTGCTCTTTGTAAACAGAAAAAAATGTTTTCAAAATATACATGAATAACTTTTTGAATAAATTAGCTTATAATTTAATAGATGGCTGTACACAGTGTTAGAGAAAACACATTTTCCTATATGGACATTTTATAAAGCAGCTTGCTGGAAACCTGTGTACTTGGAATATTTGTGATGCGTCCTTGCAAACTACATGCTGTGTTTAATAGACATCAGTGTACTGGTATCTATGCTGGTTTATAGTGGTGGGCAAGTGAAGCCTCATGAAGCACTGAGGCTTTCCTGACAATTGTGCCGAAAAAGATTCAAAGCTTCGAGACTTCAGTGACGGTGACATCTGGTGGACAACTGAAGCCATAGCAACCTCTAATGAGCACGAATGAAGCACTGGCACAGTTTAAATCCCATGACAGCAATAAAAGTTCAGACCTCTTGAAATCAAAATGATCCCAAACTTTAGAACATCGCTTATTGGTGGGACTCGCCGTGAAACTTGCCAAAATACTCTCTCTCACTCTCCAAATCCTGAAGCAGAATGATGCATCTTATATAGCTGGTATGGCACCAAACCACTCAAATCTGTCAAACCTGTCAAGCTGTCATTGGCTCAGAATGCATTGAAACGCCATGAGCCAATGACACACACTGAAAGACTATGAGCCAATGAAAAGCTTTGAAACATTTTGAAGCAATGAAGCGCGAAGCGAAAGTGATGAACACGTCATCAGTCACGTGACACTGGTGTTTTGATACAAGCTCCGACACAGTGTTCGAATCACTCCGCTTCAGGAAGAGTGACACAAGCTCCAAAGCCTCGGTATCATTTGCCCATCACTACTGGTTTGTTTCTTCAAGAAAATTCTAAGCATGGCAATGACACATTTCTATTGGAATTCTGCTCTTCTATAAGCTGTCACTGATTTTCAAACTGAATGCATGTTGAACACACAGCCTTAGTAATAGTCACCTTTAAACACAGTAGGGTTTAACAGTAGTAAAAAATAAAATAAAAATCCATCTGTAAAGCTTCATTTTGAAATGACAAAATGGCTCCATAATTCCAACATTCATCAGGCTTACCTTACCACAGCAGTGTACTGTAAATAATAGGAGATAAAAGTATTTCTTTGCCGTTTTAAATTATTCTTAAACCTCCTGTACTCATGTACTTCCTTATTCCTTAACCTTACTCCTCAGTACCTTGAGGACCCAATAATGTCTACTTTGTACATCATACAGGTGAACACCACAGTCTCTACTCTTTCAACTCTTCTGAAATTTGAAGGTGATAGTGTTTACTGACAGGATGTTCATGATATTGTGACAACCTGTCAGGGGCATCACATTTACAATTCAGTATTTCCCATCAGGGGGCAGTCTTTGCACATTAATGTCACTCATTTTATAACTCACTTTATGTCACTCATTCTACATTTGGGCTGGTTTTATGTTGAAATGACATTTCAGGATCAATATTGATACACTGGAACATTTGTAACATTTTAGGGAAATTCAGATTAAATTTGAAGTTGAAACAGCTGAGCATACAAAGTATATTTACAGTTCAGGAGAAATTGACATCCACAGCTAGCAACAACTGTTGGTGAATTATTTCAACAAATAGTTTGACACTACGGACACTAGACTACACTTGTGACAGATCAGTTTGTGTTTCATATGAAATCAAGATAACCCTATAAAATTACATTCATACAGCAAAAATGGAAAACATGGACAACTGCAAACAAGAACTGCATTAGCGATTCAATTAACAGAAATACATTTTAACTCTTGTGATAGTTAAATTGTAATTTCTGTTAAAAGTAGAGATGCACCAATTGGCCGGCGAGTGATCAGAATCGGACGATTTTTCACATGACCGCCCAGATCGGTGACCGGCCGGTTAGCGTCACGTCTTGCCGATTCCAAGCCGATTCTTTTATTGCCAGCGGCACAGGCAATGACATCACAGCCACGTGCACACTCACAGTCGCGTGTAAATGTCGGTGTGGAAGTTCTTTTCTGTGAGTGAAGATGACGCAAAGGTGGTAGTTTGTAACATTTGTAAGGCGCAAATACAACATCGGGGAACAACCATTTTTGTTAGTACGCCTACTTTGTTAGTTATATTTTATTTCTAACGTTTTCAAGGCGCAGAGCACTTTATTTTATTGCTAAAGTTATTTTGTTATGAGAAGATCCTGTAACCTTTAATTTCTTTTATTATAAAATAAATTTCAGAGGAAAAGAAGATTTTTTTTTTACTCTAATATATTAGTTACAGGAACTCATTTTATACCTTTTCCAAGACACAAAACACTTTATTTTGTTGTGAGAAGATCCTGTAATGTTTAATAATTTTATTATATAATAAAAAATTGTATTGAAAATATTTCTGTATATGCTTTCCTTACAGTTCTTTAAAAAAATCGGAATCGTCAAAAATCGGAATTGGCAGGTCACACTTACTGAAAAACCACAATTGGCCAAGAAAATTGCAATTGGTGCATCTCTAGTCAAAAGTAAATGACAATTTTGGGGTTACATTTGAGAATTTATTTACTATTGGCATTTTATGGTATTTTTGACATATTGTACTCCAATTCTAACGATTAATTGAGAAAGTAACCAGCAGATTAATCCACAGTGAAATAATCCTTAGTTGCAGGACCCCTTTGTTGTTGGGTTGTTGTGCAAAGTATGTTTGCTGATTCACATTCATCTTCAATAAAATTTTCCAAATCAAATGCCCCAATCTCGTCTGGAACTCTGCAATACAGTATTGTTCAAAATAATAGCAGTACAATGTGACTAACCAGAATAATCCAGGTTTTTAGTATATTTTTTATTGCTACATGGCAAACAAGTTACCAGTAGGTGCAGTAGATTCTCAGAAAACAAACAAGACCCAGCATTCATGATATGCACGCTCTTAAGGCTGTGCAATTGGGCAATTATTTGAAAGGGGTGTGTTCAAAAAAATAGCAGTGTGGCATTCAATCAGTGAGGTCATCAATTTTGTGAAAAAAACAGGTGGGAATCAGGTGGCCCCTATTTAAGGATGAAGCCAGCACTTGTTGAATATGCATTTGAAAGCCTGAGGAAAATGTGTCGTTCAAGACATTGTTCAGAAGAACAGCGTACTTTGATTAAAAAGTTGATTGGAGAGGGGAAAACCTATAAAGAGGTGCAAAAAATTATAGGCTGTTCAGCTAAAATGATCTCCAATGCCTTAAAATGGAGGGCAAAACCAGAGAGACGTGGAAGAAAACGGAAGACAACCATCAAAATGGATCGATGAATGACCAGAATGGCAAAGGCTCAGCCAATGATCAGCTCCAGAATGATCAAAGACAGTCTGGAGTTACCCGTAAGTACTGTGACAGTTAGTCTGTGTGAAGCTAATCTATTTTCAAGAATCCCCCGCAAAGTCCCTCTGTTAAAAAAAAGGCACATGCAGAAGAGGTTACAATTTGCCAAAGAACACATCAACTGGCCTAAAGAGAAATGGAGGAACATTTTGTGGACTGATGAGAGTAAAATTGTTCTTTTTGGGTCCTAGGGCCATAGACAGTTTGTGAGATGACCCCCAAACTCTGAATTCAAGCCACAGTACACAGTGAAGACTGTGAAGCATGGTGGTGCAAGCATCATGATATGGGCATGTTTCTCCTACTATGGTGTTGGGCCTATTTATCGCATACCAGGAATCATGGATCAGTTTGCATATGTCAAAATACTTGAAGAGGTCATGTTGCCTTATGCTGAAGAGGACATGCCCTTGAAATGGTTGTTTCAACAAGACAATGACCCCAAACACACTAGTAAACGAGCAAAGTCTTGGTTCCAAACCAACAAAATTAATGTCATGGAGTGGTCAGCCCAATCCCCGGACCTTAATCCAATCGAGAACTTGTGGGGTGATATCAAAAATGCTGTTTCTGAAGCAAAACCAAGAAATGTAAATGAATTGTAGAATGTTGTTAAAGAATCATGGAGTGGAATAACAGCTGAAAGGTGCCACAAGTTGGTTGACTCCATGCCACACAGATGTGAAGCAGTTATAAAAAACTGTGGTCATACAACTAAATATTAGTTTAGTGATTCACAGGATTGCTAAATCCTAGAAACAAAAACGTTTGTACAAAATAGTTTTGAGTTTGTACAGTCAACGGCAGACACTGCTATTTTTTTGAACACACCCCTTTCAACTAATTGCCCAATTGCACAGCCTTAAGAGCATCTCTCTGGTTTTGCCCTCCATTTTAAGGCATTGGAGATCATTTTAGCTGAACAGCCTATAATTTTTTGCACCTCTTTATAGGTTTTCCCCTCTCCAATCAACTTTTTAATCAAAGTACGCTGTTCTTCTGAACAATGTCTTGAACGACCCATTTTCCTCAGGCTTTCAAATGTACTGTATATCTGGTGGCTCAGTTTGGGATCTTCTCAAAACAGCTAGCCTTTTCTGCAACTAGCTCCGGGGACCAGTGGTGTCCCCAGCTCAGAGGGCACCTGCCTAATTCACAGAATCTTGGATTACAGTATGTAACTGACTGCCTAATTGGTGCAGCCCTCTGGGCTGTTTCTATACATCAATGTGATAGCAGGAAATGATTTGTGCCTGACATAACCGCAAAACACAAGGGTGAATATACAGAACACATAAACAGCTAAGCAGGACACAGAAGCAACAGCCTGGTCCATTAGAGCATACCCTACTAACAGCAATGACTGAAAAATCAAGCACATCCCATGGTCTTCCCGGCATACCTTACCATAGGAAGCACTCAAACTTGCATGAGGTGAATGCTGAGTAAATAAATGTGAACAAAGGAACACGGATACCCACGCTGCAGCTAAGCAAATAGTGTTCCCCGGTAGAGCCACAGAAGATGACACTCCCATAGACAAGGTTCACATGGATGCCAGTCGGCGGCTCTCTCTCTAATGCACTGTAATTGGTTGGCAGCAGACAGGAACTAGGCAATTGGTGGGTGGCAGAGAGGGCTCAACCATAGATACCGCTCCTGGAGAGTGAGGTCACGGCCACAAGGAAGACAGCATTGGGTGAGTGACGAGGGAATCGCCACTGTGGATACCGCTTCACGGTGGTTCACAATGCTGAGGAGGACTGTATGGATGACGGTGTTGGCCACATGTCAGATAAGGAGCTGCAGCCCGGATGGAGCAGCATCGAGAGATGGCTGCCACTGACGACAGAATTGCCAGTTTACCACCACTGAAGTATGAACAATTCTTTAATAAAGAACTTAAACTGTTGCTGTCTGTGTGTGTTTCTGTGTCAGCAGGGCTGGAGGTAACCATACAGGGCCAGTTAAGTCACTTTCACTTTCAGTGTGTGCAACACCAACACAAGGTCACACATGGAACTAGGGTGCATGCCATGGGATGCTGCTTATATACCCCGCTCAAAAAAAGCTTTCTGAGGGTGTACAGACCAACAGACCAACTAAACAACTTGTGGCAGGATGAAACAGGATTTAATAGTTTTAATAGTGGCACAAGCCAAACTTCTCGCCAACAGCAACTGAAAATATGGAGAAGAAGAAGATGAAATCTTGAAATGGTGGTGGGCACAGAGCCGGCAGCTACTCTACAGATTAAAACAGATAGACCATGGCCAGTGCGGAAACAAATCCACCACAAGAGAATGACTGTCTTGGGTGAAACCACCGAGCAGACTTTGTGTTGCTGTGGATCTCAAACAGATCCACCTCAATTCAGTCAAATTCAATTAAGGTCAATATGAATGCTATTTGTATAGTGTAAAATCATAATAAAAGGTATTTTACATAAAAACTCATCACATTCCTTGTGAGCACTTGGCAACAGTGGAAAGGAAAAACTCTTTAAAAGGAGTAAACCTCCAACAGAACCAGGCTTGGTTTAGACTGCCATTTGCCTCATCCTGTTCGGGTCAGTGGATAGGGGAAAACATCCATCCATTATCTATACTGGCTTATTCCTTATCATTATCAATAAAGTACTCTGGAAAAGTAATTTGTTTAGACCCATTTCTTACTATTTTGTTTAGTATACTCCATATTCCTTTAATATAATATTTTTATTATCATTTAATAATATTATTACTTGTCCTTATGATATTTTTATACTTTTTATATTTAATTTCAGTTTCTATAGGCCTAAGCATAATAAATGCATCATATAGCGTATTTTTCTTTTTACCCACTGTGAGGGTCCGAGCAGGGAGACACAGGATGCCAGGAATTTTTCAAAACAAAGGGGATTTAGTCACCCTTAAAAAAACTTAGGCAAATACAGAAATGATCAATTACTAACTAATGAACTCTAAAAGAGGTCAACACAGGATAACTCAACTCAGGAAAAATATTAACTAAACATCTTAGACACCAAACTAACAAACCAAAAATGACCCAACCCAGGCTGACACACAGGGGAACATATATACTGGCTGGCCAAACCAATACACAACACACAGGGGGATAAACACAAGACAACTACTAAATAATTCACAAATAAACTCTAAACAAAGAATTTCCAAACTAACTTAATTCTTATTAATAAAGAAACAAAATTGACATAACAAATAATATTCCAAAATAACTATAGAAGTCAAATTAAACATCTCCCTTATAGACCTCCCCCTCCTCCTGGGGCAGCCATTGGTATAGTCCAATTGGGGTGGACAGTATTTCAACCTCCCCAAGAATTCAGTCCAATCCTTTTCTCTAAATGGCTGATGCCCCAGGATCCACAAAACAGTAAGTAGTTAATTCACGGGATGGCCAAAGCTGAGGCCATCACACCCACGTTTTGCAATTTGTCCTTCATGGACAATTTGAGTGTTTTAGCTTTCTTCTATATGGTTAAATTGGGCAATGTTTATTATACAATTAATCCAATATTCATAAAACTGCTTCATATGCACCATCAATATTTTATTTCCTGATATATCATATCCCTGTTCTGGTCTTATAAATCATGCTTGAATGTCCTTGTTATCAATGTTGAAATCCCCATAGACAAAAGTTGACTCTTTTTTTGAAAGCTCCACCATTATTTTGACTGTTTTTGTAGCAGAATTCATAGCCATCCAATTCAAAATCAATCCCTTTATCACTGTTAATCCAGGATACAGATATGGCTATTATGCTAAATGGCTTTGAAAACTAACTCAGATATTCACTAATATTACAGAAATGTGCATACAGGCCCCTGCTGTTAAAGTAAATTATTGATAATTTACCCTCAGAATTAATGCTACAATTGAACTGCTCCTCCGTGTGGTAGCTGTAGTTATTATTGATAGAAGAAAATAAGTTATCTGGGTCTATATTGTGTTCCAAATCCTTTAAGCTGTGATCAGTGAATTATAATAGATTTCGTTCCCGTTGACCATGATCCCTAATCCTGAGATATTTGAATATTTACTTTGAATGTAGATGAGCTCTCAACGTGTGTCGTGGATGTGTGTATTTGATTATCACCTCAGTCCAGTACAGAGTGAGCACTGATATTTGTCCAGTTCATCGATATATCTGATGAGAAGTACTTTAGCCCCTCAGGTGATCCCTTCAGTTCAATGTATAATTTGCAGTTTGTAGTCCAGGTATTTGAACGTTTCTCTGCTTCTTTAAGAAGTGTGGTTTTCGAGCTCTGTCTGTATTGCGTTTAGTGAGGTGCTCATTAATGAAGATGTCAGTATGTTTAAATTTCCTCCCTTGTTTCAGCAATGCTGCCTTGTGTTTTCTGTTCACAAACCTTATGATAACTGGTTTGTCCTTGGCAGAGAGTGGCAGGCCTCATTTCTGTTGGTGTCTAACTGGATCCCTTCAGGCGGCAGGAATGCATGCACTTGTTTCTTTGTAGAATTCATGTCTTATCCACCAGATTCCACCCCACTGTCAGCGTTAACTACTTGTACATATGACCTGGGTTTAATTTGGAGCCGATTGATGATAACAATGGAAGAAACTTCCTTGGTTAGGATATCAAGCGACTATTTAATGTCCTCCACCTTTTCTGATGCTGGCGTCTTTTTTGGACCCATATGGCCCTGTGGTAGCCTACAAGTGCTGTTATTTTTGCCTATGAGCGTCAGTTATTTGCTGTTTCCACAGTAGCATCTTAATTTTATTAGGGTCTAACTGAGAGTTTCAGCAATCCAAATCCGAAATCAGTGGTTAAACAGACCAGACCAGATCAGCGAAAATCCAAAATCACCAACCAAACAAACTAGAATGCAACAAATAAACTGTCAGTGAGGAACAGGGATTGAAATGAGATTGAAATGAGAACGAATACAGAGCTGTGACTCTAAAATATGACAATCCAGGGTGGGTACTGGGACGCAGAGACTCTTACACGCCTCTGTGCATTTACCTTAGAGCTGTCACACCTCCAAACTCCATAGACCGTGATCTGTTTCTTGACAATCTAATTTACATAAATCAAAAGTTAACACAAGTGGAGTCATTTATAAAAATATGACCTTCCCCTCAGACAAGGTACTTATCTCTGTACTTGTCCTGCTAGATCTTAGTGCTGCATTTGACACCATTGACCGTAGCATCTAACTACAGAGTGGAACGTGATTGGAACACCACCAGCCACCATTAAAAGAAGAGCTTTAAATCTTATTTATTATGCTGTTTCATCATATTCATGATGAACTTTCCATGCACTTTAAAGTTAGTGTGCTAGGATAGATTCTCCACACCTTATACATGTTTCCCTTAGGCAATGTTCTTATAGAAAGCACTATATTACTTACTATTGTTATGTAGATGATACTCAACTATATCTATCAATGAGACCTGATGAAACAAACTAGATTTCATTTGCTTTTGCCAGATTTCACTCATGTCTAAAGTACATAAAGGACTCGATGACCAGTAATTTTCTACTTCTAAATTCAGAAAAAACATTTTTTTTCACATAATGAGCTGCATAATGAGCCTTTCAGTCAGGAATGTGACTGAGAAGGAATTACTCATCAGGAATGATATCCTCTGCTGGGTCCAGTCACTGACAGACAGAGAAGACAGAGTGCACCCTGTCTGCTTTCTTTATTTCACAGAAACAGTGTTTTGTTGTTACTATGAGTGTATACAAATAAAAGTAGACCCTTTACAGATTCAAATGATGTATTGCTCTTATCTGTAGGATGAAAACTGATTTTTATTTAAGTTTATTTATTATTAAATTTAAGTTATTTTTTTATTTGTGCCTTATTTACTGCTGTGAATTTCCCTGCTGTGGTACAAATAAAGGCTCTTCTTCATTATATTCTCCCCAACATGATATTTGGTTTTTAAGATAAGATAAACTTTATTCATCCCCAAGGGAAAATTCAGGTAGTCTGTAGTGACAGTAGTCAGTTGTCA
The DNA here is from genome assembly GCF_900324485.2 of Mastacembelus armatus. NCBI lineage: Eukaryota > Metazoa > Chordata > Actinopteri > Synbranchiformes > Mastacembelidae > Mastacembelus > Mastacembelus armatus. Next base: position 15,668,241 of record NC_046635.1, read on the forward strand.
TCTGCCATTAGCTAAGGTATTGTAGAGCCTGATGACAGTGGAGTGATGGATCTCCTGTATCATTCAGTAAGTAAGTGAGTAAGTTATCATGGTAACTGACTGAGTTTAAATAAATGAGAAAATATGTCACTTATCAAGTCATTTGCTTAAAACTCTACTCCACCTTTTGTCCATTTGAGTTTCAGAAAGGATGTTTTTTGTTTTGGTTTGTAGATTTCAAATGATAAAAACTATTCATCTGCATTAAAACAAGGCAAAGATTGTATACCTTAATTTTTTTTGATGTAACAATATTTAATAATGTAATTTTAGTAATACAGGTTTCTTTCTTTCTCACATTTTCAGCTTGTCTGTCCAAGATAAAGCAGCACAACAAAAGCAAAATATCCAAATTCCTCCCCTTTACTATTTAACAAATGTTACTCTTTTTCTTATAAGACTGCCACAGTTTAATTTAATTTCCCCTTGGGTATTAATAAAGTACTTCTTCTTCTTCTTCAGTATGAAGAATGACTATATGGTGATTTACAACCTGTTAAACATACAGTTTAGAGCTGAGGCCAATAATTGATTGATTATAAAGCAAAGAACTAGACAGGTTTCAGAAATGGCTCATTTTTTTGTTTTATAGTATTATAAATATAATATCTTTTGTTTGTTAACTTTTGGTCAACAAAACAAGTAATGTATAGACATCTCCTTAGGCTCAGGTAAATTGTGATTTTGTGTCAACACCATTTTGGCTATGTTCACAGTACATGTATTAGATGTATCATCATTACATAATTACAACATTACATGTATGGAGCTAGAAAAGTGACGGTTGAACTTTGGCACTGAAAAATAAACTTTGACACTTAATAACTGTCATGAGTCCCTCTGGGGACTTCCCGCCAGAGGACTCTTATTTTGTGTGGCCTTCCTGTTTCCCCTGTTCTGGTCCCTGGTGGCTTTATGTTGATTATCTGTGTTATTAGTTTCACCTGTCCCCGTTATGTTCACCTGAGTTTGATTACCTGTTGTGTTCTCCCCTACTTATAGCTCCCTTCTTCCTTTGTCCCTTGCCGTAGCATTAGTGGTGATTAGTTATCACTAGTTGCTAGTAGCTTAGAGATTAGTTGCAATTAGTTATAGTTGGGGGTTTGGATTTTTAAGTTAGTTTTCATAGCGACCGTCTCACCCGGTCTTAGTTTCGACCGTCTCATCCGGTTCTGTCAGAGTGTTGTGTTTTGTGCCCTGGAGTTTCCCAGGAGGAAATAAATCCCTTTGTCCTGCATTTGGGTCCTCACCTCTCCTCCTTCACACCACACCACCCACACGTTCGTGACAGAATGCTACGGCCAAATACGGACCCAGCGGACACGACCGAGGAGGACCGGCTGATTTCATGTTTCCTACAGTCCCTGTCGGGTGAGATTCAGGACGCCCTGTGTTATAGAGAGATTTTTGAATTTTGCTCGAAGCTAGCCAGGAGCTTCTCTCACCCCTCCCGCTTCGTCTCGAGAAAGGGGGCTGATCAGATGCTCAGCCGCCTGTCCACCATCACATCGGTCCTGGAGAGGTGCCTGGAGCAGTGGACCCCCCTCGACGAGGCCTGGGAGGTGTGTGATTCCCTCGCCCTGTTCCAGTCGCCAGTCTCCCAACTCCCGGCTTCCCAGTCCCCAGAGTCCCAGCCTCTGACACTGGTTCTCCCGCCATCAGCCCTTGTTCTCCAGCCTGAGTCCCTCCTCGCTGCTGCCCAGCCCGAGTACCCCCGCGCTGCTCGACGGGATCGCCGACAGCGACGGCGTCGGAGCAGGGCGGCGGAATCACCAGCGCGGCAGTCTGAGCCCAGCCGCCGCTCGCCGCTGGAGTTTCCAACCACCACCTCGCCGCTGCCGCAGCAACCCGAACCCTCGTGTGCCGACGAGAGCGTCCCCGCGGGGGTCCCGACCAGGATCCTGCACCTTCAGTGCGCCGACGACAGCATCCCCGCTGAGGTACTTACCCCACGGCAGGAACCTCAGTGTGCCGACGATGGCGTCCCCGCCGAGGTACTGCCCTGGATCCCTCAGCCTCAGCGCGCCGACGACGCCGCCTCCACTGAGGTCTCCACCTGCCTTCCCAGCTCTAGTGTGCCGACGAAGCCGTCCCCGCTGGAGCATGACCCCAGTATCCCGAGTCCCAGCGCGATGTCATGGCCGACATCACTGGAGCTCATCCCGACCAGCCAGATCTCCGGTGCGGCGACGTCAGTGTCCCCGCTGGAGCCCGACTCCTGTATTCCGAGCCCCAGTGTGGTGTCATGGCCGACATCGCTGGAGCTCAACCCGACCAGCCAGATCTCCAGTGCGCCGACGTCAGCGTCCCCGCTGGAGCCCGACTCCTGTATTCCGAGCCCCAGCGTGGTGTCATGGCCGACATCGCTGGAGCTCAACCCGACCAGCCAGATCTCCAGTGCGCCGACGTCAGCGTCCCCGCTGGAGCCCGACTCCTGTATTCCGAGCCCCAGTGTGGTGTCATGGCCGACATCGCTGGAGCTCAACCCGACCAGCCAGATCTCCAGTGCGCCGACGTCAGCGTCCCCGCTGGAGCCCGACTCCTGTATTCCGAGCCCCAGTGTGGTGTCATGGCCGACATCGCTGGAGCTCAACCTGACCAGCCAGATCTCCAGTGTGCCGACGAAGCCGTCCCCGCTGGAGCATGACCCCGGTATCCCGAGCCCCAGCGTGATGTCATGGCCAACATCGCTGGAGCTCAACTCGGCCAGCCAGCTTTCCTGTGTGCCGATGTCAGCGTCATGTCGCCCCCCGCCGCTGGAGCTCCCAGCCACCACCTCGCAGCTGCAGCCGCAACCCGACCCTCAGTGTGCCGACGATGACGTCCCCGCTGAGGCACCTTCCCAGCCAGGTCCCGTGTGTTCCGGTGTGCCGACGTGGCCGTCCCCGCCGGAGCCCAACCCTGCCTGCCAGACCTCCAGCGTGCCGACCCGGCCGATAACGCTGGAGCCCTGCCCAGCCAAGTCTCCACCTCCGAGCCCTCAGCGTGCCGGCGACGTTTTCGTCCCCGCTGAGGTCCCGGTCCGGATCCCCGAGCCTCCGCGCGCCGACGACGACGTCCCCACGGAGGCCCCGGCCCAGCCTGTTCCCGTCCCTCGGTGTGGTGAAGTCGCCCACGCCGAGGCTCAAGCGCCAGCTCCAGCCCTGCCAGTTCCCGCCCCGCGGCGTCACGATGTTGGCGCCCGCGTTGTGGCCCAGCTACCAGCGCCACCGGAGCCCCCGGGGCAGGAATCCCCTGGACCGTCCGGATCACCACCTGAGCCAGAGCCTCCGCAACAGCAGCCGTTTCCCGAGCAGCCGTTTCCCGAGCAGCCGACTCCCGGGCTGCCGACTCCCGAGCAGCCGACTCCCGAGCAGCCGACTCCCAAGCAGCCGTCTCCGGAGGATCCAGAGCCGCAGCCGCCGCTGCCTCCGTCTCCAGTGCGGCAGCAGCCGCTGCCTTCGTCTCCTGTGCAGCAGCAGCAGCAGCAGCAGCAGCAGCAGCAGCAGCAGCAGCCGCTGCCCTCGCCTCCTGTGCCACAGCAGCCATCTCCGGAGGATCCTGAGCCGCAGCCGCCGCAGCAGCAGCGGCCGTCTCCGGAGGATCCCGAGCCGCAGCCGCCGCAGCAGCAGCAGCCGTCTCTGGAGGATCCAAAGCCGCAGCCGCCGCTGCCTCCGTCTCCAGTGCAGCAGGAGCCGCTGCCTTCGTCCCCTGTGCCGCAGCAGCAGCAGCCGCTGCCTTCGTCTCCAGCAGAGCCGCAGCAGCCCGAGCCAGAGCCAGAGCCAGAGCTTCCTCAGCAGCCCGAGCCAGAGCCAGAGCCTCCTCAGCAGCCCGAGCCAGAGCCAGAGCCAGAGCTTCCTCAGCAGCCCGAGTCAGGGCTCCCAGAGCTGCCGCCGCGACAGCCATCTCAGCTGCAGCCGCAGCCTCCAGGGTCAGTGCCGCAGCCGGGTCCTCTGGTACCGCCTTTCAGGCCTTTGGCTCCAGAGCCTCCCCGGCCGTCTCAGCCGCCTCTGCAGCAGCCTCCCCGGCCGTCTCAGCCGCCTCTGCAGCAGCCTCCCTCAGCCGCCTCTGCAGCACTCCCCGGCCGTCTCAGCCGCCTCTGCAGCAGCCTCCCGGGCCGTCTCAGCCGCCTCTCAGCAGCCTCCCCGGCCGTTCAGCCGCCTCTGCAGCAGCCTCCCGGCCGTCTCAGCCGCCTCTGCAGCAGCCTCCCCGGCCGTCTCAGCCGCCTCTGCAGCAGCCTCCCCGGCCGTCTCAGCCGCCTCTGCAGCAGCCTCCCCGGCCTCAGCATCCCCTGCATCTCCTCGCCGCCTCAGCAAGCAGCCCTCCCCGGCCCGTCAGCATCCCCTGCATCTCCTCGGCCGCCATCTCCAGAGTCCCCGGAGCCGTCGCCGCCAATTAAGTGGCTACCCAAGTCTCCCGAACGGCCCGGACCCTCGCCTGTCTCAGAGGCCCGTCCTCCCACACGGCCCCGGTCCCTTCGCCTGTCTCAGAGGCCGTCCTCCCGAACGGCCCCGGTCCCTCGCCTGTCTCAGAGGCCGTCCTCCCGAACGGCCCCGGACCCTCGCCTGTCTCAGAGGCCGTCCTCCCGAACGGCCCCGGACCCTCGCCTGTCTCAGAGGCCGTCCTCCCGAACGGCCCCGGACCCACGCTTGCCTGCGGAGCCGCCCTCCCGCACGGCTCCGAATCTTCGCCTGCCAGAGAGGCCGTCCACCGGAACGGCCTCAGACTTTGTGTGCCCCAGGAGCCGATCAGTGGATCGACCCAGAACTCTGCCCTGTTTGGGGTCTTAAACTGTGTTCCCACCCTCCCACCCTGGACTTTTGGTGGAACTCGTGGGCCGTCTGGAATCCGGCCTTGAGGGGGGGGTCCTGTCATGAGTCCCTCTGGGGACTTCCCGCCAGAGGACTCTTATTTTGTGTGGCCTTCCTGTTTCCCCTGTTCTGGTCCCTGGTGGCTTTATGTTGATTATCTGTGTTATTAGTTTCACCTGTCCCCGTTATGTTCACCTGAGTTTGATTACCTGTTGTGTTCTCCCCTACTTATAGCTCCCTTCTTCCTTTGTCCCTTGCCGTAGCATTAGTGGTGATTAGTTATCACTAGTTGCTAGTAGCTTAGAGATTAGTTGCAATTAGTTATAGTTGGGGGTTTGGATTTTTAAGTTAGTTTTCATAGCGACCGTCTCACCCGGTCTTAGTTTCGACCGTCTCATCCGGTTCTGTCAGAGTGTTGTGTTTTGTGCCCTGGAGTTTCCCAGGAGGAAATAAATCCCTTTGTCCTGCATTTGGGTCCTCACCTCTCCTCCTTCACACCACACCACCCACACGTTCGTGACAATAACACTTGGCACTGAAAACAAAGTCAGAACTGAAAAAAAAAAAACACTGGCATTGAAACATTTGTGCTGAAAGAAAAACAATGGCATTGAAACAAGTATTAATAGAAAAAAAAAACAGTATAGAAAATTATTTGCTGTTTGGAAGCGCCCGTTGAATTCATGCTGGCCTACAGTCATACTAGGCAGCAAGAGTGATCCATGGCGAGTTGTTTGATCATGTAAATGAACCACACTACTGTCTGTAATTACATTTTAGATGACATTTTTCCTAGTCAAATTTGTATTTTCACTACTCAGAATGGTAATTAAAGAGATCCACAATGACTATCTTACTCTTTCATGATGTCTACGGCATAATAGTTAGAGGGAACAGCAAGGCATGAGCTGTACTGTTTGTTCCTTAATATGCAACTTATATGCGGAACATGGGGCAACCCTCTCCCTTGGTCCCGCCCCTCAGAGCCCTCACGTCTATGCCGAAACATAAATAAAATACTTTGGCAGTGAGAAACAGTCATCGACTGAAAATCAGACAATCATCCAAAAAAATATTTTGGCATTAAAAAAGCAATTTATACGAACAGTGCCAAAGTGACTAAGTGATTTTTGAAGAAATGATTTTGTTATTCTTGTATGCAAATGGTTCACATTTCAGTTATATCTGTGCATATATGTCAGTTTAGGACATCAACCGTGTTCACAATAAACATAAAAAAAAGAAAAATCTGCATCTGGTCATTGGTATTCTTCAGACTGAAACAAGCAATTTACAACAGATTTGTGGTGTGAAAAGAGTTGGAACACTGATTTGGAACAGAACAAGCCTTAGAAGTCTGAAAAAAAGAAATCTGAAATTAAGGACAACCATATGAAAATGTTCTTGCATGAGATCCATCATTGGAATCATAATTAGGCCTGGATATTAACATTGTAGTTGTAGTAGTTTTTACATTTACAGTAAAATATGACTTCTCCAGTGTGAACAATAATATGTGAGCTTATGTGTACCTGTTGGACTTTCCATGGTATCAATCTGTATGATATGTGAATGAGTGAGCTCTCTTCCTGTAGGGAGAGGAATATCATGGCTTTCTGTGAAACACAGCTTGACCTCTGATCTCTTAAGAACACATACACACCCATAAAGCCAGATACCTACACACACATACGCCAAGCCTCTGTCCTCAATGACACACTGTCCTGCCCAGAGATCAAGAGGAGAGAGGAGGTGAGAGAGAAGCAGGCTGAGATGACTATTTTCCCAGGCTGTGAAAGTGAGCCTGAAACAATATGCAACACCTTGCAGACCCTCTTTTCACTTTTCAAGCATTTATTTATAGTTGTGGAGAAGAAGCCAAAACATGTCCTCACAGTCACTATGGAAGTTATTGTATGGTGTTCATCCAATCCTCACTAAGCACAGCATACCTGCTTTCACATAGTCCTGTTTGATTTTGAATGTATTTTCAGTGAATAACAGCTCACTGAGACAATAAGGAGGCAATAAGAAGAAAAGTGGAAGAAAGAATACAGCAGGAAGAGGAGAAGAAAAAAGAAACAAAGAGATGAGTTGAGAAAACAAGGGAAAAGAAGAAAGAAGTGATGAGGAGAGCAGCAGCTGGCAGGTGTCAGAAGTCACAAAAGACCATCTGTCCATCCAGTGCTATCTCCATACAAACAAACAAACACACACACACAGACTATAAACTTTTTTTCTCAACAGCAACATACCTTGACAGCAGCTTATCCTCATTTCCCTCACTTGTCTTTTCTTTTAAGTTTCAAATTCAAGTTTATCTTAATATATTTTTCGTGCTTGTCTGACTGACTTCATGTCAGCTGGCCGTTTATAGTAAAATACATGCTTTCATTTCCAGACTATTCTTGTTTTTAGAGCCAAAGTAACAGTTGGAAACAAGTCCACAGAAGCCATAATGGCAACAAATTTTATGTTCATCAGCTATTTACTAAAACAGGCATGTAGACAGACACATGCACACCATTTCATCTCAATCTTAGTTATTTAGAGTGGGAGGAGCCTTGTGGGAAAAAAAAGTAGATCTACTCAGTAAAACTGTGTAATGGAAAAGGACATATTGACTGTTTACATTGTCAGAAAAACTATGGCCATCAATCTGCCATTGTAACAGCCACCATTCTTCTTAATATTATTAAGAAGAAAATTAATATTTCTATAATACTTTGAAACAAGGCTGCAGGGTTTTGCTCCTCCTGAGCCACACAAAACATTATTGAAGTTGGTCATTAATGTGATAAGGCCTGACTCACACTTAGTGAGCCAGGTCAACAGTGACAGCTGAACTAAAACATAAAACACTGACATAAACATTTGCGCTAAAAGGGAAAACACTGGCACTGAAACAAGTATTAATACTGAAAATAATTACTATCTTCTCAGTTTTTTTTCAATGCCAAAGCCAGGCACATGCACACATAAACATTAAAGGGGACTTGAGTGCCTGCCCTTTTTCTTCCTTAAGAGAAAGTGCTCTTTTTTCAGGGGAGTTGTTTTATTTTAAGAAATTAATATATGAGTGTAATATATGAGTATATATGTGTGTGTTTCTGTTTGTGCACAGCTTTCCCTGTCAAACAAGTAAAAAATCAAAAAATCAAATCTCCCTCTCATAATTTGCGCTCTTTCTCTGTCCTCTCTCTCTGTGCATTTTGCAGGTGTCCCTGGTCCTGGAGCTTTATATTGCTGATGTGCAGTTATTGGCCTGGCCAACCTGCACATTGATTATTGTTGTTCTTTTCCCTCTCCTCTAGCCACTCACCCCAACCAAATGGCCACCCAGACTGAGTTCTGCAGGAGGTTTCTTCTGTTAACGGGGGTTTTTCCTCTCCACAGATGCCAAATGCTTGGTCATAAGGGATTTGTTGAGTTTTGTTTTTGTAAAGTGCCTTGAGATGATTGTATTGTGATTTGCTGCTAGACAAATAAAAAAAATGTTTTTACACAATCAAATTATGGAAATTGTCCATTTACATTTATATTCATATGATTAACTCAGTACTTTGGCAGCAGTTACACCTGTTTGGGTAAGTCTCTATGAGCCATGCACACCTGGATTTGGGTAGTGTATTGCATTCCTTCTTGCAGATTTTTACAAACTGGATGGGAAGTGTCTATAAACTCACTCCACAGATGTTCTTTGGATTAAGTCTGGTCTTTGGCTAGGACACTCAAGGGTAGTCAAAGACTTGTCCTTAAGTCACTCCAGTGTTGTCTTGGCTGTTTGCTTCAGGTCAGTCAGGTGAGGTGAACCATCAGCCCTGTCTCAGGTCACTGCACTCTTGAGCAGATTTTCTTTAAGACTTTCTCTATATTTGACTGCATTCATTCTTCCCTCAGTTCTGACCAGCCTCCCAGTCCCTGATGCTAAGAAGCCCCCTGCCCCTATATAATGATGCTGAAGAATAGAAGCAGTGTTCTTCACCAACCATGACGTGTTTAGCATTCTGCCCAAAAAGTAATAGTTAGACTATTTTCCTTCTTTCAAATTAGGTTATCAGCCTTATACTGAAATATAGAACCTTAGATACAAAGACGAACTGTCTAGACACACGAACTGTGTCTAGACAGTTCATTTTGCCAAAGGTGGACTCTGATCAAGTTCTGCCAAACCTCAAAGATAATTAAAGGAACCAGAATGCACCTGACCACAGTTTGGATTGTCACAGCAAAGACTCTGAATGGCATGATGGAAATTTTTATTTATTTTAGACAGTCCATAGTATTTTCCCACAATCACAATAAGTTCCTCTTAAATAAGATCATTTGATCTAGCTAGTACAAATTTACAGAGACACTGAGAGAAGGATCACTTCTGCTCAAGACAATAGTTGAAGCCTGCTCTGATTTTGGGCCAGAGCAGACATCATCCAGCTCTGCCATACATGCTCTCAACAGATTCTACTGCTCTCTCTCGTTCTTAAAACAACTCCATTTCATTATTCCTCTCCCACCACTTCTCACTACGTCCCTTTCGCCTTCCTTCCCCATCTAAAAAAAAAAGTCTGGATAAATCCATTTTCCGAGGGAAGATTGTTGGTGACTGTTAAAGATGCTGTTTCTGTACTATGATGTGCTCTAAATCCTGATTGAAAATCTTTAAAAAGTTCATTCCTGTGTAAGTGCTCACATTAACACACACACATTAACATACATGCAAACACAATGCAATATCAAAACAGTAATAACAGACATAAATTAACAATTTCTCTTTTTGCCCCTTCTCTTATTCCTTCCTGTTGCTTTCTTTTTTTCCTTCCCTATTTCTTGCTCTGGTTTGTGCCCAACTTGAACTTGTTATGATATCTGGTGGTGGTGTCGTTGGTGAAGGAAGACAACGTGAGGACCCAAGTGCGGGACACAAACTTTATTCTCCCTGGATCGTCCAGGGCTCAGGTACAAACATAAGTAATCTCCACCGCTCAGTGGGCAGGCAGGCAGGCAGACAGGACAAGAACTGGGACAAGGATGGGAACGCGAAACACGGGCTGTGGTAAGCATCACCTACACACTATACTTAACATTAGCACACTATAATGCTCCGGCCGGGAACAAAGGAACAGCCTGGGACATATATACAGAACTCAGGACACAGGTGAAAGTAATCAACCTAATGAACACAAAGCTACCTAGAACTAATACAAACAGAACCGGAACACAGGAAACTGACCAAAATAAAAGACAAACAGGAAACAAGGCTCAGGACCTAACAGAACTCTGGAGTGTGCTGGATGTATATTTTGGTACCTCATAAACAAGATGCATAGATAGAGCACAATTTTCCACAATTAATATTAGTATACAGTAGTAAGTATGGTATAGTAGTAGGTATGGTTGGCATCAATGGCCCAAAAGCAACACAAATATAAAAAGTATAAATCTTAAATTCAGCTGAAGCAAAGGGACACGTAAGAATGTCTCCTGTGGGAAATTAGTAGTGCTCATGTTTGTGTGTTTGTCTGGATATCCATTAACTGCTGTAGCATAGTAGATCACTGTCATGTTTGGGGTTAAGGTGGCAGTTCAGCAGAAATATCTCCACTCGGGTTATGACTACACTAACGCAATTGAGTCCAAAATGAAGTGCTTTAGCTTAGTATTAGCTTAATATGTTTTTGCTTAATTTAATTTTACTTTGTGTGCTCTGTTGTACAGAGATACAGCAAAGGTACAAAGATGTCCATTATAATTTTTATTGAGACTTTAAGGTTTAAATCTCCTACTTCACTAAAAATTTTTTCCTCTGTGTATGTCCACCAGTGGTTTTAGGTTTTTCTAAATACACGTGAAGTGCGTGACCCTGCTGGTACTAAAGTGTTCTAAACTCAGAATTAAGGTGAGCATGGTGAGCAGATGAATATAAAAACAAACTGTACAAGCATCATTCAGGTTAGATAAAGAATAAACATAAAGTATACTAACTATAAGTAAAGCACACATTATTTTAAGTGGTTACATCTTGGATACTTTTACAATATGGTTTTTTACATTATAAATAAAGTATTTTTGTAAAACTGCTTAGATTTTTAGATATCATTAGGAAAGCATTTTGCTGAGCTTGTGAAATTGGTGAAGATTATTTGCTTGTGTTTTGTCAATTTGCATGTGTGTTCTTAACCTGTATTGTGTTGAGATTTTAGGGCAGTGGTAAAATCATTTGTAAAGTTATGTATTCAATCATTAATAGCAGTTCAATTTTTTTCCTCACTACTCCTTGGTGATATGTGACCAATTTTATGTGAATGTTTTTCTTTTTAACCTGTTCTTATCAAGTGCCACACACTATACAGGCCAAGACTTCTGCGGGACAGTGATAGAATATCAGAAGAAATATGTAGATATGTTCTTACAGACAGATGACATGGAAAGGTCCTTACTTGTCATAAGCAATTAGTAAAGTGTATTAGCTTTATGATATAGTATTCTGTTTGCTATTAACATCTTCTTACATTGTATGATCAGTCTAGGAGAGCAGCTATAGAAACATGCCATACTGAAAAGTTGTTGGTGTGTTTGTTCATTGTTGGTCCAGCCTCATCTCTCTTCATTAGCATGGAAACAGGACCAGGAGAGTTTTCACACATACACACACTGGCCATTAATCAACAAGTTAGACTAGGGTCCATTCCCACATACATACTATACAGATGAAAACAAAGACCCACACAAACACCTAATCCGATAATTATCCCAGGGCACACTTTAGTACATCTCAACTGCCTCTGTCGTCTCAAGAGATCAGACCTGGCAACCCAAGTTTTTGTCTATCAGCCCACTGATATCTCAGTTGGTTTTACTTGTTAAGTGTGCTGACTGATCCTAAATTTGGGTAAGATTTTGTAGCTGTTTAACTATAGCCCACAGTATTTTGCATGATGTTAGCCTGTGAAAATACACTGCCCCACCTGTGGGATGCTTTGGCCTATGGGTGGGGGTTGAGAACCATTATTTTAGGTGTGTTTTTATCTTTACCAGATGAATTCTTGACAAATTATATGTTATTTGAAAGTTCATTATTGTATCATCACTGCAACTGGTGTGTGCATTTTGTATCAGGTTCTCTTCACTTTTTAAGCTTGATCAAATACTAAAATTTCCACTGCAAAATTATAATGACCAGACTGCACCCAATATTTAGTGCAATAAACACCATGGAGAAAATGTGAATAAAAACCCTAGTTCTGCTGCTAATCCTGACATTGAAACTCTGTTGCACTCTAGACCCTCTAGACTACATACCTATGCCACAAACATTTTATATTAATGTCCTGTTCTAAACAGATATCAGCTGTGCTGTTTGGCATAAATTTGGCATAAATTGAACAAAGAAAGAAAAAGAACAGGCAAATGTACATTTCTACTATGTTTTTTCCTCTGTAATTTTTTTACACAAGAGTCCCAAGATTCGAGGTGGACTGGAATTTAAGATTTAAAGAACAGTTACTTCTTAATTGTTTGGCACATTATTTTCAGTGCACATAAGTGGGTGTCTGTTGAGTGGTTAACCAAATCTATAGTTATATGTGATAAAACACATCTCCAGTTATTGTGATATATCACAACAAGTGTATATGCCTGGTCTCAAAAAAGAGAAAGGACAGGGTCTGACAAACCTGCTTTTATTTTTAGCCTGTTCAGCAAATAGTGACATTATTCTGTCAAAAACAAGTAAAGTTGTTGGGTCTTCTCACCTGTTCATGAATACAACCATCACAGAGAGAGAGATGGAGCGAGAGAGAGAAAGGGATATACTCTGTCTTGTTCTCCCCTCTTGTGTGTCCTCTGTAGCAACATCTGCTTTCTCTGCTGTTCTTTCCCATCATGCAGTGCATGTGTCCTTTGTGTTGCCTCCCAGCTTCATTGTTCTAGCCAATGATTGTCCTTGCCAAGCTGTTCCCACGATGCACAAGTAATGACCAGAAGGTACTGATGGGAGCTGGTATCTCTGGAGGAATGACTCTGCCCTTACAACTGCTTTAACCCCCATGGAGAAGTGACAGTAAATAAAATAAAAACAAAAAAGGGAAATGAGAAATGTGGCTTGCATTTAATCATGCTGACTTCCAGGGGCATCAACCAAAACTACTTTAATTAAACAATAATAATTCCAGAAAAGGAAGAATAAATATAATAAAGTCATGTCCTTCAGATATTAACAGAGTCAGAGGAGAAACAATCAGAGAAAGAAGCCAAAATGAGGAAGAAAGATTAAGCGAAAGCGAGAGAGATGAAACTCTGGGAAAAGATCAGAGACTGGTCCCTGGGGAATTGTGACAGATGACATAGCTGAATAAGCCGTCTGTCATTGCGTGACTCGGGCCGCTGTGGTCACTTCATTTGTTCAAACTCAACAATGGCAGAGAAAGAAATTTCTGTTTTCCCACGAAATTTTGCCCCAAAAAAACTGTAGTCAGTCATGCTCTCTGATATAGCATCGTGGATTGGGGGTTAGTACTGTTCCCTCACAGCAAGAAGGTTCCTGGTTTGAAACCTGGTACAGGCCTTTTTGTTTGAAGTTTGCATGTTCTCCCCCTGTGACTCCCACAGTCCAAAAACATGTATGTTAAGTTGACTGGTAATTCTAAATTGCCCATAGGAGTGAGTGTGAGCATGTGTGGTTTTTGGTCTAAGCAAAGTGACTTGTACCCAAGTATTGTGACCCATTTGTGCTCTGCATTTAACCCATCCAAAGTGCACACACACGGCAGTGAACACACATCTGCAGCAGTGAGCAGCCAATGCTGCGGCGCCCAGGGAGCAGTTGGGGGTTCGGTGCCTTGCTCAGTCATGGTATTGAGGGTGGAGAGAGTGCTGCCTATTCGCTCCCCCTGACCAACAATTCCTGCCTGTCCTGAGATTCGAACCTGCAACTTTTGGGTTACAAGTTCAACTCTCTTTCCATAGCCCTGCAATGGACTGTTAAGCTTGACGTAATCTCGGACCCAAGTGCAGTATGAAACAGACCGGAAAGTTAGGGAGCAGATTCAAAGCGTGTTTAATCACGAAAGCAGGAGATCAATACAGTGTATAACTGTAGACTAAACTAAACTAAACATAGGTAGGGTAAGTTAATTCTAGATCACAGTGTCATCCCATGTCTCTGGTGGCCAAGGAATCTTCCGACGCCCGCTCTCTATCATGCCGAGATATAAATAGGCCGACAGATGACCAGCAAGCCTGCAGGGCCTCTACTGAGTCCCAGGTGTTGCCGGTTATCCAGAGTAACCTGCTGAGAAGAGAGAACCACACCCACATTCGCTCACTCAAGGATAGGAGGAGAGACCATAAACTGAACTAAAACATGTGACAAACCAGACATGAAGGGCCCTGACATGGACTAGAAACCTGTTCAATGTGTACCCCTGCCTTTCACCCACTGAGCACTGAGATAGGCTCCAGCAGATGCCCGTTTTACAAGTGGAACCAGCTATCCAATCTGTCAGTGAGATTGATCTGACTGATATTATACTATTGTAAACAGATGAATTGTAATTATCTTATGTGGATGATAATGAATGACTGAGCTAAGATCCTCTAGGACTTCCAGATACAGACCGACAAACAGGTGATGGCTAACCAACCAGACATAGTAGTGGTGGACAAACAACAGAAGAAAGCTGTAGTGATAGATGTAGCAATCCCAAGTGACAGCAACATCAGAAAGAAGGAACAAGAGAAGCTTGAAAAATACCAGGGGCTGAAAGAACAGCTAGAAAAGATGTGGAAGGTGAAGGCAAGTCATATTAACTTGCTCAGATCAAATATCAAAAGAGTTCAGCTGTACAACAAATATAAATATTAGATTCAATAATTTATATTTACTCAAGAAACATTAACACTCTCAAAGATTTTAACGCATTGAAAGAACCCTTTCTCTTTGGTACAAAATAACTAGTGTACCTTTATCTTTTACACAAATAAAATGAAATTAATTGCAAGGTGTAGAGTAACTTACAGGCTGACTATCATAACGAAAAATAACATATTGAGTAGTTTAGCTGCCCTGCGATGGACTGGTGACCTGTCCAGTGTGTACCCCTGCCTTTCACCCAAAAAGAGCTGGGATAGCTCCAGCAGACCCTGGTTAACAATAAGCGGGTACAGATAATGGATGGATGGAAGGAGTAGTTTAGCTTATAATTTTCGTCACTTTTTCCAATTCACAGTTCTTATAAAATTTAACTGGGTCTCGATTCCGATCCCTAGTAATATCTATGCTTTCAGTGATACTTTACAGTTATTGCTGTTTCTACAAATTTGTGGATTGTTACTGTATAGTGCTATGTTTAATTACACTAATTAGTGTTACAATTATTGTTCTGTTAAAGAAAATCATTTGTCTACTACAGTGCACAGCCATTCCACTAATGTTCACCTTTTTTGTGTTAATGCTATAACCCTCACCCATTCCTCTCATATTAATAAAACCCCGAACTGTTGTCTGAGCCTCTGGCAACTCTCTGACTGGAGTTACTGTCATGAGTCCCCTTTTGGGACTTCCTGCCGGGGACCTTTATGCTGAAAGGACTTCCTGTTTTCCCTCTGCATCGGTCCCCGGCAGCTTTACGTTTGTCACGCATTATTCACACCTGTCTCCAATTACCTGTTTCTGCTTTCTATAAGTTCTCCCTGTCTTCCTTTGTTAATTGCAGAAGCATTAACCTGTGTTGACAGTAGCAGCTCTTGGTATCAACCATAGTCTCAGTTAAAGAGTGTTTTTTGTTACATGCCTTACGTGACAGGTTGTGCCGTTACGCCGGCGACTGTACATTAACCGCTACAGTTAAAACTTGTGTTTTCCCGAACCCTGGGATATCCAGGGAAATTATTAAACCTGCTGTCCTGCATTTGGGTCCTGTCTCTCCTTCCTCCATCCAGCACCCCAAAACATAACAGAATGCTCTCTCCTCTCCTCTCCTCCCCCCCTCACATGTGCCACCATTGAATGTCACTAATTTTGTGCCTTCTTTCTCCCATAGTTTGGCTCATTCTCTGTCCTCTCTCTCTGTACCTTCTACAGGTATCCCTGGTCCCGGAACTGTATATTGCAAACTGAGCCAGATTCTACTGAAGTTTCTATTAGTGAATAAGTGAATGCAACCACAAGGGGGCATAATCCAGTATCTTCATGTGCTGATCCCAAGTCCAGGTAAATGCAGAGGGTTGTGTCAGGAAGGGCATCCGATGAGCCAAATCAAACATGCGCAATCACAAATATGACTTCCATACTGGATCAGTGCTGTTGAGCTACAGGATGCCAGTGTACCAACTACTGTTGGTCAAAGAAGGAGAGGAGGAAGGCGTGTTCGTAGGCAAAGAGAGAAGAGGAAGGGCAGGAGTGTAGAACTTAGAGTAGGGACTTTGTCAGGGAAGACTAGAGAGTTGGCTGATATGATGGAGAGAAGTGGAGATGTGGATGGAAAGAGGAATGGAGTAGGAGTTACCCTGAAGGAGGAATTTGCTAGGAATGTTCTGGAGGTGACGAGAGTGTCAGATAGGGTGATGAGTCTGAAGATGGAAGTTGAAGGTGTGATGTTGAATGTTGTCAGTGGTAATGCCCCACAGGTAGGATGTGAGTTAGAAGAGAAGGAGAAGTTCTGGAGGGAGATGAATGAGGTGATTCATGGTATCCCTAGTGGTGAGAGAGTGGTGACTGGGGCAGACTTCAATGGACATGTTTGAGGGAAACAGAGGTGACGAGGAAGTAATGGGTAAGTTTGGTATGCAGGACAGGAATGCAGAAGGGTAGACTTTGCAAAAAGGATGGAAATAGCTGTAGAAGGGAGGAGCAGAGGGTGACATATAAGAGTGGAGGCAGGAGCACAGAAGTTGATTACATTTTGTGCAGATGTTTCAACCTGAAAGAGATCAGTGACTGCAAAGTAGTTGTTAGAATAAGGGCATTGTAAATTGCTAACTGTGTTATGAGAATTGTCATTTTGCAGACAGATTTATGTAAAGGGTGCAACCAGGCATATCACAGTCAAGGATGTTCTCTGTTTTTCTGTGCAAATCACCAAGACATGTAAAGATATGGATGTGAACTCTGTATGAACTTTGAAGTTAACCTATGTTTCAACTCTCCCCTGTTGTGTAAAGTGAGACGGTGCCTGGAAGTCATGTAACCACATCACATATAAATTAAAGTGTTCTGGGCGGGTTCGGGGCTGCAGCCGGAGATAGCAACAAGTTTGTATCTCCTAACAGTCACGAGCTCAACCTAGAACAAAGAAAAGAAAGTCTCTGTGTAGATGTTTGATTAGAACCAACATTTATTGGTGTTTCCGCCCGGTTTCCAATACAGCATCAACGGTGAAGAGGAGGACGAGGATGCTGGAAAACTGCGCGCAGTCGGTCCCATAGGGGACCGAGAAAAATCCACCCTCGTGAATTCGACGGGAGGTCGGTGTCTACTCGCCTGAAAAGATCCTCTTCACTTCTGCTGCTTGACGGAAGCCGGACAAGAGACGTATCTGCAGAAATAGGTGAGCTGCGTTGACTTCTATGTCTGGGACATAGCAGTGTCAGGGACACTAGAAAGCAGCTGCAGAGTTCGTCAGGGACGAAACCTATGTCAGGGACATAGCAGTGTCAGGGACACTAGAAAGCAGCTGTAAGTTCGTCAGGGACGAAACCTATGTCAGGGACATAGTAGTGTCAGGGACACTTGAAAAGTAAAAGCGCTATTCGTCAGGGACGAAAAGAAAGTATCAGGGATACTGAAACACGTGTGAGTGAATGAGAGCGTGTGAGTGAATGAGAACGTGTGATTGATGGTAGTTGACAGACTATTGTCGGCTGAATAGAGCAGTGTCACTACCTATTAAAACTGTGTATTTTGTTGGGCACAAGTAAAAATTGAAAAGTTGAGTGTGGTGGACGGCTGTATCCGCAGGTACTTAGCACCTGTAGAAGCTTGATACAGTGGACGATCCCCGCGCTGTTGTGATTGATCGTTTGCTTGTGCCAAAGTTGCAACTATGGGAAAGGGGAACAGTAAACCCCAATTAATGGGGGATCCTAAATTTATGAACACTTATTCTCCTGGATCAGCGAGATATTTAGGAGAATGGAAGAAAAAGTATGAGTTTCCTGGAAAATTGGAAACCTGCGCATGCGATAAATTGGTAACTCAGTTAAAAGCAGAAATGGCCATAGCAGAACCTAAGAAAATTGATAAATTTAAACTTCAGCTCATTGAGGCAGTAAAGTGGCAAGAGCAAGCTGAGAAGAGAAGGCAGAAGAGAAGAGATAAAAAGTCCCCCTAGCAGCCCTCCAAGAGGACCCAGCTGATTTTGTAGGGCGTCCACAAGCGTTAATTCAACAAGAAGAAGCGGCTGCTGCGGCTGCCGCACCTGTGACGGGGGCAGCGAGGACAGCTGCGGCCCCGCCTCCTACGGCTGGACCTGCTCTAATCAGTCCTAGCCACACTAGATCAGGAAATCTGTATGGTCCTTTAATTGATGAGGTCCAAGGACTGGCAGAGGCCATGTCAAAATTAAGCCCGTTTAGGGACCTCCAGGGTGATGGGTCAAGGATGGGGCCCCGTCCTGATCCGCCGCCCTGGCCACCATTGATCGACCCAGCCAGCATCTTTCCAGCCATAGAGGTGCCTAACCCTCATTTTGGAGTAGGGAATGATAACAGGCCCCTTCTCCTGGTAAGGAGACCGTGGTCTTGTAAGGAGCTGGAGGATGCAGTAAAAGGGCTAGGGGACCCCTTCGCTAATGTTCGTCAATGGATTGTAAATCTGCAACAACTTAGACAAACTTACAATTTGGACGGGCAGGAGATTGACTCAGTGTGCAGGAAAGCTTTAGGACACAGATATGGAGGAGTGAGGGGAGGATATACAGGGCAGACTCCAGGGGGGGAGGTTTTGGCCCCCGGAGACCCAGTCTTAGACAACCAAGTTGCATTACTGACAGATAGAGTAAAAAATGCATTTGTTAAACCTCCTGATTACCAAGCTATTGCCCAATGTAAACAGAAAGAAGGTGAGGATGTGCAGGACTATAGAGGACGGCTAGAGGAAGTGTTCAAGGCAAACAGTGGTTTGGACCCCTCTGACACTGTCGCTTCCCCCTATCAGCAACAACTGAAACAGGCCTTGCTGAGTGGGTTTCTTCCGTCCATCACTCATCACATCCGAAAGCTAAATATTAATACACCCACAGATGGAGTGACTCAAATAATGAATTATGCACAGCATGCCCAAGACTTACAGAAACATAAATCAGAACAACAATCAAAAGCTGCAGTGTTTGCACTACTGGATGTCATGGGTGACAGGGGGAGAGGAGGTCCTTCACAGTACAACAGGAGAGGATTCAGAGGAAGAGGCAGAGGTAGAGGGAGCTCAGGGAGAGGCTTTGGAAATAGGAAATGGAAGGATGATGTATGCTATAATTGCGGTAGACCAGGACACTTTGCCCGTGATTGTGATGACCAGAACCAGAGCTCAGGGAGAGATGAAGGCAGACGATCAGAAGAGTATAGGAGACCGGGACCCTTTAACCCCCAAGCATGACTAGGCCCTACTGTAGATGAAATGCTGGACCTTGAAGAAATTGTAGACACTTATTATAGTGCAGAAGGGAATAAGGTAATGCCCATTAGAATGCTAAAAATTAATGGAGTGAAAATAAAGTTTTTGTGTGACACAGGAGCAGACAGAACAGTCTTGAGGGATAAAGTTCCTGGAGTGACAAGAGGTGATAAAAATATTTTTGTAAAATCAGCAAATGGACAGGTCACCCCTTGCAGTTTCTCCCAAAGTTTTGTGATTGAGGATGAGGCATCTGGCTTTCAGGAAAAGGTAATGGCAGTTTTGTGTCCTAACTGTCCTGTGAACTTATTGGGCAGAGATTTGTTGAGTAAGTTAAAAATATCCCTAGTGCCTACTACTAACGGGATGGCAGCCATAGGCCCGGGGGAGGAGATCCCCTCTTATGTAGTGCTGAAACAAGGGGCGCCACATTACTGGTGGTCCCTAGATCTGCCCATGCCTGACCCTGGACGCACAGGAGAGCAGCTCCTGCGCCTGCTGCCTGATCCTCAACCACCACACTCAGAAAGCCTCTCCCCAGAGCAGATGCATGTCACCCTCTATTATAAACATACCCCAGGTCCAGATTTTGACTATGTACGGAAGTTTGAGAAGTTAGGGCCACAGAGAATAACGCTTAAGACCCTTTATACTGATAGGAAAGGAAAGGCAGTCTGCTCTGTTAGTCTTCCTCCAGAAGCTAAGCGCCTCTTGATGGGATGGTCACCTAATCCTCATTTGTCAGTGTCTAAGACGAATGACATGTATTGGGAGGAGTTAAAGCAGTTTTTGAATAAAGCTGAGAGTAGTTGTGATTGGCATGAAGAAGAAGGAGGCTGGTTTAGTAATAGTGTGGGAAGCTGTTTTTACAAAAACTTAAATTGGGTTGTAACGGCCACTCCCCGTGTTCACATGGGGGAGGATGACCGAGAATGAGTGTTACTTCTGGAGGAGTTAGATCCGTGTTTGGCTGAGGTGCCTGACAGTTTCTGGTCTCGAAGCAAAACTGATGTAGGCCTAATGACCACAGCTCCAGAAGTTATTATTAAGGCCAAATCTGATTATAGACCTAGGATAAAGCAGTATCCCCTTAAACCAGACGCCCTTCAGGGAATCAGGCCTGTGGTACAAGAGATGCTTGATGCAGGGATCCTGGTGAGGGCACCAGAGGCTCAGTGTAATACCCCTATATTTCCAGTGAAAAAAGCTGATGGGAGGAGTTGGAGGATGATCCAAGACTTAAGGGAAGTAAATAAAGCAGTTGAAAGTAGGGCCCCGTGTGTCCCAGATCCTCACACTCTGCTGAACCATATAAAACCTGAGATGAAGTGGTTCACGGTTGTGGATCTCAGTAATGCTTTTTTCTCTATCCCAGTACATCCAGACTCACAGGGATGGTTTGGGTTCACCTTTGAGGGAAAGAAACTTACCTACACCAGGTTGCCACAGGGTTATGTTGATAGCCCCACTATATTTGCATCAGAATTGGAAAATTGCTTATCTACATTCCATGTGCCCTCACATAGCCAAATTTTGACCAATGTGGACGATATTTTAATTACATCAGACACTCAGCAGCACAACAAAGACACGGCGATAGCACTGTTCAAACATTTAGAAAGAACAGGTAACAAAGCATCTCCAAAAAAGCTACAGTGGGCTACTTCTGAAGTTGTATTCCTGGGTCATAAATTAACACCAGAAGGCAGAGCCCTGACTGAATCCAGGAAAGCAGCTATTCAACAAGCCTGTAAGCCTATCACTAAGCAACAGATGATGCAATTTTTAGGGCTGTGTAACTACTGTCGACAGTGGATTCCAGATTATGCTCAAGTAACACAACCGCTGTTAGACTTGATTTATGAAACACCGATGGCCATGAAGCAGGAAATAAAGTGGACTCCAGAAGGTGAGAAGGCTTTCTGTGAGTTAAAAGCACAGTTAGTGACCACACCTGTCTTGAGTCTCCCAGATTATAGTAAACCCTTTGTTCAAACTGTAGATTGTAAAGGGAAGTTCATGACCTCGGTGCTAACTCAGTTGTCAGGAGGAAAGCAGAAGCCAGTAGCCTATTATTCTAAGAGGCTGGATCCTGTGGCTTGTGCTTTGCCTGCCTGTGTTAGAGCTGTGTGTGCCGCTGCAATGGCAGTGCAAGCCTCGGCAGAAGTAGTACTTTTTCATCCACTTACACTGCTGGTCCCACACTCAGTTGACTTGACAGAAACTAAAATGTCATTTTTGTCACCAGCCAGACATCAGTCAGTCATGGCGCTCCTAATGTCCCAGCCACATTTGACTATAAAAAGATGCTCTACACTCAATCCATCTACATTATTACCCACAGCTGAGGAAGGCACACCACACTGTTGTATTACAAACACTGAGGAGACATGTAAACCCCGTAGTGATTTGAAGGATGTAGCCTTAGGTGAAGGGGATGTGTGGTTTGTAGATGGTTCTTGTTTTAAAAATGACAAAGGAGAAAATATGTGTGGGTTCGCAGTAGTGTCACTACAGGATGTCTGTGCAGCAGGGCAACTTCCTTCACATTTCTCAGCACAGGCTGCAGAAATAATAGCCTTAATGCAAGCATGCAGGCTAGCAGAGTAAATTTGTAAAAATGTAACCTGTACCTCATGGAAGAAGTGAAACAGCCTATAGATCATGAAGTACTTTCAGACATGCAGAAAAGAGCTCCACCGGCTGAACAGCAACTTTGGCTCAAAGAAGGAGCCATGATAGAGCAAGACCTTTTTAAGATTAAAGACAAACTTTGCCTACCTAGAAGTCTCTATCATACGGCAGCTATTTTGACACATGGGCCTTGCCATGTGTCAACAGGAGGGATGGTATATGCAGTATTTTCATGCACCAGGTTTTAATAACTACTCAAAAAATTTTTGTAAATCCTGTTTGACTTGCTGTAAGCATAACCCACAGGGAAATCTCAGACCAAAGAGAGGGAGATTCCCCAATCCGGACTATCCATTCCAAGTTATTCAAATGGATTTCATAGAGTTGTCACAATGTCAGACATACAAGTATTGTCTTGTTTTGATAGATGCATACTCTAAGTGGGTTGAGATTGTGCCCAGCAAAAGTGCTGATGCACTAACAGTGGCCAAAGCGCTGTGTAAAAGTATAATCCCAGATCATGGAATCCCACAGCGAGTCTACAGTGATAATGGTCCACATTTTGTAAATGAAGTAGTTACGCAGATGTCTAAACATCTGGGGTTTGAATTGAAAAACCACTGTTCATACCATCCCCAAAGTGCAGGCCTGGTAGAAAGAACTAATGGCACTATAAAGATGAGACTGAGGAAAACTATGGAGCAAACGGGAAGAACATGGGTGGAATGTCTCCCCCTGGTAAAAATGTATATGAGGGTCACGCCAACAGACAGAGGCCTGACCCCGTTTGAAATCCTTTATGGAAGACCTTTTACACTTCCCATTTGTGAAAATGTGTGTGAAAAACCTCAAGGAGAAACTACTCTAGCTGAATGGATGAGCAAGATGTTGCAAACCAGAGAAGTCATGAGTGCAAATAATCTGCCAAGAGATGTTTTGTCTCCACAGGTGCAGAGAGTCAAACCTGGTGACCAAGTCCTGATAAAGGTCATCAAGAGGAAGACCTGGTCCACTCCCAAGTGGGAGGGGCCCTATACAGTGATCCTGACCACTCCCACTGCAGTAAAGATTCAGGAGAGACCCACGTGGATTCATCAGAGCCACTGCAAGATACTACAGCCACTAGGAGCCGAGTAAGGTGGAAGTCAGCCGGTATCAAAACCCTTGGCTGCTGAAGAGACCATCTGATCCTTACTCCCAGCTATGGCTCTCCATCGGCTGATTCTGTGTCTAGGGACACTAAGTATTGTCTGTTATGCAAGCACAGAGGTGACTGTAAATACCACTTGCTCCAAACAAAGGGGTTATCAATTCGGCATACAGGTATGCTTACCGTTGAATAGCTCAGCTGTGATTACAATTCCATTCCACGCCCTAGTGAACACAAAAACAGGTTCAAAGGGGGAGCAGTATAGGGCCTATTATTGGTACCTGACAAATGATCCACAGGACACAAGCTGGTCGACCCTAGTGGCCGATCAGGGTAATCGATGGACCCCATCATGGGGCACCACACGGTATGCTAAACATCAAAAACAATTATTTAAGTTGACAACGATGAATAATGGCCTCAGTTTAACGGTTAACCTTACAACGAAGTCATTGTGGCCCCCAGGAGTAAAAACTCAAGGTGCAGGAGAACAAGGGGATTGTTGGGGATTTAGGCTGTGGGCCCATGCAGCTGGCACAGACCCTTGGTTTACTCTTATCATATGTGCTGAAAATCGCACTATTACTAACCTCATAGAGCCACAAGTGAGCCCCACAACAAAAAGAAAAGGAATCCAAGTACGGAACCCAAATAACATGACTACTGATGATTGGCTTCACGTAATGACTGGAGTGAGCCAGAGTACAAATAACTGGTTATTGCTGGCAGAGGAAGCGGCAAATACAACCAAGGGTGACTGCGTGGTTTGCATGGGTTCACGGCCACTCCTTAGAGTAGCAGCTGCACCACATATGGGAAATTGTACTTTAGAGCTTCTACAAAGTTCCAGTTCTTCATCAAATTGTTCCAGCTGGGATAATGTTTTTCCTGTCACACAGAGAACCAAAAGCGCCCCCCTCTTCAATTCTCAAGTGGCCCAACAGAACTTTACATGTATAACGTTAACAGGTATTAATCAAGTGGGGAATGTAAGTGCCCACTGGTGCAATGAAATACATAACATAACTGTCCCCAGCCATCTGTTGGTGCCTAGAGGAGATTTATGGTTATGGTGCGGAGGTAAGAGCATCTATGATGTTTTTCCACGGAACGCATCAGGATTATGTGCATTGATTAATTTAATGCTGCCTGCAGTTGTACTTGAATATAATGACGCCTCTTTTGTACATGTCTATCTTGAAGCTAATCGTGACTGGTTCACAAAAAGAAGCATCAATATTCCAGGGCCAGACTCCACGTATATTGATGCTATTGGAGTTCCAAGGGGGGTACCAGATGAGTATAAGTTAGTAGATCAAGTAGCAGCGGGGTTTGAGTCCTTTTTGTTCTGGTGGAGCACCATAAATAAGAATGTGGACCGTATTAACTATGTGCATTACAATGTTCAGAGGTTGGCAAATTACACCACAAAAGGATTCATAGCGGTACGTGATCAACTACAGGCCACCTCGCTGATGACCTTCCAAAACAGGTTGGCTGTGGATATGCTCTTGGCGGAGAAGGGCGGGGTATGTGCCATGTTCGGTGACATGTGTTGCACGTTTATCCCGAATAACACAGCTCCTGGAGGAGAATTGTCTGAGGTGGTTGAAGGATTAAGGACATTGAGTAAGAAAATGAAAGAACATTCAGGAGTGGACACCTCAATATGGGACCGATGGTTAACTGTGTTTGGAAAATACAAAGCTTTGGTGGTTTCAGTTCTGACCTCCGTAGCAGTGTTCTGTGCTGTTTTGGTCTTGTGTGGGTGTTGCTGTATCCCCTGTATCCGCTCCCTGGTCGAACGCCTAATACAGCGAGCGTTGGGCCCGATGGAGAAACAGGTGGATCAGCTGTACCCTCTCCTCATAGCCATGGACCACTCTGATGAAGACGATGATGAACAGGTTGTGTAAATACTGATTATGTGTAACTGTTTGTGCTCTGACAGAAGACCAGAGGTGGTCGCCCAGGAGCCTGGGGGCCGGTTGGGAATTTTTCCTTTACAGAAGGTTTTCGCCCAACCCCTCACAGAGCCTTGCTTCTCCAAATCTTGTTTAGTCATAATGACGAGTTTCCAGAAAATCCTACAAGGATTTTGCAGACAGATTTATGTAAAGGGTGCAACCAGGCATATCACAGTCAAGGATGTTCTCTGTTTTTCTGTGCAAATCACCAAGACATGTAAAGATATGGATGTGAACTCTGTATGAACTTTGAAGTTAACCTATGTTTCAACTCTCCCCTGTTGTGTAAAGTGAGACGGTGCCTGGAAGTCATGTAACCACATCACATATAAATTAAAGTGTTCTGGGCGGGTTCGGGGCTGCAGCCGGAGATAGCAACAAGTTTGTATCTCCTAACAGTCACGAGCTCAACCTAGAACAAAGAAAAGAAAGTCTCTGTGTAGATGTTTGATTAGAACCAACAGTAGTGGTTGGGGAGAGTGTAGTCAGACAGCATAGGATGGTGGTGGGTAGGATGACTCTGGTGGTGAGGAAGATGAAGAGGACAAGGGCATAGCAGAGGACCAAGTGGTGGAAGTTGAAAAAGGAAGAGTGTTGTGTGGCTTTCAGGGAGGAGCTGAAACAGGCTCTGGGAGGTCAGGAGGTTCTTCCAGATGACTGGACAGCTACAACTAAAGTGATCAGAGAGTGAGGGAGAAGGGTACTTGGTGTGTCATCTGGAAATAGGAAAGCAGATAAGGAGACTTGGTGGTGGAATGAGGAAGTTCAAGAGTGTGTTAAAAGGAAAAGGTTAGCTAAGAAAAAGCGGGACACCGAGAGGACAGAAGAGAACAGACAGGAGTACAGGGAAATGCAGCGTAAGGTGAAGGTAGAGGTGGCAAAGCCCAAACAAAGGGCGTAAAAGGATTTGTATGATAGGTTGGACACTAAGGAGGGAGAGGTGGATTTGTACAGGTTGGTGAGGCAGAGAGACAGAGATGGGAAGGATGTGCAGCAGGTTAGGGTGATTAAGGATAGGGATGGAAATGTGTTGACAGGTGCCAGAAGTGTGATGGAAAGATGGAAGGAATACTTTGAAGAGTTGATGAATGAGGAAAATGTAGAAGTAGAAGAGGTGACAGTTGTTGTGTCTGGACGACCTTGATGCTTTAGTGAAGATTCCAATCTGACTAGACTTTAACTATGTCAAATTTCAATTCAATTCAATTCAATTCAATTTTATTTGTATATCTTCTCAAGGCACTTTACAAAAACAAAAAAACCCAACAATTCCCTTATGAGCAAGCACTTGGCGACAGTGGAGAGGAAAAAACTCCCTTTAACGGAAGAAAAAACCTCCAGCAGTACCAGGCTCAGTTTGGGCGGCCATGTGCCTCGACCACTTGGGGTGAGTGGATAGAGGAGAGAGAAAAGAACAGTAACAATAACAACAAATAGACACTGCAGGTTGGTGGGGCCAGTAACTGCACATCAGCGATATGCAGCTCCAGGACCGGGGACACCTGCAGAAGGTACAGAGAGGGAGAGATAGAGAGAGAGAGAGAGAGAGAGAGGGAGAGCACAAACTAGGGGAGAGAGAGCACAAGGTTAGTGACATTCAGTGATGGCATATACATGTAAGGGGGGAGGAGAAGAAGAGAGGGGAGGGAAGGGAGGGGAGGGGTAGGGGAGCTCAGTGCACCGATGGTCCTCGGGCAGTCTAGGCCTATAGCAGAATAACTAAGGGATGGTTCAGGGTTACCTGAAGCCAGCCCTAACTATATACTTTGGTAAAGAGGAAGGTTCTAAGTCTAGCCTTAAAAGTATAGAGAGTGTCTGCCTCCTGAACCCAGGCTGGGAGCTGGTTCCACAGGAGAAGAGCTTGATAGCTAAAGGCTCTGCCTCCCAGTCTGCTTTTGGAAACCCTGGGAACCACAAGTAGACCTGCACTTTGAGAGCGAAGTGGTCTATTGGGATAATATGGTACTATGAGGTCTTTAAGGTATGAAGGAGCTTGATTATGAAGGGATTTGTATGTGAGAAGAAGGATTTTAAATTCTATACTGTATTTTACAGGGAGCCAATGAAGAGAAGCCAATATAGGAGAAATATGAGCTCTCTTGCTAGTTCCTGTCAGGACTCTGGCTGCAGCATTCCATATTAACTGGAGGCTTTTTATGGAGATACTGGGACATCCAGATAGTAATGAGTTACAGTAATCTAGCGTTGAGGTAACAAATGCATGGACTAGTTTTTCTGCATCATTTTGAGACAGGATGTTCCTAATTTTGGCAGTGTTATGCACACAGTAGTGCTGGAGGCCAGGGCTATGCCATCTAAAGTAGCTATAATTTTAGAAAAGTTATTTCTGAGGATTTTAGGCCCAAATACAATAACTTCTGTTTTCTCTGAATTTAAAAGTAGAGAGTTACTGGTTATCCAGGCCTTTATGTCAGTTAGACACGTTTGAAGTTAACTGGTCAACTGCTTTGTGTTAATAGGTTTCATAGATAGATACAGTTGAGTGTCATCTGCATAGCAGTGGTGATTAATAGAGTCCTTCCTAATGACATAGCCTAATGGAAGCATGAGTGGGTGGACAGAATCGGTCCTAGCACAGAGCCTTGTGGAACTCCATAGCTAACTTTTGTGCATGTGGAAGGTTCATCATGGACGAACTGGAACCTATCCGATAAATAGGATTGGAACCATTTTAATATTGTTCCTGTAACAGCAGTCACATGCTCCAGTCTCTGTAATAAGATGTTGTGGTCAATAGTGTCGAATGCAGCACTAAGGTCTAGGAGGACAAGTATAGAAACAAGTCCATTATCTGAGGCTAAGAGAAGATCGTTGGTGACTTTTAACAGTGCTGTTTCTGTACAATGATGTGCTCTAAATCCTGATTGAAAATCTTCAAATAGTTCATTCCTGTGTTAGTGGTCTGATAGCTGCTTAGCAACAGCTTTTTCTAGGATTTTAGAAATAAATGGTAGCTTGGATATTGGTCTATAATTAGCCAAGACTCCTGGATCAAGACTAGGCTTTTTGAGTAAGGGTTTGATTACTGCAGTCTTAAAGGCCTGTGTTACATAGCCTGATACTACAGATAAATTTACGAAGTCTAATAAAAATGAGTTAATTAATGGCAAGGTGTCTTTAAGCAGTCTATTTGGAATGGGGTCTAAGAGACACGTTGATGATTTAGATGAGGCAACTACTGATGTAAATTCAGAGAGATCTATGGGAGAGAAGCAATCTAAACATAACTGAGGTCTTGCAGATGATTCAAGAGCTACATTAGTAGAAGATTCATTTATTGCAGGTATTGGAAGCATCTAATGAATTTTATCTCTAATAGTTGTGATTTTATTTGTAAAGAAACTCATGAAGTCATCACTGCTGAGAGCTAAGGGAACACTCGGCTCAACAGAGCTGTGACTTTTTGTCCTAAGTATAGTTGGCAATCCTCTTCAATAGGATCACAAACAGAAGAGAAACAACTCGATCCAAGTGCACAGGTGTTTGTTCATAAAACACAGTACAGATAAAGTGAGTTACCCCAAGGTATACTAACTGTGTTCTCACAAGCTCTCTGCCTTTATACTTTTGGTCAGGATGGTTTCCACCCCTTGAACCACCTTCTTTCATTTTATGGTCACACAAGTTTACCACTATTAGTTTCCCTTTTTTAGACATATCTGTGTCTCGTTCTTCCCTCATTCCTTTTTTTAAGATGCTGGGGGACCGTGCCCCACCCATCCTTGTCCCCTATAGATGGGTGCACTTCCCCTGTTCTCCGTTCTTTATTTAGTTGTGGTATACATTTACTATCTTTAAGACTTATTTTTGACAAATCTTAGTCTTGTCCATACTTGGTTTTACGTGCATGCTATTGATCACACCTGTTGATTATTTTGGTATTTTCCTGCTTTTAGCTTCATTCTCTAATATGGCCTTTATATGGACATGGAGACGTGCAGAGTTGTGGAAATTACAGAAGAATAAAGCTGATGAGTCACACAAGTTATAGGAAAGAGTAGTGGAGGCTAGGCTGAGGTCAGAAGTGAGCATTTGTGAGCAGCAGTGTGGTTTCATGCCAAGAAAGAATACCACAGATGCAATATTTGCTTCGAGAATGCTGATCGAGAAGTACAGAGAAGGCCAGAAGGAGCTGCATTGTGTCTTTGTAGATTTGGAAAAAGGTGGAGGTGAGTAAATCGGCTTTGAGGGTTAGGGTTAGGGTTAGGGATTTTAAGTACCTAGGGTCAACAGTCCAGACCAATGGAAAGTGTGAAAAAGAAGTGAAGAAGAGTGTGCAAACAGGTTGGAATGGGTGGAGGAAAGTGTCAGGTGTGATGTGTGACAAAAGAGTGTCAGCAAGAATGAAAGGAAAGGTGTACAAGACAGTGGTGAAACCAGCAATGTTGTATGGTTTAGAGAGAGTGGCACTGAAAAAAAGACAAGGAGGCAGAGCTGGAGGTAGCAGAGCTGAAGATGTTGAGGTTCTTTCTGGTGGACATTTCTGTGCAACTAGTTAACTAGTGAACAGTTGCAAACATCATACATGTCAACTAGTGACACTTTACAACATTACTAGTTGCACTAGTTGAGCACACAAGTCGACTAGTGAGCATTTATATTGGACTGGTAAGATCAAAACGTTAACTAGTGTGTTGAAAATATCAACTAGTGCAACAAAAAGACAACATGTTAAACAAATATCTCACTAGTTGCACATAGTCGCTCACTAGTGCCAATAAATGCTAAACTAGCTAAAAAAAAGGCCCAACATGTAGGAAAAATGTGTGACACGTTCAGTCATAGTCTGAACATGTCTGATACAGACTTTCACTACTGAGACAAAATGTCTTCCACTACTTAACTAGTGAGGAGAACATCGTCACTAGTCAACTAGTTACTCCATTTGGACCTTACTAGCTCACTAGTAACAGATTGTGTGTTTAACTAGTTAACAAGAAAGGCCAAAATGATCCCCACCTGTCGAACTAGTGGACATTTTGGTATTTAGTAGTAAACTTGTAAACATTTGAATCTCACTAGTTCACCAGTGAGCCAAACTCATGCTTGACTAGTAAACTTGTCACATTTCTTTCAGCACACTAGTTAACTAGTAGGACTTTTAGCCTTACTAGTGTCGTCCAGAGGGCCACTAGTACATCAAAAAGCTGACTAGTTGGGACTTTGGTCCTACTAGTGCAGTGACTGGCATTGATGTTAGGGCTTTTCTTGGAACTAGCTGGACAGAAATGCCACTAGTTGCTGAGAAAGGGTTCTTGTTCAACTAGTGCAATCAAATGTCAAACTAGTCCTGACAAACACTGAACTAGTATGTGAAATGAACATCTGATATCAAGGATATCTAATTTATGCTCAAATGGCTTGCCAGAGAAGTCAGATTCTACTGAAGGTTTCTTCTTTTACAGGGCGCTTTTCCTCTCCACTGTCACCAAGTGCTTGATGATGGGAATTTTTGTGTTTCTATGCAAAATTTATTGCGCTCTTTGGCACTATACAAATGAACTGCATTGAGTTGAACTGAATTTAAATGTCTGATCATCTGCCATCCAGTTTTATAGTTCTGGCTGTGCTTGTGTGATTATATGAGACTGTGAACCAGATGAGCTTCTCTGATTTCACACACTAGACAGTGTGAAATCAGTGTGTATCACTGTGTATGTGTATGTCACACATACTTGTGAAGACATTCATTCACATAATGCATTGGTCCTCATCAGTCCAAGTACACACTCATACACACAGAGTAGTCAGACTAAATCCAGTCTGGTGGTTTCTCTCCAGCTATAAATACCACCCAGCTTTAAACAAGATGTCACACACACATACACACATAAGTACAGGTACTCCTGTACAGAAGCTTATAAAAATACATTAATTCACAAACACACCAAGACACAGCCTAATACTAATATGCATGCTGCTATGTACATATGTACAAACCCGCTCTCTCCCACTCATTCCTATACAAAAACGCTCACTCACACACAAACACTCAGGGAGATGGCTTTGGCCTCAGAGGAGGTTAGCTAAGTATTGTATGATTATGGGGTGTGTCTTTGTCTCATTTAGTGGTTCTTCAAGGAGACAGTCTTCGCTGCGTCAGAATGCACACATGCAAATGTCAACACACTATCATTTAACAACAACACACTTTGTTAGATTGCCCTTTACGGGAACTGCAAACATAAACATTTTTGTATATGAGTGTTTTTTGCTAATACTTTGCTTTGCTATGTTTGTTTGCTATGTACATTCCAAGAATTAGTTGCGCACACTAGGCATGAACACCTTAAAATACTTAATATCAGAGCTTCTATATTTCATTCCTTTCTTTTATTCTTTTATTCTTTTATTTTGGAAAAATATTGCGCTGTTTTTCAGTAATAAATGACAGGCTCTGTCTCTGACTTTTCTCTTAAATATAACACAGTCACAGTGGTCTCAAGTGCCTAACACATACATGCAAACATACATACATACTTACATACATACATTATCTGACCAAAAAAAACCCAACAGTCCAACTTAAATTATAACAGGTTTTAAAAAAAAATAACAAAATGAAACTCAAATAATTAAATTAAAGGAGTACATCTTTCTTTAGATAACAAATAAAATAAAATGAGCCTAACCAAAGGCAGGCAAGGTGATGGTGCCTTTTATTTCGCTATTAGTATAAGACTGATAGTAAAGGGAGTTGGAGTGGGCAGTGTATGCATCTGACTGCATACACAGGCATCATTTCTGTATACACATACTTGTACACACATACCGCCATAGTGCAATGAGATTTTGGCAGTTGACACTAGTCCATTACAGATCAGCTCAATTGGAAACATAAATGCATCATCATGGGTTGTGACAATTTTGCACTAAACAACTTTTTAGGTAATTCACTAAATAAATAGTACCAGAGGACACAGATTTCAAACAACTATTCTAAGAAAAGTAATGTAAGTGGTTTATTAAACCTCTCTTATTTTTGTCAGATTTATTTCATTGTGTCTCTTTTTCTTTATCCCCTATTGCTGAAAATGTTTCCAAAGTTGTCCTGCCCAAAACATTGCCTTGTATTTCACAACCATCAGGGGTCACAGGCCACTATGGCCCAACAGGATCCACATTGAATCAATCTGCAGTCACTACTGGAGTCTTCAGTTCTCTATTTATTGCTGAGAACCAGCTCAGCCAACTTTGTCTCTGTCAGTGCTGCAGAGTTTAAGGTGTATAGCTGCTGTAGAAGTCTCACTGTTACTTATTTATTTTTTGTTTTGTTTTCTTTTGTCAGGACAGCTGCAACTGTGATTTTTCTGAATAAATTCTCACAGTAGCAGCTGCTGTACTAATGAAATACAAGGACTTCAAACTCCACCCTCTACTTTGCAGCAGTGGACAGGACAGGAACTGTCCAATATCATAACAGCTTTTTCACTGCATTGTAAAACCACAGCACATTACAGTACTGCAACAGTACTTCAAAAGTCAGTACTCTTAAGGTACTACATATATCATTGGTCAATATCCGAGTCAATCATCCAGTACTGCAACAGACATCAAACAAACTCTTCATCAGCTCTCCAACAGTCATAACTGAATGCATGAGTAGAAACGACACTGTTTCTCTATGCTAGCACTGTTTTGGTACTTCGTCAGTAGAACCGTGTCAGGCCTAGAGCCATCAATGGTCAAAAAGGTCTTGTGTTCACTTACAGTACTACTACTGAAGTACTAAGTCCTAGCCAAGTTGTTACTGATTCTGCGCTGGCCCAGCAGCACCTTGGCTCAAACTCCTCGAGTAAATCACAGAGAACAGCATCAAAGAGCAGGAGTACAACCTCCTGGAGACAAGCTGAGCTCTTCTGCTCAGGTCTGGTGTGTGTGGATCCACATCAACCAGAGGAAACGGGTCCAGTCTGATCCAGTCTGGCCTGGTATCATACCTGTAATACAAAAACATCAAGGTTTAGAATCTTTTTACACAAGTGCTGAGGGAAGTTGCAATCATTTTCAATATTTGCCAGGCAAATAAACCTGTTTTTATGTACTAACCTCTGTTGCAATGATACATTCATCTATCTTGTCTGACATGACATAGACAGACTGGTATTTGGTGTTGGTGGGACACTGGTATCTGCTGTCACTGGGACACTGGTATTCCACATTGGCAGACTGGTATTTAAGATCACTTGCTGCTTGAAGGTTTAGATCACTGGATGACTGATACCTTGCGTCACTGGACTTTGGTGACTCTTCTACTTGTTTCTTTTCGGATGCATTACTGTAGGATGGTAAAGAACACAAAAAGTGAAATGCTGCTTGTCATACATGAATTTTTAAAACCTACCGATGTATATGTTTTCATTACACATACACACACACACATATATATATATCTATATATATATATATTTAGATGATTTATGGCTGTGTACCTGTTTTGTCTCTTCCTATATCCTTCCTCTGGTCCAGACTCATCTACTGTTTCATATTGCTCTGGCTCATTGAGCTCCCCTTCTTTGCACAGTGACATCTCCTCAGGTAGGAGCTCGTGGACCAGGTTGTACTCCACACTAAGGTAACTTGTCTTAAAACCATTTTTCTCTGATCCGTTGAGCGCACTTATTCCACTCACTGACCCAGCAAGATCGGAATGGTAATCAGCCTTCTTGTTGGTGTTTTTAATTGATGTTGTCATCATAGTTCCCAGTTCCTTGTCACTGCGGAGACAGTTGATGGTGGTTGACAGGTTGTTCATGGTCTCTTGGCTGTCACTGTGGACAGAATCACCGTGGTGACTGTGCTGCTCCTGCAGTTTGACCCGAACATAGGCCACCAGCAATGAGGAGCCGATCAGAACAATAAGAACAAGGAACACACCAGCGCACACTGCTGTCCATGGGAATCCATTATCATTATCCTCATCGTTATGAACATTTCCACTTTCTGAGGAAGAATATCGCCAATCGGGTCCATCCACAACTGGCTGACCCCTGGGAACCTCTGGCAAGAGGAACTGGCAGTTGTGGCCCCCATAGCCGGGCACACAGGCACACACATATCGGCTGCCACGTTCATGGCAAGTGGCTCCATTGTGGCAGGGGTTGTGATAACAGTGGGAAATAGGAGAACTGCAGTTTTTACCAGTATAGCCTGCAGAAGAAGGGGAGTTTAAGAATCTACAACAAAAGTAATATGAAACTACATTATCCAACAAAACACATTTATCGTGAATTGTCCTACCTGGAGGGCAAGTACAGGTATAGCTGTTCAGTCCCTCCTGGCATGTCCCACCATTCTGACAAGGGAACAATAGACAGTAGCCAGAGATGCTGCTACTGTCTTCACAATTTGGACCAGAAAATCCCTCAGGACACTGGCAGAGGTAGGAGTTTACCAGATCCACACATTCTGCACCTGCAGGGGGATAGGGATTGAGACAAAGAGGGTTAGAGGGTCTGCAGCTATTTTAATTATTAGTCTACCTTTGTAGACTAATAATTAATACTGATGAGACTAATAAATGTCTCATCACAGACTAATAAAGATGGTAAACTCGCAAATACAGAAGATGAAATACCATTCAAGCAGGGGTTGGAGGAGCAGTGGTCAATTTTCTTTTCACAATTGAAGCCAGCATATCCCATCAGGCACTGACAGAAGTATCCACCTCCAGGGTTATCAACACAGTGTCCGCCATTGAAGCAAGGCCCATCTGCACAGGTGTTGGCACTTAACTCACAGTTGTTGCCATAGAAACCAGGTGGACAGGTGCACTTGTAGCTGTTATTGTTATCCTGTATTCGAAGGTATGTAAAATTGTGGTTACACACAATCCTGTTGCCATGAATGCACATGCCTTTATAAACATACCACTTTTCCTTCATTTCATACTCACAGTGCAGCTGCCTCCATTATGGCATGGTTCTCCTAAGCATTTGTTCACCTGGATCTCACAGCTGGCACCCATGAATCCAGGTAGACAGGAACATGTATAGCTGCCCTGGCCAGTGTTGGTACAGGTGGCTCCATTAAGACAGGGCTTATGGTGTGTACAGTAGTTCAGATCTGGAAAAATCAAGAATAAACATCTTTAAGCAACACATTTTAAATGTGAAACAAAGAAGGCTTACTGAATCCCAGACAGTCCCATCACGTTAGTAAATTACTCAGTAAACTCACCCTGGTTGCAGAAGAGCCCACCCCATCCCTCCTGACAGTTACATTGCCAGGGTTGCTGGCAGGTGCCATGGAGGCAACCGGGATAACGGATACAGTCATCACAGTAACGCCCACTGAAGCCCACACGACACCTGAGAATACAATGTTCATTAGGTACAACAAAAAAAATAATCAGAAAAATAATGTTTTGCTGTGTAAAGATGTTATATATCTATTTTTCTATGGGATTTACAGGGTTTTCAGACTTACTTGCACTCTCCTGGTTTATCACAGAAGCCATGCTCTTCATCACAGCCAGGAAGACAAATCGCTGTAAAGAGAAAACAAACAGTGACAAGTGAATCAAGTGCTGGAAATTTGTTTTCCAACCCTCAGTCTGCTATTCACACAAGGTTTTTTCAAACTGCTGCCTGGTTGGAACCTTATCTGTTAACTGGTCTTTCAGTCCATCTGGTTGACTGTGTCCAATTGTGTTCACCTGTCTACCAGTCTGTGTGTCTGACTTTCTATAGTTCCCTGATTTTGTTTTTACACTGTCATGGAGGGATAACAAATCATATTTGGTAATTAAGGTCCTAAGCTCAGCTGCCACAGTGGTAAAAGATTAAATCTTGAGGGTAATCATAGTCATCAGGTCATTCATGACAACAGGCTAAAAAGTGTTGGTACTGCCAAATCCTGCAAAAGCTGCTAAAAATATTACCTCTTAGCTCCAACAGCACACAGGGCGAGTTTGGTCACCACAGTGGGGAACGAGCCAATAAGCCCTTTCCTTTAACATGGTTGCTCTCCAACACAAAGGTTTTTCACACAAAGCCTCCTTTCTCCCCATGTCTGTGGGTCAGAAGTCCCTTTTCTCACCCTTGGCCCCTCTCTTTATCTCCCCTCCTCCTTCTGATCCCCTGTGCCCGCTTCCTTTTCCATCCACCTATCCCTTCTCTCCTTCTTTTCTACACTCTCATTCTCCTCCTCCCACCCCCCACCACCCACCCCACCCCCCTGCTTCCATGGCCAGCTGGTCTGTGTGAAGCTAACCACCAGACAGCTGCTCCATTGTTTCCTCTCACAGAGCAGCTGCCCCCTCTACGACAATACACAATCCTACTCGGCCAATCACCAA
This sequence comes from Mastacembelus armatus, assembly GCF_900324485.2. Classification (NCBI taxonomy): domain Eukaryota; kingdom Metazoa; phylum Chordata; class Actinopteri; order Synbranchiformes; family Mastacembelidae; genus Mastacembelus; species Mastacembelus armatus. The sequence continues at coordinate 15,704,749 of NC_046635.1, forward strand.
CCCAAGCCACAACAATACAGAACCTCCACTTAGCCAATCGGGGAGGAGATTTGCAGCAAGAAGGCCCCAGTGGTCTAATGGAAGGCACGCGGCATGTAAATAACTGAGAAACCAACACAACTCTTTAGAATGGAGGCCTCTGCTGCTATGGGATAACTGATGCCTGTTGCATCAGGAGCTGTAAAAAGACAAGTGACTGCTGGAGATAATAACTTTGTAAAGTAGTCTTAGGAACGTTTTAGAAATTCAAAACCTCATCAGTGTTAATTTATGACTCTAGTTTTGACAATTGCCCCTACTACTAATTTTTCTGTGCATTCTATCCTAGGAGGCTTTGTGTGGAAAACTTTTGTGTTGGACAGCAACCATGCTAAAGGAAAGGGCTTGTTGGCCCGTTCCCCACTGTGGTGACCAAACTTGCCCTGTGAGCTGTTGGAGCTAAGAGGTAACATTTTCAGCAGCTTATCTATCCAACAAGCAGCTGTCAATATGATCTAATTCAATACTACTAAGGTATGGAGCACTGTTTTCTACCCACTTGTGGTCTTTTCTCACATTGATCTGTACAGCTTGAATGATATGCGCAAAGCAAAGCCGCTTACGTTCAGTGCAATACTGTCCCTTCCAGCCAGAGTTGCATATGATTTCCCCACGCTCGCCACAGGTGAAGTGTCCAAAGGCATCATCTCGTGGCCTGCAGAAGACAGAGCAGCCATCGCCATAGTAATACTCATCACACAGGAAGCGATAAGAGTAACGCAGCTCTGTCCTGCCGGTTGTCTGCATGCCCTTGGACCATTCTTCTCCCACAGTGAGGTGACGCTGAGTGGTGATCCTGCTGATCAGATGCTCTGGGTTGTCTGCAAAAACAAAGGATAGAGATTGTTAATGTTAAGTGTTGTTATCATTACCATGCTACAGAGTATGAAGCTACACTACAGAATGTACACCTGATTTTCCATTATATCCATAGCCACCAAACATACACACTCCTGTGCAGCCAGTTGGTCAGGGACAAAAACTGGACATAAAGAATTTCTGCTAGCACCTGTAAAACTATGGATAGCTTTGTCCATATGATGTTAAGTAAAACTGTTAGTGTAAAACACAAACTTCAAGTCAATGAAAAAACCTGCCATTACATAGCCTACACAAAACCAAGATTTATGCCAGGGAGTGGCTGATTGATTTTGTTTTTTAAGCATTTCACAAATGTTAAGTAAAAATACAATGTACCCTACATTTTGGTTTAATATGAGAAAACATTAGCCCTTTTCCAAAATGTGGTCAGCTTAATATAATCACAATACTACTAAGTTACTACTAAGTAACTAACTACTAACTAAGCAAAAGTACAATTGTGTAGCACTAATGACAGCACTAAGTGAAAACATACTTCTAAAGGAAAAGAAAGAACAAGCAAGGAGACTTCTAGTGTTTCTGAGTTACACTACAGCCTTTTCTGGCTGCCACCCACCTGTTGCCAGGTCGTCTAGGGAGTCAGTGTGCAGGGCTTCAATGATCAGCGAAAACGTCCCCTGGTGAGAGACAGAGAGAGTCAACAGCTGCTTGGCTTGGGGGCCTACCTATCTGCACAGAAGCAGAGGGCCATTAGAAGGCCTTCCAATAAGCCTAATACCCGTGTTGATTAGGGGCTTAGTAAGGACTACTACCTGCTCCCATTCACACCCCTGCTGCTATTACACTTTCACCACCGTAAAACCAAACGAGGCGGAATTTCACGCTGCGTTGCCAACGATGTGCCAGAGGATGTTAAATTTCCCGGATAGTCGGATAGTCTGTGACCCCACCCCCGACACACACACCCTCCTCTCCTCTTGGATATTACCAAAGATCACAGAAATACAATAGCCCCTCTCACACATTGCTGATAAAGACCCTCATAAGTGTTGATTTTGGGAGTATCTGTTGCGTTTTGCACTCTTCAAAGCTAAACATGGCCCACCGGAGAATAACGGTAGTCTAATTGTAAATGTGTGTGTGCTTAATAATTTCACAGTGTGTCCATGGTTACACTCCCTCAGAATGTGACTTTAACCATAAAGTGGACCGCATGAAACATTAACAAAATG